>NC_084473.1:65415955-65718955 GCF_027409185.1 Cynocephalus volans | reverse complement strand
TTTTATAAAAAGCACCGTACAAGGAGTTGAAAGACAGGGATCCAATCCTGGATCTTTCCACATACGATGGATATTCATTATAACTGTATTTTCATGTGCCAATCTCAAACTCTACTGTGGCTGATTTGAGATAGTATTTGGGATAATCAGCAGCAGGGGATTTTGTATTTCTTATTAAGTAGCAAAAATAACTTACTGCTGGGTACTGTTCTAGCACAGTCGAATTAAAATGTAATATGTCGTGACAAGTGCTGCAGTTGGGGTTTGTGCTTTGGGAACACAGACAGGGAATGAATGGCTCTCTCTGCCTGTGCAGGCTCTGAAGAGGGGATGGTCTTTAGTAGTCTGGATCTTGAAGGAGGGGAAAACTTGTGAGAAAGACCAGGGAAGAAAGCACATCCTCGGGCTGTGCTTGGGGAAGAGCAAGTGTTTCATGCAGCCCATAGAGGAAGGGTGAGGAGCTGGGAGAGGAGGAAGAAGTCAGTGGAAGATGGGGTGGGGGCCCTCCTGTCAAAAGCAACCCCTTCGAGTTCTGCTCTCTCAGCCTTTATACATATTCCATCTGCTTGGGACACTCATTGTCCACATGGGCAAACTCCTCCTCATTCTTCAAGACTCAGCTCAGTCTCTACCTGTTGCTTTTGACCAACACAGAAAGGACTTATTGCCTCAGCCTCATGCTATTAAGGCACTGTGTGCATCTCCCTGTCATCATCCTCTGATACTGGGTTGCAATCACTTTTTTCAACCTCCTTTTGAGAGGACCTTAAAGAAATTTGCCTCCCCAGCATCTACCTATTTGTGGAATGGAAGAAAAAGACCATGGAGAGGAGAAGCCTCTATTACTCATGGAAGCCTCCTGATCTTCTGCCAACTGGACATCACCTGTTCTGCCTTAGCTTGGATAAACACCCTGGGTTTGGGACTCAGATGGCTCCAGCCAATTATTCCCGTGACCCTATGTGTACCTGATAAGCCTTCCCAGATCGGTTGATGATTCTAGAGTACAGATCCCTGGTGACTGGGCTTTCCTAATCATCAACAATAGACCTCTGAGCTTGATGATAGCTGGGAGTCTCCTAAGAGCCCACCAGAACTGCACATCCTAGCCCTGGGCTTTTAAAGCTTTAGAATGCCTCTCTCATTAGGACGCCAGCCATTCTCCTGGACAGGATTCACTTCTATACTTCAGATCTCAAAGACTGGTCCTGGCTGTGCTCCTTCAGCCATGGGGTAGATGCTCTGGTCCTGGGTGTCCCGGGTGAGGGTCTGGCAGATACGGCCCAATGCTGTCTATGGGCCTCAGAAGAGGCACCACATGACGGGCTATAATCTATAGTCCAGTCTGGAACTCTACAACCCCTCCCCACTGGAATCAAGAGATTTCCTTTAACACTGGCCATCCGTACCCACTTCTGAAATGCAATGCCGTCTTCTGGTTATTATAACCAGGACAATTAATCTATAAAATTCTGGTTACTGAGGGGTAGGGTAAGATGCCTAATGATTAGAGAGGAATCCCACACTTCTTCCACCCCATGTTCGATTTCCTCATTAATTGAGAAGTTCTGCAAGTGAGAAAATTATTTTGGGAGGAGAGCCAACGTGTTGGTGAAATAGGGACTTGAACTAGAATTCAGAGACTATTCTTGACTCCCTGGTTAAGGAGCAGGGGCTTAGAATAAATACTTTCAGGTTACTATTTCTTTATTCTAAAGACTTGGCCCTATTCACAGCCACAAATCAATTTACATTCCTTTACTTACACTTTCTTTTATCTTGAAACACTTCATTTTACTATTCTTCTTTCTGACATGTAAAATTTATACAATTTTGGTCTTCACCTGATTTGTTGGTGCTAAATATAGGGTAAGGTCCAAAAACAATATCCTTGAGTGTTGAGAAATGTCTAGATCCATCAAAAACTTTCTTGCAAATGGGAAGGTGCTGAATTTTCTCAAGAAGAAAATGAAACTTCAATGATAAAACTGAGGCCAGAAGGTATTGACAGGCTTGCTTGTCCCATCCTATCTCTGCTAATAGCTGCCCTCTCACTGTTGGGGTTTTTTGTTTCATATACATAAGTGATCATTCTTTACACAATTATTTAAGCCTTGACTAAAATATATCCCCTTTGAACCACACATAGGAAGATGTACATAGTCCACTTCCTCCAGCATCGAAGGTGAACACAACTTTCTGAGATTCTGGGAACCAAACTGGCTCTGTCTTCTCTGTTACCCTGGGATTCCAAGGGGCCTCAGCTACAAAAGGGACATGAGAATACAGGGATATCTGGATCTAAACCAGATCTGCACCTTGGACTCCTACTCTTTACACTGAGCCTTCTTAACTCATATATGCAGGCTTTGTCCTACCCTGAAATCAAACCACCCCTTGGAAAAGAAAGGAGCCCCAAGCCCCATGTCAGCTGCTTATGGTTTCAGCATGGAGGTGAGCTTAGGAGTATTGCTCCTATTTCTTCACCCCAAATCCCCAGTGGAAGGGGGTTGCCTGCCTGGTGCCACAGTCCTCTCCCCTGCCTCACCACCGCCCATTGGCCACAGCTGAACTTCCTGTCCCTGAACCCTAATAACCTCATCCACGGGACCTCTGGAAAATACCCACTGGGACCCCAACCAGACTCCTGCTCTTATCCCATAGGGAGATAAGCCGGGTCTTTCACTCAGTCTGAATTTTCTATTGAAACATGCGTGTCTCACCTGCACTTTGCCTTGTGACTGATTTTCTGCTTTGGAAACTGCCCTAGGGGCTACTACTCCCAGAATAACTGGCCCAGGGTAGTTCAGACCCTTGACTTCCTCTCAACCCTGAGTACCTAAGTGGACTCCTGGTCACAGCCAGGAGAAGCCAGGTGTTGGTTGGGAAACGGCAGAGAGTGGATCCAATTCCAGCTTCTCTCCACTCTACAATGTGTGAAGTACATTCATCATGCCAGTGTGTTTAAGAGTTAGTGACCTTAAATCCTAGCTATGGAGTCCTGATGGTATCTTCAGGCAGAATGGTTCATCCAGTCATTGTTACCAAAGCTGCAAGGTAGAAATAAAAATCCCTGCTAAGCCATAAATAAATAGTACCAGAAAATGTTCCATTGGACTCTGTTGTGGATTTTTATTTTTTCCAGAATTGCTTTTAACACGTAATTGCTGGGAAACTATAGCTACAGAGAGTTGCAGTGCCACGTTCTAGAAATTAGTGGATGTGAAAGGCCCTTGACTTTGACTCAGTTAAATTCTGACTCAAATGCTGTTCTAGCCCCAGAAGATTCCATGGGCCAGCTTAGTATCAGGAAGGTGCAGAGGGTCCAGGTCCTCCTTAGGGTGTTGTGCCTCTGTTCCACAAGTATAAATCTCAGCAAAAGTTTTCAAGTAACCTCCCAGAAATTCTACTTGAAGACAGTCTTACAGAATTCTCTGCTTGAAGCCTCATTCAGTACTCTTGGGCCCACTCAAAAACAGAGTCCATGCCCTCTCAACCATCTTCTGACTTGGCTTTGGAGAAGGGCTCGCCAGACCATGGGGAGGGAAAGCCACCAGTCCTCTCTACGAGTCCCAGATGGCCACTGCTAGGAGCAACTCTAGAGTTTCTTATTTGTTTTCATTTTTCTATGCTCTCTCCAGAGTTTGGAATGTGGTAAGAAGTCAAGAAATTTTTGTGGCTTTGCACTCACTGTGTGCTCCCAGTGAGGGATTTTGCATGGAACCAGGCATTGCCCTCACTCAGGTTACTGTTCAGTTACTTCCAAGGGTCTAATATGCAAAGAGTAGGAGCAAAATAAAAATTCCAAATCTTATTCTGACTTGTTTTCTGAAATGCATTCTTTTGTGTTTATGTGAGTTTCCAAACCTCCCTGTGGTTAAGCTCCTTAGAAAACACAGGCTCTTTCCATTACCCACACATACAACCAGAGTCAGAAAGAATCAAGTGGGCCAAATTGAGTTTGAGTTGTCCCTCCTTCTTTTGCGCATGGATTACAACATAACGAAAGAGAAAAAGAAAGCTTGCAGTTGGAACCATCACCTAGGAGTCTTAATCCTGGAAGGGCAGAGTGGTTCTAAGGATGGAAATGATAAAACTGTCAGTCCCTGTTTTTCCTTAGCCCCACCCTGCTGAAGTCACTGATGTTATTGGTGACCCACTCAGGTTCTCAGCCAATCCTAGAAGGGTATGGACATGTTCAGCAGCCTCACGTGCCACTAAGTGGGACCGACAATTGGTCCTGCTGTCAAAGACTCTGTGATCTTTTGCCATTTTGCCCCCGCCCTCCTTTCCCCAGCTTCTTCCTTGGACTTCCTCTCCCTCCTCCCAGCCTCATGCTGCACTTAACTGGCCAGAGCCCTAAACCTGACCCAGGCCTTCAGCCCTTGTCCTCCTTGACCTCTGCCTGGGGTCGCAGCCAAGCTTCCATCCTACTCACAAAGCTTGACCTTGACTCTTGCCTCCACTCCAACACCTTCCAATACCAGTCCAGACCTAACCCCAATCACTGAGCACTGTACTTGGAGTTTGGGGCCACCCACCTTGCTCCTGTCTGTGTTGTGGAGACCCCAGCCCAGGACGCCCAGCTTCACCCCACTGACTTGTGATAAATTTCTCGTTAGTCAAACTAACAGATGGCTATGAAAACAATGATTTTTAAGCTGCAGGATGCAACCTATTTGTGATGTGGAAAATCAATTTAGTGGGATGTTGCCAACATTTAAAAATATATATATATAATAGAATTGAAATATCAAAATAGATTGCAGAAAGTAACAGAGAGTAAGACTAGGTGAAACTTTTGGTCAATATATGTAAGTATGTACTGTGTCAAGAGGTAAAGTATTTTTTTCTTGTGGGTCATGATCGAAAATACATTTTACGTGTAACAAAATATCTATTCCCTTTATCTCCACTCCCTTGACTTTTGCAACACACACACATGTACATACATACACACCCCCACACACCAGGGAAAGCACAAAAACATTTTCAGATATCAACTATTGGTACTTTTGGTGCAAATTCAACACAGAATTGTTGTTAAGAACACAGACAAGTGGTTAGTTGCCCAAAGGTTACTTCCCATAATTGAAACACACAGCTGTGGTTCCATTTCTCACACTCTCCAGATTCACAGAGATGAGGCCACTATAGCCACTTTGCATCCTCTGGAAAGATAAAAAGGGGGATGGGCCGACAGCACGAGTGAGAGTGACTGTGGATGTTGTCACTTGGAAGGAAGTGACTCAGAATGAGGGCACCAAAGGAGAAGGTTTTAAAATATCGTGTTACAAAAGCAAAATGCTCACTGTTGGAAATGCAAGGGAAGGGGGCAGACAAGCAAAGGGAAAAAACCAAAAATCACCCACCATCGCACATCTCAGAATCCTTGCCCACACTATAGAGATTCTACTTTCAGACCTTTCCCCAGTCCTATACACTACGCATATTTATAGCTTGTGGTCCCTGCTCTTTTCACCCAATGTTATTATAGTTATGAACAAATTTTCATTTCATTAAGTAGTCTTCCCCAGCATCACTTGTAACATCTGCATTTTCTCCCTTTTATAGATACATTATTATTGATATAATTTCTTTCTGTACATCGGGTTGCTTCCTTTTTTTTTTTCACTTTTATAGCAGCATTGTGATGAACATTCTTGTAGCAATATCTTTACATACGCAATGGGGATAATGTTTTGAAATTTTTACTGTGCTTTTCTCTTTGGCATTTGCACAGAAAGTAATATAACACACCCTAGTCAGTCTAAGGCATCCATCTACCACGGGCCCCAGTGGAGGGGTGTGGGATTCACTTTTCCAGCCGTGATGCAAAGAAGAGAGGGAAAACAGCTAATATTTGAGATTCACAATATAATTTTGCAGCAAGATAATTGGTTTGGAAGCAAGACTTTGTCAAAAGAGAGATTTTCTAAATTCTTTTAGCAGGTAAAGAACCAAACTCGGAGAATTCAGATCACATTATAGCAAAGATATAATTTCCTCTCGTGTCATTTGGTAAGGAAATCTGTGCCTTAGCATAGGCAATATGACAGAGGGATAGGAAGCTCTCAGCCCTCCTCTCTCTGCTAACTGAGAATTACAAAGAGAAAAGAGCCAGACATACAGATGCCAAGAATGGGGGGTTCATGCTTGGGTCTCAGGGAGGCAACTGCCCCACATCAAGGTAAATCAGGCTGTGCAACGAGGGTGGGCAGAGGAAGGACCAGTTGATTTCATTACAGGTTTAATTCAAATGTATTTAATTATAAGCCACAGAATTTTTTTCATATATATCGTTCATTTGATTTTCTTTGTATTAATTAGGACCAGCTACATAATTTGCAGAACCCAGTGCAAAATGAAAATGCAGAGCCTTTTGTTCAAGAATTTCAATATGGCACTAGCAAAGCACTGAACCAAATGTCGGGCCCTTCTAAAGGGGGTGGGTGGGGTGGGAATGGCGCAGGTCCCTGCCCACAAAGCTGACCCTGTTACCAGTATTCTTTGCCCATTTTCTACTGGGTTGCAAATATTTTCTTAGTCTGGGGGTTGGCAAACTCTTTCTGTAAAGGGCCAGACCATAAATATTTTAGGCTCTGGGGGCCTGGGGTTGGGAGGCCTATATGGTCTCCGTGGCAACGGCTCAACTCTGGTTTTTTTTGTAGCCCAAAAACAGCTGTTGACAGTACATGAACAAGATGAATGTGGTTGTGCTACAATAAAGTTTTATTTACAAAAGCAGCCTGCAGGCCATAGCTTGCCAACCTCTGTTCTAGACAGTCATTTTCTTTCTGTCTTGTTTCTTCTAATTCCTATATTCATTTTCATGTCTTTCTCATGACAAGATAATATAAAAATCTGCACTTTTTTTCCTGATAGCTGAAGTTTTGCTGTACTTCACTATTCATTTCCTGTTACTTTGCAGAGAATGTGAGACTGGAAAATGTGCCTTGGGATATACATGGAGGCATTCTTTGTGACCTAATACATATTTCATGGACATTTGAAAGGAAAGTTTATTCTCTGCGGGCTGTAGGGCTCAAAATTTTATTTATTAAATCAACCTCATTAATTATTATTCATATCCTCTATATCTTTTGAATGCTTAAGTATTCAGAGAGATGTCTTTGAGATTCTGCTAAGATAATAATATGGGTTTCATCTTCAGCAGTCAAAATAAATGAGTTATCTTAATACATTTCCTAAATACTGAAGCACCCTTGCATTCCTCAGATAAATTTTACTTGGTCTTAGAGTGTTATTTTTTTTTTACTACACTGTTAGTTTTGTTTTAATGTATTTAATTTAGGATTTAAAGTTTTTACTGTAAAGTTGGTAGGAACTTTCATGTATAAACTTGTTATCTTTGGAAGATATCGACATCAAATATATGCCAACTTCCTAAAATGAATTGAGAAACTGTTTGTCTTTTTCTGTTTTCTGAAAGAGTTTGCCTGGTATTGAAATTTTCTGTTCCTTGAATACATGATAGACCATGAAACCAACTGGTCCAAAACCAAAAGACCTCCTCAGAAGAACAAATCAGTCTCCCTCAAATACCTAGTTTCTACTGGTGTGAGGGAAGGCAACATTGGTTAAAAAGTTAGGGATTTCTCTACTACCCAGTAGGTGGAGTTGGAAGAAAGAAACAAAGAGTTTGGGAGCTAAAAATAAACATTTTCTTGTAAATGTAAATGTAGTATGAGTGATTTTTACTATCTTGCATACAAAATTTACATTTTTCATTTTCTCTTTTGAGAATCCATTCTTTAATTTTTATATATTGTTACATAACCTCAGTGATAACATTATTATGACTTCTTAATTTTTCTAGGGCTATTTACTTGCTTCTGTTTCCTTTATACCGTGTCTATTTCTCGTACTTTATTTCAAATATATTTTCCATTTTGATGTCAATATTTTCAAGTATTTTGAAAAAATTTTCAAGTAATGTATGTGAATGGTATACATTTCTAATTTTTACATGTCTGAGAGAGCTGGCTAAGGAACTTAAAAATCACATTTCACTCAAGGCTCTATAATTATTGAGGTGTTTTTGAGCATTTAATGTGGTAGGGTAAAAAATCTACTGCCAATCTGAGTCTCACTTTCTTTTTAATGGGGTCGCAGACCTATTTTTTTCCTTTTTGGAAGAGTGTATACTTTTCTATTAACTCTCATACTTTAGGAAGTTATCTAAGATTGTGTAAGTTATGGATCATTTTTTAAAATTAATTTTAAAAAATTAATTAGGCTGAGTATTTGCTAAATCCTCTAGATCTGAAGACTACAATCTTTCTGCAGCTCAGGAAAATTATCTTTTACTATTATTTTTTATTGTATCTCTCATAAATGTTCTTTATTCTTAGAATTCTTATTGTATATATACTAGATATCCTCTACTTAGACGTTGTATTACTTATCTCTTTTCTCATAATTTTAATGTCTGTATTCTTTCTGCTTAATTTATGGTTACTGAATTTCTGCTTAGTTTCTCAAACTGTCTTCAGATAAACAGAATCTACTTTCTGTAATATCAATGCTGTGGTCATTGCTTCCAATGGATTTGAATATGCAGATATCGTGTATTTTTTCTCCAAAAGTTTCTTATTTCAGCTTGTTCTTTTTTGCTCTTGTTTACTGATGCACTATCATCTTAAAATTTATCAAAAATACTAACTAGACATATATTTGCTTAAATGGCCTTAATGGTCATTGCCACTTCTTTTATATAATAACTGTTTTATTTTAAGTGTTAAAAACAAAAAAACTTGATTCATTTTTTGGATAATCGCCTGAAGAAAATTGTCCCACCACCCTTTCTAAAGGAATCTATATCTATTCAAAAATGCTTTTCTATTTTCTTCACATGTAAATGACATCGTGGCTAAGTACAACATTTTAGGTCATAATCCATCAAAATTTATCCACCAAAATTATTTTACCCATCATTAAAGATGAATTTTGTCAACCCAAATTCTTCATCATTTAATGTTGCAGAGCCTTTGTAGGAAACCTGTGTTTTCTTCCCCCTCATAGAATTTTTCTTTTGTCTTTGAAATTAAAAAATTTAACCAGGAAATGTCTAAGTATTGGTCTCTTTTAATGAATAATTAATTTCGATTGTTACTTGATAAGCTTATTCAATCTGTATTTTCAGGTTGTTTTTTAAATAAGAAAAGTTCTCTTCTATTAAGTCTTAGAATGTTTCTTCTAGACTATAATTATGCAATGCAAAATTATTGGTATTTTATATATTTATTTTTGTCATTCATTATTCATCATCTTCTCTTTCATCTAACTGCATTTCTCCTTTCAAATTATAAGAACTCAAACATTTTCATTGTTTATTTCATTTTCTGCATTGTCAGTTCTGCTCTTTACTGTTTCTCAGGAGACTTTAAATTTTTCTACATTATTTTATACTTCTTTAACTGTTCTGGGTCCCTTCTCTTCTCATTCATATTTTATCTCCTGTTTCACAAATTTCTTGTTTTATTTAATTTCACTGAAGCCACATGGTGCGACAATCTACCTTTTTCGCTATTGAAAATGCTTTTCATTAAAATATATAATTTCTCCTTCCACCTCCATAATTTTGTCTAATCATTTATCTTAAGGTGAATGTGAGAAGGTATAACTGGGCCTGGCATTTGCTTCCAAAATGGTGTGTGTGTATATACATACATATATATACACACATATATTTGCATCATCTCACACTTATAAACTTCTTTAAGAACTCAGTCTGGGGGAAGGAGTTAGTCTCGATGGCTAAGGTAAGCTTATGCTGTTCTTCCATTTACTTAGGGGCAGGTGGGGAATGGAATTGATCCTGGTCATTTCCACAAAGGATCTTCACCCTTGCATAGTTTGTTTGTTTGTTTTGGACATGGTCACACCATTCTAGCTTGCCATATGTAGGGTGTTTTTTTTGGCCTGGTCTCTCCCCAGGTTCACACTGTGCAACTTACTATACCTGGCTTCATTCCTGATCCCTGTTGCATTGCATAATCAAAGACAGAACTCTGCCATTTCCCTGGAGGCCTGGGATCTATGGGACGGACTCAGCAATGCTGGACAGAATCACTGTCACGAAGAGGGCTGGTTTCTACCAGCCAGCTCTTCTGTGGCTTAATTTCCCCTTGGACTCCCTGGTGCTGCTGCTTCTGCTTAAAGATGATGCATAATGACCACAGGGCTCCAGGGGGCTGGCTCTCATCCCTCCTGTCCCACTCTTTACTTTAAACTCACTTCCAGACTTGGGATTGTTCTTAGGGCTCCTCAAAAATCTTTCTCTGAAAGTTTTTCACAACTTGGCAATAGAGCTGAAAGTAGACCCTGGCTGACCTCCTTCAAACTCAGACCATCTGCTTTGTTTCTAATGCAATTTCTTACAAGTGTGTTGCATGTCAGTATCACTGTGCTGAGTCTCTGGCCCTGACCCAGGCTTCCCCTAGACACCTCCTTAAGACCTTCTCTTTTGGGGAGGATGGGACAGTTTTAGATGATGGGGGGAAGGGATAAGAGAGAAGCTAACCTTCTATGCTCAGTTCCTTTTCCTGAAGTCATACATGTTCTTTCCTTTCTCATCTCCCATGAAGCCCCTCAGCACATTAAATTTTAGTTTCTGCACTTATGATGTCTTGAAACAGAACTTCCAAAAGTCACCAATTGCCTTTATTTTTGCTAAAGTATATGGCTTTTTCTCAGTTCTCATCTATTTATAGTATGCCATTTATTGATTCAACAATAAATGGATGGCTGGTGGGTCCTTTGGAATCTGTAAAGATTATTAAGTCTGGCCGGTTAGCTCCAATGGTTAAAGCATGGTGTTATAACACTAAGGTCAGGGATTCAAATCCCCACACTAGCCAGCTGCCAAAAAAAAAAAAAAAAAAAAGATAAATGATTACAAAACCTGACATTTACTGAGTATTTGCTAAGCAGAAGAAAATGTGCCTAGCACTTTACATTCATTGCCATTTAATAATAGCTAGTATTTCCAATGCAGTTGATGTTCTTCTGAGCACAAAGACCCTATATGATACATAATATTATCTCCCTTTTTACAGATGAAGAAACTAAGTTCACAGAGGGATTAAGTAACTTGCTCAAGAACACACAGCTGGCAGGGTTAGGATTTGATCCCAGGGGGGTCTAGCCTTAGAGTCCATTCTCAGTCCAAACGCTATGCTCATAAAGTCTCCTTTCTGGCATTTAACCCTGTTCTCTTGGGCACTGTGCACACTGCCTTCCCATGGAGGGGTCAGGAAATGTACAATTACAATTCAAAGTGTTTGTTGCTAAGATAGTGAGAAAAATTCCACTAATTGTTGTGGGAATTTGGGGGCAGGGATAATAGGAAAGGCTTACAATTGGGGTACTTAAAACGGAATCTGGAGTGCTGAACTGGTCGCCCACTTTAATGGAACAATGTATATGCAAGTGCTTCAACTGTTTGTCCTTTAGTCCTCTCCCTTTTTATTCCTTTGATAATTATCTTTTATGATAGTTAATTATCAGGATGACCATAGAGTTTAAAATCCAAACTGAGACACGTTCAAGAGTAAAAGGGGAAGCTACTAAAATGATACTGGGACAGAAATCATAGACCAGAAACTGTCCTGGGCAAATCAGGATGTTTGGTCACCCTGTTAACAATGATGTTTAACATTCTACATTTATTTATTTATGCTTAGGGCTGCCCAATGGCATCCTTTATTACCTTTTGCCTTATATTGTTTATTATTGTGGCTACGGTACAGTTACAGTTAGGACTCTTAACTTTTCTCTTCTTTGCTATATAATTTCTGTGAACCTGGAGCCTGCATTATTTTTTATATAATGGTTGATGGTGGGCTGATGAAGAATCATCATCCTTTTTCCATCAAGATGTCGGGAAAGCCCTATTCCAGGAGGTTCCTACAGGTACTCATTAATTGGGGCTGCATATCATTGAGTGTCAGGGGAAGAGACGGTAAGGTCACCGGATGAGACCCCAGAGAACAAACACTAAGGGTTTTTCCTCTCCATCTCTTGATAATAGACCCCTCCACTGCTTATCATGGGATATGAGTTGTTATGGGGTTGGGGGAACTCTGAATAGGGAAAGGATTTTGAATGAGGGTGTTACGTAGAGAAGTGATTGTTCTTAATCTTTTTTGGACCATAGGGATCCCACAACTAGTGATGGAAGGCAACCAAGTACTAGTAATTGTCTCAAAGGATAAGTGGGCATTATCTAGGTAAAGATGGGAGTGGTAATGAAGGGCATCATGGCTAAAAGTAAGAGAGGGCATGGGTTAGGTTAGGGAATTGCACAGTACAGTTTTGTTGGAAATTACAAAGGTGTGGCACATGGTAAGAGATAAAGGTTGGAAAATGTGAGTACATAGTGCCCTGAACAATAAGCGTCTTGAATACCTGGCTGAATAGTTTACATTTTATCCTAATAGAGCTTCAGAGTGTTTAAAGTGTAAGAAGTGGGGGTTAGGAAAGATGGTGTCCCGATTAGATCTATGTTCTAAAAAGATCAATGTCGTATCAGTACCAACTACACAAGGTGGGGGAAGGGGGAAAGAAGAGGCAAAGAAACCAATTTCGAGAATGTTTCAGTGACCTGGGTGAAAATGGAGAAGGCCTGGGCTAAGGCAATGACCAGGCAGAGAATGGAAGGCTCAGGAAAGCTGTGGGAGCATCACCATCAGGCCTTGCAGAGTGAGAGAGAGAATTACTCCTGGAACTTGAGCTTAAGCATATGTGTTTATGGAGCCACCATTCACCGAGACTAGAATAAAGGTGGAGATGATTTTAGGGGGAAAACATCTAGTGATCATTCCTCCAGTGAAATTCTGTCCCTCTTTGCCTCGGTGGTACAGTTCTTTGCTGATTCTCTTCTGACTGTTCTGACTGCTGCCTCTCAGCTCTGTTTACTGGAGTTTCTTCTGCCTAGATAACTGCTGTTGGCAATCCCTCTGGGTTGGACCCTGGCCATCTTCCTCTTCAAACTCCACCTCTTCTTGACATTTTAAAATTTTGATATTATCTCAATATTATTTATTATCCACACCCACATTTTCAGCTACTACCCTTGGGCTAATAACGCTCAAGTCTTTATTCTCAGTTCCAGACTGTCAACCAATCTGCCTACTCAGCATCTCCACCCAAATGTCCCACATATTCAGACTCAACACATCCACACTGAGCTTTTCTTTCTTTCTGAAACCTGAACCTTACCTGTAACTTTTTCCTCTCCCATTTGCTCACAGCCAACAGCTCAAGTCCTTTTGCTCCTCAGTATAAAAGAGCTCCCAATTTCACTTATTGTTTTTTCCTTGTTCCCGCTACAGGGATAGATGATATAATATTGCAAACAGGTATTGATATTCAACTCTGTACCCCAGAGACATGTACGATCACCATCATCACCACTGTCATCACCAAGAGCATCACCACCATCACCACCATCACTATCATCACCACCATCATCACCATCACCACCACCATCACCATCATCATCACTACCACCACCATTGCTATTACCATCACCTCACCACCATCACCATCACCATCATTACCACCATCTATTATCTAAGCACTCATGTGCCGAATGCTTGATTAAAGGTTTTAATCTTGTTTAATCTTTATAATACTTCTGTGAGGCAGAAATTTTAATGCCTATTTTATTAGTGAGAAGACTGAGGTTCAGAGAGGCTAAGTAATTTGCCCAAGGTCACAATGCTTGGTGAAAGTTGAGCTAATGCCAGAGATGCCTGATTCCAAAGTCAGCCCTCTTAACCCCTGTGTTTGAGCCTTGGTTCATTCCTGTGAGGCACTGGAGCACATTTCACGCATGCAGTCTTGACAGAAAGGGAGTGAAGGACTGTCCTAGCAAACACCATGTCTTATATGTGTATGCACATAAGGGAGGACCTGGCAACACTGAAGGGCAAAGAATGACCTACCTGTGAACTTTGCTTCCTCCACATCATGTTGGACTTCTCCTACCACAGTCTAAAATAAGAACTCTGCTTGGAGTCTAGTGTGTGCTGTCTCAGCTACATCCTCACAACAGAGAAGAAAGGCCAGCATTACAGGGCAGCTTTCCTTGTTTCCTATTCAGTCTTACAATTTATTGTGGGAGGAAGGGACCCATATCAGAAGCACCTGGGGATCTTTTCCAAAATACACACACCTGCCTCAGCTCTCTGAAGTTCTGATCCAGCCCCTGGTTGAGAACCTGGCTTAGCACATTCATTTCCAAGGTCTGTAATTTCCAGTAGTTCTCCTATTATTGAAGCCCCCCCACTACTTCCTCCAGATGAATGCTCCCCGTCTGCTCAGATGTGGTCGCTGAGTGCTAGGAGTCAACATCATCGGCATGCCTTGCTCTACCCTGTCAATCCTTCAGTCAGTGGTCGTCAACCAGGGTCGTACCACTCAAGACAAAGTCATTTACAAATAAATGTTACAAGCATTTTGTGTACTGGTTATCACAATGATCAGGAATGCTAATGGCATTTAGAAAGCAAGCATCAGGAACGCTAAGCATCTTACAGTCCCTCACAACGAAAAACTGTCCCACAGAAAATGCCACCAACACCCCCATTGAGAAACACTAGTTGGAGCCCAGACACTCTTGATGTAAACTCTGAATCAGCCTCTGCCACATACGAGCATCTTCTGGGATCCCTGCTGCAGTATTCCAGGGCTGTTCTGTCTGGCCTTTCATATTTTCTCATATTCCACATATTATGGAAAAAGAGATTTTTACCTTTCAAATATATTCATGTAATACTTAGCAAGGGAGCATGTCTAATCTTCATTTCTACCTTCCATTTAATCTAATTTAATCCTTGCCCACTGCACTGAATGTTTCCTCTAAAGAATGAGGAGAATGGGAAAGGGAGGAAAAGAGCGGGAGCCATCAAGTCTGGCAGTAATTCTAGGCTGAGACTATAGGACATAGCTCAAAACTGACCTTTTTCCAGAAGTCTTATCTCTTTACCCTCTCTTCATGCTTAGTCAGGCCAAGGCAGTGTTTATATGTTTGCAGTAAAGGTAGTTAATGTCCACCCACATCTGGCCTTCTTTTCATTCTAGATTCATGGGAGGACTGCACTTCTTCAGTCCCCTTTCCATAGGGTGAGGCCATATGAGTAGGTCAGGCTGATGGGCTGTGAGTGAATGAATGCATGTCACTTTGGGCTGGAGATTTCACTGCCAGGAAGACAACTGCAGCATTCTCTTCCCTTGCAGCTGCAAGCTGCAATCGTGGCAGCAGGTGTCAAGAAGGAGTGTCCGCCAGCCTGGCTCCCAGAACAACTACCATGAGTAAAGCCCCAGCTGATTCCCTTCAGACATGTAGCATATGCAGAGAATAAGAGTATAGTCTTGTGTCCCTAAGATTTTGAGGGTTATTTGTTACCATGGCATAACCTAACCTACCCTGATTCAATGTTCTTTTGCATGTTTACATTCTTTCCATCTTTGTAAGTACATCCTGAGTTAGAGAGGCTTGGACTTGAGATTTAGTTTCACCACTTAGAGTGACCTTGGCTAGCCTTGCTAAACCTCAGTTTCCTCATGTGTAAAATGGTGATCATGACTATACAGACCTTATGGGGTTGCAAAGACTGAGTGGAATCATACAGGCAAAGTGTTTACCACAGTGCCTGGCAGGTAGCATCGGCTTAGTAAATATTATTTACTATTTCTTCTTATTGATCTAAAATCGACTTTAGCTGTCTTGTACCTCAAATTCTCATTGGAACCTTTAGCATTGGCTGCCTGGAGTCCTTCTAACATCCTTCTGCCTTAAAAGCCAATAGTCTGGAACTGCTTCCTGCTTCTTTTGCCTTCCTTGGGACATTGCTTGCAATAGGCATTGTGTTTTCTGTGCCTTTATTGGTCTACACATTTGTGATCAGAGTTGAGATGGTATCTATGCCAAATGAATAAAAAAAATCAGCAGAGTTAAACTGAAGAAATCTCATTACCTTTGCAGTACGAACAAACCCGACATGTCTGCAAAACATGTCAGGAAATGTCCAAATACCCACTTTGTCTTTTGTTGCAGAGTAATCAGGGGGAGTGGCAAGATACAGTCTCTTGGCCCCACACCAAAGATAGATACATGTTCTAAATTAGCATAAAATAAATCCCATTTGCATTTACTTGACAGCCAAGTCTCCCTAAGAGATGCCAGACCACTAGGAGTCCTCTAGCATTTGGAGATAATTACAGGTTATCTAGGGACTAGACGGGTACCTTCCTCCAACACTCCTGGATTCTATTCTCAGCTTGACATTGAGTCTTACCAGGTTTCCAAAGCTAAGGAAAGTAGAGGTAATTACTTGGCTACCCAGACAAAAAACACAAAACAAAACAAAACACTTTTGCTTTATTTATTTTTATTTTTGACCCATATGCCAAACCTTCCAATTTGTAGGCAGTTCTATCAACTACTGCCTGACCTGATAGGCCCTCACCAAACCTGGAATCTAATTGCAGGAACATTTAAAACCAACCATAGAATCCACTTCCAGGCCAAAAAAAAAAAAAAAAAAAAACCAACGAAAAGAAGTTCCTAAATTCCTAGCCCCTAGGAAAATTTTTTTTTCTTACCCCTTTCAAAATTATTCTTGTAGCATTTTCAAAGTACCTTCTAATGGACTCTGTTTTCCTTATTCACAGCCAATTTGCATTTTCATTATTCTAAGCCATCTTCTAAAGTATTTCTGAAAACAAGCTACATCTGTGTGTTTTAAAACATTTACAGACTTGAATTTCCCTTTTCCACCAGATTCAATCTGAACAAATCACTTATTTGCTGGACCTTTAAGTGCATCAGAATCAGATGTCCCCAACATATGTTAGGGCCTGATTCATCAGTAACCCCCCAGATCTCTGAAGCATCTCTGTGGGCTGCAGGGTGTTGGAGTCCCTGAAACTTTCAATCAATTGCAGCTGACTTAACATTGGAGCAGTAGCTCCTCTATTAAGTAACCTTAATTGCCTTATGCACCATGATTTACTGAAACTCCAATGCAGAGATTTTTAATTCTTGGAATCCACCCAGTTCCTCTAGTTGTATTGCCATGTGCTTCTCATTATGGCCCAACTGCACAAGGCAGAGATGAGCAGAAAGATCTGGGCCGGGAGTCAGAAGCAGACACTGTCCTGACTCTGTCATGATCTAATCCTAGGTTCTTGGGCAGGTCACTTAACCCACTGGGTTGAACAAAGGTTTTCTCTGAGGGCAGTTATGCTTGCCGTCCCTACCAAACAAGGTTGTCTTCAGGTCCCTTGTGAGAGCATAAGAGTTTGTGAAACTCACACAGTTTCCAACTCTAAAGATTTCTTTCATAAGTAAGTAGTTGGGAACCCAGAAAGTATTTTACCAGAAAAGCAGTACTAGACCTGGTGGTAAGGTTCCCAGACTAATGCTACAAAAATCTGTCCAACAACCATGTCCCTGGAGTATAACATAGTCTCGTCCTACAGATCAGCACTACCGTCAGGTCATGCAGTTGTGGTGCTGTGGTTGGCCCTTTGGGTGAATGGCAAGACAGAGTTCTTTTGTATGGGGAAAAGAGAAGGAGAAAATTGGTGCTGAACAGGAAGCAAGTCACAGATGGGAGCTGAGAGCTCTAAGGGGGAAGGAGGACATGGTGAGCCTATCAGGGTCCTTCACAAACATAAGGATTTACTAGGTGCAGGAAATAAATGACAGGCTGTGGCTTTGGAAAGTCCTATGAATAAAGCTGTTCAGCACTTATTCCCATCCTCCTGCCTACCATCTCCTCCACTCCTCCTGCTCTCTTCCCTACCTTCTATTTTGCAAGTCTTTGGGGCATATATAATACAGCCAATACTTCCCTGAGACTCATGGTGGAGAATCCACTTTCTCCACTTAAGTGACTAATAGCTCTGTATAAAATAGACCAATATATGATACATATATGTATTATACTGTAATAACAGAAGGCCTCGTGAGAGAGGAAAGGTACATTCGTGTCCGTGAGTTGGTCAAATGGGTGTATAATCTTAGAAGACCCCCTGGAAGACTTAAAAGAGGCTTAGTTGCTCCACTGCTGTTTTTGTCTGGACAGAGGCCTTCCAAATCTGACTTTTCAAATCCTTGATTGAATTTCCAGCAATCTACTTTTCCTGACTATAACCAGAAGAGCATGATTAAATGAACATGAAATTCCATCAGTATAAAGCCTTGTGCGGCCCAGTCTGCCAGCCCAGTTGCCAAAGCCGCTAATAATGCCCTATTGTGTTACTGTGGTATTCTAGGTTATCATTATGAAGTCTTTTGCTCCTGGTAGAGAAAACATGGTGTTCCATTAAAAGTATAATCTGGGTTCCCTTCAGGCCAGAGATGCATCCTGCTTAAAGCTGAAATGAGCTGAGATTTAATGTCATGGAAAAGAGAAATAGTCGCAGGGGAAAAGGGAATTGAAGGGGTGGGAGAAGAATGGTGCATTCAGTCCCCTGTGATCCACTGGATTCAGCCTGTAGACAATATCTTGCCAGCCAAAGGATCGTGGAAGTCCAAGGAAAAAACAAGTCAGCATTCTTTCCCCTCCGACTCTGCTGTGGTTGGGTGCTGGACAGCACTGTCTGAGGAGGTTCTTTCTAAGACAGAAGACCGTGTCTTTAGGGACCACCCAGGGGCCTGTTTGCCATCAGTGCCTTTTGGGCCATCCCCCAGCTCTGGACTCAACAACCACACAAATTAGCGTGGAGCAAGATGGCAAGCTGGAGATGTGCACACCATCGTACCTAGTTCTAGCAAGTTTTTCATTCAGCACAAAAATCTCTCTCTCTTCAAGCATTAGGACCACTTTAGGAAGTCAGAGGTGTCCACCTGAATGTAAAGGTACGTGCCTGTAGCAGTCTCCCTATCATTTTTTTCCTGGAGCAGTTTTCTCTAATGTGCTTCAAAGTATCCTATGGTGCTTTTAGAAATTTACTCCAGGATTAAATATAAAAGAAACAGCATCTTTTATGGTAGTGAGGGGCTTGGAACTTAGCCCACTGGTTAGAGACCCTCTCCATACTTGACATGATTTTTTAAAAACTCAAAATAACTTATTTTTGTTGAATATAAAGCAACATATGTTCATTACAGAAAATTTTGAAAATTCAGAAAAGCATAAAAACAGAATTTAAAAATCCTGTCTTCTAGACAGATATACGACTACCATATGACATATCATACCATACCATACTGTACCATAACATACTGGGTAGATACAGATATACACATGTGTATGCTTAACTTTTTTACAAAGGTAGAATCATAATGCATACAATGTTTGGTAATTGTATTTTCACCTAAGAATATATTATGAGCATTACATATTTCTTCTAAAATAGATTACAAGCATGCATAATATGTAATGTACATTCGATACTATGCAAATATCACGCGTTACTTAATAAATCCCCTGTGTTGAACATTTAGGCAATTTTCGGTTTTATCATTATAAACAGCATTGCCATGAACATACATGTAGGCACTTCTTCGTGACTATTTGGATTTTTTCTTTAGAACATGGAATTGCTGGATGGAAAGGTAAACCCCTCATTTTTTAAAAGCATTTGATACATGTTGCCAAATTATCTTCTTGTCCGGACTATTCAATATGGTAGCCACATATGGCTATTTAAATTAATTAAACTTGAATAATATTAAAAATTCACTTCCTTAATCGTACTAGCCACATTTCAAGTGCTCAGTAGTTACATATAGCTAGTAGCTACCATATTGGACAGTGCAGATATACATTTCCATCATCCTAGAAAGTTCTATTGGACAGCGTAAACCTAGAGAGACTGCACCAATTTATATTTCCCTGAAAGATATGACACTGCCTACTTTAAACAAGTTGGCCAATATTGAATATTGTAATTCTTTAAAAGTATTTGCCAACCTAATAAAAATTACGTCTTGTTTGATTTTTTTCATTTCTTTGGTTATTAGCAAAGTTGAGCTTTTTTGTTCATTAACTGACTCTCATATATTTTTCTCTTGTAAGTTATAGAGTAAGGCTACTTTCTATTGAGGTTATTTTTTAAGATCTATCTTTAGAGAGTGACTTATGTTTCTGAACCTTTTGTAACTTGCTATTATATTTTATTTATGGGATTTTTTTTCACTTATAGAAGTATAAACTTTTAAGATATTCAAATCTGTCTGTGTTTTCCTTTATGGTTTCTGCCTTGTCCTGTTTTAAAAGCTCTAAACCTAAGATTATGGTAATATTCATCTAAATTATCTTCTAGTTTTTTGATCATTTCATTTTAAACATTTAAATTTTTAATTCTTCTGGAATTTATTTTGGTGTGTGGTATTATACCTTTTTCTTCCCCCAGGTTATCAATCATTTGTCTAAGAATGATTTTTAAAAATAATGAATTAATTATTTAATTAAAATCATTAAAAAATTAATGATTTTTTAAAATAATGAATTTCAAATCTCTACTGATTTGAAATTCTACTAAATGCTTACATGAGCTTAGATCTGTTTCTAGATTTACTATTCTGTTTGCCTATTCTTTGGCCTTTACCTCCTGTTTTTATTAACTTGCCTTATAATAACATTTTAATATTTGGAGGGAAAGTATTTCTTCATTATTCTTTTCCAAAAGGTAATGTTTTAGCTCTTTCTACCTTTTAATTCTCTAAGCCTAGAATCATTTTGTTAAATTCCTCCCATCACCAAAATAAATTCTTTCACAATTTTGACTGAAAAGTGTAATTCAATGTACAAATTAACTTGGGGAGAATTTATTACCCTACAGTATCAAGTCATTTCATCTGAGGACATAGTAACTCTGTTCATTTTTTCTAGTTTTCCTGTATTTTTTCCCGTCCTTCTGAACGGGCTTTTTTAAAAGCATGAATGATGGGCACCTCTGACTGTTTTCAGACATTGTCTCCGAGTCTGTGAGCTGGCGCCCCCAGCCACTAGAAGCAACAAAAGAAATTCCACTTCTTAGCATTGGAGTATATTTTAAGTAGCCACCTTCTCATAAATCTGTGAGAAAAAGATCTCGCTTTTCATCCAAAGAATCTGAAGTTCAAAACAGCTTTTACGGAAAACTCAAACTCCAGGGGCAACTGCAAAGCACATTTGGTGTCTAGCTGGCCAGCTTATTTTGCAGGACTCTTTTTCCAACTCCCAAATACTTTCCAGTCTGTGAAATTCATCTCCCCACCACTGTAACAGCAAGCGCCTCTTCTGGCACTGGGGAGCTCACAGTTTTAATACGCATGGGTCTTCTATGAGGGGCTTTTTATTGCTGAAGCTAGTTTTTAGCAGATAGCATGAAGCTTCCTTGAATGACTGTGGCTTGGCAAACCTATGGAGACCTGGGGAGAGTTTAACTGGTTAGAGTTAGCTCTGCCTTGAGCAAAGTCCTGAAGCCTAACCAGTCTCCGTTTTAGTAAGGAAACCAGGGCTCCTGCACCTCCCTGGCAGCCGCCAGTCAAATGGCCAAGAACTTGAATTCGCCTACATCTGAGGTTCTCAAGCCCAAGAAGACGGGAAATTTACTTGCTGGGGACATTTTGCAATGTCTGGAGACATTCTGGGTTATCACCACTAACGGGGAAGGCGAGAGGGAGTGAGTGTTACTGGCATCTAGTGGGTAGAGGCCAGGGATACCGCTAAACATCCTACAATGCAAAGGACAGCCCCCACAACAAAGAATGACCAAGCCTAGATCTAACTAGTACCGTGGTTAAGAAACCCTGCCTTCCATTTTCACTAACTGCCCAGTCAGAGCATGCATTATATGATTAGGAACAGAAGTAATGCATTCTGTGGGACAGCGTTCATAAAAAGGGACGATTGACATTAAGATGCCCACGCCTCTCCCTTTAGAGGTTGTCTGCAAGTTACTCCTCTGATAAGCAAGCCTTTCCACCAAAATGGGAAGGATTCACCAGACACGAAGTCAGGCAACAGCATCCTCAAAATCCCTTGCACGCTGCTCGGTCGCAGAAAGCAAGGCAGAAACGAAGTCTGTCCCCTACACAAGCAGCGTCGCCTCCCCTGCGGGATGGGAGGAGCGCTCCCCAACAAAGGCGCAGCGCTCGGCCGCCGCCACCCCCGCGGTCCCTCCGGGTCCCCCGGGATGCGTGCCTGTCCCTAAGCGATCCTGCCAACCAGCCCAGCCCGAGGAGAAAGCATCGTCGCCAGCTTAGCCAAGGATGGAGCAACTCACGGCACTTACTTGTCCAAAATGAAGTACAGGTCAAATCCCCCGTAGCAGGCTGGACCCCCATCCTCCCTGCGTCCCCCTTGCCCGGCGCAGATGAGCACCAGAGTGGCCAGCGAGAGCCACTTGAAGCCAAAGCCGAGGGCTTTCGGCTGCACGTTGGCCATGACCCGTAGCCCGGGAAGAGCGCAGGGTCCTCTCCTTCCCACGCTCCGCGAGCTCGCCACGACCCTCAGGGGCGCGCCATCCGCGGGCCCCTCCTCTCGGGCCCTTTATTCCCCCTCGCTCCCTCCAAACTCCCCGGAAGCAATTGTCTGGAGGAGTTCAAGGTTTTCCCTCTGGTTTCCGCTTCGATCCTGTTTCTAGGTTTCGGGTTTCAAGAATCCCAATACTGTATTCCGCTTCTTTAAAGGGGCTGCTCCGGGCTCGGGCTGCCGGGCCGCTCCCGAGGCCGCGCCGAGGTTTTGCAGTTGAAGCAGTTGCGTCCTGACTGCTTTGTTCCAGATCTTAAATATTATGGGGTGGGTTTTCGGATTGTTCTTGGTTGGGGGAGTGCTTTGCCTTTTCTCCCTCCTCTCCACCCCCCTTTATTTTTATGGGGAAGAAAGTTTGAAGGGTGCCACCTTGTGGCCAAAGGCGGCGAACGCACGTTGGGGGTTCGGGGGAGTGTGGCTGGGCCCGCCCGGGACACTAACCAAGCTTCGGATATAAATCTGCTTTTCCTTATGTTCACGTAAGCTGTGCATGTTTTCTTATCCCTTCCTTTTTTCATGCACCTTCTCTTTCTTTTTCCATGATCACTTCTCCATTCTCTCTAGGCTTTTTATCTCTTCTTTCCCATTTTTAGCCTAAATCGGCTGATACGGGTCACTATAAACGCTTGATGAATGCTTCCTCCAAGCACGGTGGCTCTGACCCCAGACTGGAATCTTTGCAAACAAGCCATTATGCAAATTAAGCAAGGAAAAACGGGTCCTTTGTGATGTGAATCAGCCAAATGACCTTACGAAGTCCGAGCACAGATCATAAAAGACTGTTGGGGTCCAGTCTGAAACAGCACGAACATTCCCACAGAGTGTTGTGCTCAAGGGTGCTCCGGGCACGGAACAGCTGAGCCTTCTAGATTGTCTTCATCTCCGTGTTTTAGAGATTCTGTGATAACAGTTCTTTTCAGTTTGTGAACTTTGACTTTTTCCTTCCCATCTTTGATTTAGGACAAAGAAAGTAAACAGCTTGCAAGAGTATAGACGGTCCACGCAGTTTGGGACTGGCAGGAAAGTCCTGTGCTAGTCTTTCTAAATTGTAGAATCTTCTTTAGAGTGGCCTCTCTAAACTAGGGGCCTTAGTTCTAGCTTCCCACGTCTTCCACTCTGGAAGTCCTCAGTGCATACTCGTGCCCCATTTTCCAGGCTTATTCCTCCAGACACACATCTTCCGCTGTACTTGTGAGCCTTTGAGACCCTTACACCCCAATGTCACCAGCATTGGTGGTTTTCCCCCAACAAGTGTATCATGGAATCCTTGTGTCTTGGAATGTTCCATTAAACAATAATTGTGTTGTCAAATAAATCTTGGAGATTCATAATTCACTGCACTAGCTGGCCTCCAAAATGATCCCCAGTGTCCCTCACCTCCTGGTACTCAAACCCCTTCCACATTGAATAGACTGACCTATAAGTAATAAGATATTGCAGAACTGATGGCGTGTGGCTTCTGAAGCTGGGCCATAAGAGACATTTGTGGTTTCCCCCTTGCTGTCTTGGAACACTCACTGTGGGGGATCCACCACCATGCCCTGAGAACACTCAGGCAGCCCTCTGGAGGAGTCCATGTGGCAAGAACTGAGATGCCATCTTGGACATAGATCCTCCAGCTCCGGTAGAGCCTTCAAATGATGGCAGCCTGGCCTGACATCTTGACTGGGCTGTAACAACATGAGAGACTCCTAACCAGAACCACTCAGTGAAGCCATTCAGATTCCTGACCCACAGAAATGATGAGATTGTGTTTATTAGTGTTTTAAGCCTCTACTTTTGGGGACAATTTGTTATGCAATAATAGGTAACCAATAAATGCTTGCTATCATATTAAAACCTTGAGAATTTCTGTAGGAAAAAAAACTATTTAACTGTTGTTTGTCAGACTTACTTGACCATGAAAATCTTCTTTTCAGATAACATCTATTGACATCCATACTTTGGGAATTACTGCTCCCAGAAAAAAATAATTGGGGGAGATCAGAACACTCAGACTTGTCCAAGTCTTCCTCTTCCATAACTTCTCCCCTTTCAAAGGCTTGAACACCCATTGTGACCACATTGCAGCTTTATAATGAGAAGGAAGGTAGGAACATCTATAGAAATTAGATGGGTAAATGAAGGCAGGAAAGCCAGGAGAAACTGATTAGGAAAGGAAAGGAATGTGAGATAGGATAATGTGGTGAAGAAAATGTTCGTAGGATTGGCAAGGAATAGGAAAAGGCTTGAATGTAGAAAGAGGCTTGAAGGACGGGAGGACTCAGAGAGGCATTAAAAATATATTTGATAATATGGGCGAGTGCACAGATCCTAGAGGAGGAGGATATTCTGTGTGAAAGTTATGGGGAAGAGGAGAGAGTGGAAGAGGCTTCCTTGGGACAAAGATGGTACTTTAGCAGGCAGAGAAGTAATTGAAGGGACTCAGACATTTGTGTGTCCTAGCTGTTTCTGGTTTTCTTCCAAAATTCTAGAAGTTGACTGTCTCTAGATAATAAAATGGCTCTACCCTGTTTCTCCCTCTAGCCCAGAGAAATTGATTCCAGGCTATCTCTTCTACTTAGAGGGCTTTGTGTCAGCCTCAATCACTGTAGGAAAGTGTCTCCCAAGCATTACCAAAAAGCGAATTTGACATTGAGCTATGGAGATATGGTTATTCCCAGGGAATGTTGAAATAGGACAAAGATGTCCATAGTGTATAAAAAGGGTAAATAAAGATGCTTGTGTGATCCTGGCGTGGTGGCTCAGTGGGCGAGGAGACATTATCAATTGCCCTAAATTGGCAACAACTTTGGCTTTTGGTTGTTGGGATGTACCAGGCATGTAATTATTGTGTGTAGGGAAATGGAGAGGTGGACCAGTCATTGTAGGCTAGAGGAGGACTTGGGAAGAGTCTCCGATTGGCTCCTGCTAGCATTTTCCAGATTAATTTTACAGAGACATCCAACTATCAAGATCCCCCTGCCCGAATGTCATTATCCTCTTGAGGTAATGTTCAGTGTTCTGATTGACTGAGAGTGTCCTGATTTCTAATCCTTTCCAAGGAATCCAATGTTCTGGAAGGGATTTATCAGCCTTGTCAAAGTACATGGAGATAGACCTGTGAGGCTTGGAAGGAACTCCTCTGCCCCTCAAACTCAAGTACATGGAAGAACGATATACATGGAGGTGCCCAGGGGTTGGAGAAGTATGGGAGAAAATGAGCTACACACATGGAAGCATCTGAATGACAACGTGGAAGTCAAGGCAGAGAAGTTTCTTGGAGGAGGAAGTAGTCATCAGTACCACATGCTGCTAAAGTCAGGAGGATGGGCCCTAAGAAAACCCCACTCATTTGACACAAATGTCACTGTGTCACCAAGGAGCATTCCAGTGGGGGTAGCATGAGAAATGTGAGACTGCAGTGGGTTACTAGGAAGGGGAGACCTCTCTTTCAAGAAGATAAGGAGATAAGGGGGTAACTTGTGATTGTTCAAATGTTTTATTTGGCACAAGGAAAAGTCCCACGATATATATGGATACCAGAAATTTCAAGTTCCCTGCCTTCCCAAAGATTAGAGAGTCTGTCTTACTTAGACTGATCAGCTCAGGCCTTTAGTCCTGCTCTCTAATTACTGTTCTTCCTGAATTTACTAGGCTTCTTTCTTTGACATAGCAATTATTAAATATGACCTGCCTACCTATCAGCCTCTTAATGACTCACTCACCCTTACTTGCCTTCCCACCCCCAGCACATGTGAGTGAGCCCCTTTTGTAAGGCTGTCAAACACAAAGTTTGTTGTCCTGATAACATTGCCATTTAACCTTCCAACGATTTCATTGGGCACTTAAGTGCCACTTGTTTGGGTTCTTGACAAAGGTTCTGGAAAAGGCTCCAGATAACCCAGACTACCCAAGAAAACTTGAGAAATTGTTTTCCTTGGAAATATTTTTCCTTGGAAATACCAATATGAACAAATCTGATACCCTCCACTAAATTTTGTATCAATCAAGTAGGTTCAATGTTTGCCTGATTCTTGGAGGTCTCACTGGTCCCTGGTCCCTGGGACCACCATCTGTAAAAAGTCAGGAGAGTATTCCCAGAAGGAATTTATCATCTCAAACAACCAAGTTTCTAAAGAAAATGAATAAGCTGAGTGATGGCTTCTTGTGACAGGAAAAGCAAAAGTACCAGTAATAAAGTTAAGCCCAGAAGCAGAACTATAGTCCAGAGCAAGATCCTGTAATGGTATCCCATAGGCCAGGCCATCAACAACTTCAGCCCAGAAACATCAGAGCCTTGCTGAACCCAGTATCTCACTAATACCCTATCCAAAACCCATCCAAGTCTAGCTTAAAATAAAAGCAGCCCAATACATTCCTCAATTCAATTAAGGGCAATCCAAAACCCATCCCAAAACTCTGTTAGCCACTCCAATGCAGAGATAAAACCCATTTAACACGGGCCCCAACCCAACTCTGACTAATCCAGACCCCCTCAAAAAATGAGCCCATTTCATGCATCAGTCAATGTCAGCCCAGAGACAGATCCTGTTTAATCTGGTTCACAGCCCAGCTCAGCTAAGGCCACATACCATCCCAGTGCGTCCTAAGCCATAGCCAACCCTTCTGAAGAGCATTCTTACAAGGCCCCAGCCAAAAGAATAATCCATAATTTATATCCGCATATCTTAAAAAGTCCATACCAAATCCTCAAAAGGACCCCAAATCTTGCTGAACAGAAGGTTTATTTCATCTAGAGCACAGACCACGCCAACTCAACCCAGAACTCAGATGAAGGATAAAATGATCGGTACAGTATAGGGTTTTGACAAGCCCAGAGATTACAAATGCCCAATGAAGACTGTATTAGACAAGTCGAGGCCAGCAAAAAGCTAAACACAAGACCAATTCAGCCCAGTCTTGCCAAGTTCTGCTCAACTCTGGCATATTTAAGTGTATTTAAGAATAAGATCTTACTTGGAGACCCTGGGCCATTTTATAACTGAAGATACAGGAAAAATATGCCCAGACCTGTCAAGCTCAATGCCCTTTGATCCTTTTGCTAATGGCTACTATCCAAGTCCCAAGCAGGAGGGACTAGTTGTTCTCAAAGTGTGTGAGCATATGTGCATGGATGGGAATGTGTAGAAGGGGTACCATGGAGGTGGGGGTGAGGAGGTTTCCTCCCTCTGGGATAACCAATGGAGCTTCTTCAAGGTGGTGTGGGGTTTGAGGGACAGGTGTAGTTAAGTACAGTCCTATAGTGGCCAGTTTTGTGCTCTTCTTTGCTTTGTATCTTCTTCCCTAATGAGATCTACTGAAATCAGTAGAATTAATGGTAATTCCCATAAACTGAGCCCTAGGCTGCACAACACATTGATTGATAATGTAATCTCACATCAGCCTATTTGGGGAAAAGCACAGCTCTGCCACTGCAAACTGGGTCACTATGAAAGTTACTTGACCTGTCCATACTGCAACTACCCATCTGCAAAATGGGCATAATAATGTCACATACCTCATTGAGTTGTGCAATTTCATGAGATAATGTATGTCATGTGTGGCCCTCAGGAAGCACATGACAGGTGTTGGCTTTTATTGTTATTGAAGGATTCTGGAAAATTGTATGTGAATTTCTTGTAGAGATGAGAAGAACAAATTTAGAAGAAACACTTTTAGAGTGTTTGATTTTTCTACCACCAGCGAACCAAAGATGTTACTGTACTATGTATAGTCATATCATCACCTTTGAGAAATGCAAAGATGAAGATTCTGGTTCATCCAGGAACTACTGGGAGCTGGTGGTTTCCTAGGATGCATTTAGAAAACAAATAGAAAACACACCTGGGGGCCATTAACAATCTATTGGCATCAATGCTGTTTCTGCTAACCAAGAATGCTAGATAGCTAAACTATAAATTCTAACGTCTGAGTACGTTGTAATAACCAGTGAAGCTTCTTTCTGATACTGGTTTTTGATATCTAGGGATCCCTAGAAAAGAGCCCTTATTATTCCTCCTCATTAACTCATTTATTCATTCAAAAATAGCTTTCAAATATCTACTATAAGGCAGGCTCTTTTCTTATACTGAAGATACAAAAATGAATATAACATGGACCTTAATAGAGTTTAATTGGGAGATAAAGGCATAAACAGGTATTGGTACAACAATGTGGTTAGCCTATCTTCTAGAGGAAACTCAACATGTCCCTTCCATCCCACTGTGCCGATTCCAAGGAGTAGTTCTGATATAATGGAATCCTCAGTGAAGCACTATTGGACCACACCTCATTGGGATAATTTTTCCCAGGAGATGAATGAATTAAGACATGACAAATGTTTCTCATTACCAGTAATGGGATACCCCTTCACTAAGATGATCCAAAAATGATCAAGGAGCCTGTGGCAATGAGACCCAGATCTGGCTATGTAAGCTGCTTCCAGTCTGGGTGAAAGGGATACCCAGGACGCTTGTCCCTACTCACAATGCACCATAGCTCACCAAGGCACAGAGGGAAGTGGGGTAGAGCTGTAGCCAGCAACAAGATATGTATTTACCTGATGAATTTGCCTCTGAGCCTTGGCTCCTTATGGAACTGCTTGGGAGCAGTCAGAACTGGGTTAGCTTTCTGGCATGGGTTTTCGGGCTGAAATGAGTGTGTGTCCAAGATGGGTGTCTAAGAAGTAGGATCATCATGGAACCTCACTTAGACAAGCATTTGCCCTGATTGTGGCCAAAGTATCCACAGGGAAATCATATGCCATTCGTGTAAGAGGGTCCCTATGTTTCCTGGGATAGGGATTGATTCCTGAAGCTATAGCAAACGTCCGTCAAAACAGGTAGAGCTCAAGTCATGGATGGTATTGCTACCCCAGTTTTTATTTTCCTTTCCATCATATTTCTCATCAAGGGTTGAGGACTGACCTATCATGGAATCTTAATCGTAGTCATAAATTTAGTTACTTAAATTATGAGTTTAACCCGATGAAAATAGTGGAGTCAATCATAAACATATAAAGAAGGCTAAGGGCCTTTTTAGCTTAGAAGAATTATTATCTTGGATTGAAATGGAGGAAAATCTCAATGGAATTATTACAAATTCAAGTGCCAACAAGGAAGAAGTAAAGACCCATGACCAGAATACTGTCTTCTAGAAATTAGATTTTCTTAAAGGCAGAGGGAAAATCTCAGGAGGTAGAGAAGAAGGCTCTTTAATTTGCTGTCTAAACAGAAAACTATAAGACAGATGTACGGAGAGACTTCATTACAAACTTACTGAGTAATGGGGTCAGCTTATAGCACAGTTCTTAATCATGCAGTCAGTTCAGGAACTGTGGGAAAGAGAAAAAAAAAAAAAAGAAAAAAGAAAGAGAAGAAAAAACATCCAAATCCAGCAAACAGAAATACTCTATGACATTTTTGGAATACTTTTTCCACATTTTGATAGTTTCTCATCAATCATGTGCTCCTAACATAGAATTAAAAAAAACTACATTTTCTAGTCTTCATTGCAGCTAGAGTTCAGATATGTGAATTGTACCTACTAGTCATCTTTAGCTGGATTATTTTCTCCCTCTCTGAGATGTTTCTTTGTATCTTTTTCCAAAATTTCTAATATATTCTCCTTCACTCTTAACTGATACTACTTCTTCATATTTAATTGCAAATTTTTATCCAGAAGACACTGATATGAATTTTACTTAAGAACAATGCTTGGGGTAAAGAGCTTTGGGAGCCATGAGTATATGAGTTGAGGCTATGAGTGTGCTTAAATACCACCTTGAGCTAAGCGAAGTTACAATTAAATGCAAAATAATGCTCAATGTTAGGAAAATGACTTTTAAAAAGTTTTGAATCAGTAATAAAGTGGTATATTATGTTGCCATTAAAAATAAAACACATGAGGACTGTAAACATGAGAAAGTATTCATGGTGCATTATTGCATGAAAAATATATGAAGATGTATAGCTTATAATGGCAGCTATGAAAAATGTTCATGCGAATAAGAGCTCAAAGATAAATATTACAAATCAAATAGTGTTAAAAACAATAAGAGTAAATTAAAGGGAAGGCAATGGATACAGTCAGTGTAAAAAGTTAACTGTGAAGCTACAAAGTGGGCAATAGCTGGGATAGGGCTGGAGGTGGGAAAGAAACCCACAAGGCTGAAGGAGCTTTCTGTGTTTGCTTGTGTGCATGTGTGTTTTAAGTTGGGAGATATTTAAGCAGCTATTCATGACTGAGAAGGAAAGCAAGAAAATATAAGGCTGACAATCTGTGATCAAGAGACACACACACAGAGACAGATAGAGACAGAGAGAGAGAGACAGACAGAATTGGATTCAGAGCATAGAGGGTTAGCACTGATCAAGGAAATTAACTACTGTGTGACAGGAATCCTGCTAGGGGCTTGTGGATGCCGTATTTCATTTAGTACAACAACTGTGATTTTGATAGTATGATTCTCATTTCATCAATGAAAATCTGAGACTCAGAGTTGTCGAATACCTTTGTTAAAAACCCGTATGCCTGTGAGGGATAGAGTTAGGACGTTCCTTCCTCCACGTCCCTTTGAGACAGAGGGAAGATGCTGACAAGTCTTGCAAGAGGGAAGGTGAGGAGTTGAAGAAATTTCAAAGATTAGGTTTAAACATGATAATTCTGTTCTTGCAATTCTTTGCCACTGCTAGAATTTCTGGGAACTAGATTTTCTGGATTCTGTTTATAGCATAGAACTTAGCTTTGTCATTTCTCTATTCTACTGCCAGGACATTTGCTTTTGAATCATCAATTTGCAATCTATCTAAATGCTTGGAATCCTTTAAATGACTGCATAACCATCATGTTTAGGTAAGTGGACAATGGGGCTTCTTCCTTTGGCTTGTGTAAGGGCTGAAGATCCTTGAATTCAAACACAGTTTTGCTGCTTTATTTACTATAAAATTACTTTTGCAGAACAGATATACATAACAAGCAAACAGGGAAGAATCACTTGATTAAAAGTGTTGTAATTGCATTTAGTTTCCTAGAATGTTGATGGGCTCCTGTGGACATCCCCCACACTCTGATGGGTGGGGGGGTCTCAGGGGATCTGAGCTGCTGCCAGATCCACCAGGTCCTTCTTGGCGGTTCTCAGGCACTTTGTCCAGCCACATGTGCCTGACCATAGCCTGTGTTCCTTGGAGCTTGTGAAATAAGAAAGATCAGTGCAGAATTCTGGGGACTCTAATTCCCCAGAACTTACATCAAGTACATTTGGGGTCCAAAGCAAAGATGATCTACTAGTTGAAAGTCTGAGAGTCAATTCAACCCATCTGAGTGTGAGTCATTCTGAGTCCCCGTGAAAGAGGAACTCAGGGAAATGTACAAACATCAGAATTTGAAATAGCCATCCCCTTTCAGCCCCTGGAAGGACTTAAACCTGCATGTCTCTACTTCTTCCTGAGTTGCTGCCAAACTAATCCTATTTACTTGGACACCTTCTCCAACCTTGAAGTAAAAGGGGCTGTGGAGAGAGCTGAGCTAGAAGTCTTGTCAAAGGATTTTGACAGTCCTGGAAAGGCAGGCAGGACTAGCACCGAGAGTAAGCTTTGGTGAGTTTGGGGATGAGACGATTCTCTGTCCACCAGGGTCCTGTGTGACTTCAGTGGCCAGTGGAGGTATTAGCATCGGCCAGCCTTCTGGTCACTTACTGCTGCAAAATAAACCACCCCAAAACATAATGCCCTAAAACAACAATTTATTATTATCTCCCAAAACTCTGTTGGTTGAACTGAGCTTGGCTAAGCAGCTCTCATTTGGAGTCTCTTATGTAGTTTCAGCAAGATATCAGCTAGCCTCCAGTCATCTAAAGGATCAACTGGGCTGGATGTCCAAGGGGCCCACTCATCTGGCTGGCACTTAACACTGGGAGCTCAGCTGGGGTTGCTAATCTTAACGTGTACATGTGGCCTCCCCCTGTAGCTTGGGCTTCTTACAGCTTGGAGACTGGCTTCCCAGAGGGAGTAGTCCAAGAGTGAGCAGTCCAAGGGACTCAGCAGAGGTGGCAAGTCTCCTTGTGTCTTACCCTTGGAAGTCTCACAACATCATTTCTGCTTCTCTCTATTGGTCAAGGGAAGTCACTAAGGCCAGCTTAGATTTGAAGCGAGAGAATTAGACTCTATTTTTTGATTCAAGGGAAAGCATGCCTATAGAGTGAGGGAAGGAACTGATGGAGGCCATATTTCACTGTCTACCACAGCCTGGGTAGACTTCAGCCAGAGCATACAGTGAAGGGCCTGGAAGGTGTGGAACAGAATAAAACAAATGGTTATTAAATGTTTCCTATGCACCAACACCTTGGCTAACAATTGCATTTAATCTTTTCAACAACCCTGTGAAGAAGTGTGGAGATGGAATTTTCAGCTCCAATTCTTTGTCATTTTCAGCTCCAATTCTTTGACCAGCTCTTTGTCATTTAACTGTTCAGACCCTCTCACATGAGAAGTAGACAAATGGGTTATTACTCTGCTTTTGGCCTGATCATATGACTGATTTTGGCCTGTGCGATAATAGTAGATGTGATGCAAATAGGGATTTGCTTGTGTGGTTGACCATGCTCTCTGGCATTTCTGCCCTCACCATGAAAAAGGCTTCTCTCCTGGAGGTGCTGATTCTTCCACCTGGGGCCCAGACTGAGACACATGCGCAGCCAGGAGCCAGCTGGATCATAGCTTGAAGCAGAGACATTCAGCCTCAGTCAGCCAGTTCCCAGCTAGCTGACCACAGATGGGTGAAAAATGCTTATTATTGCATGCTACTGAAATTCTGTGGTTGTTTGTGATAGTTGACTAATACAGTAGGCATTATTAGCTCCATTCTTACCCCCTAAGACCCTGAGCATTTAATTACCTTAGCAAGGGACCAGTTTTTGAATCTGGTTGTGCTTAATCCACCCACCCCACACTGTCCTGTCTGCTGCACAGGTGCTGCAGGAGATGGGTGAAGGCAGGTGTGCTAAGCTCCTATACTGCCTTAATGGACGCCATGGGGTGTGGGGTGGGAGAGGACTAGCTTCTAGAGACAAAAGTGGGAAGGCCCTTTCTCTGTATTTCTTCCTTAGGAAGTTCTTAGAGATTGCTGAAAATTTTAATCTTGGGGTGTGTGTGGGTTTGGGGGGAGGTTACTGTACTGAGCTTTCTTGAGCAATTTCCACTGGGGAGACAAACAGCTGAGGAGGGAGAGTCCATCTACATTGCTCAAGCATGAAAGACAGCATTGTTGATGAGACTGCCTTGTGTGGTTAGCTTAAGAACTCAGAAGGCCCCAGGAGGGCGTTGGTCTAATTGAGATGAACTCTGTGTATGTGTGTGTGTGTGTGTGTGTGTGACCTAAAGCTCTGGCCTTTGATACTCTTCACAATGAGAACAGAGGACTTATCATTCATCTAAGACTTAGCTTTTGATATTGATGCAGATTAAAGATCTCTCTTCTGAAAGAAATAAAGAAACAAAGAAAGGAAGGAAGAAAGAAAAAAACAATCACAATAATATGTTGAACTATCAGAAGGAGAGAACAGAGCTATGGTTGCCAGAGGTAAGAAAGGGGGTGAGGGAGGAGGATTAGGGAGAAATAGGTTAGTGGACACAAAGAATGATTACGTTTTGCAATGATGAATATGCTAATTATCCTGATTTGATCATTATGTGCTGTACACAAATACTGATAGTCAACCCTGTACCCCATGAATATGTATAATCAATTATGTTTCAATAAAAAATAAAATAAAATAAAGATCTCTCTTCATAAGCCAATGAGTGATATTATTTGGATAAATGTGTGAGAGTAAAAACACTTGATTCAGAGAGAGCCAAACCTGAGGCCCAGTCCTGGTCCTCCAGCATTTGCTAGCTGTGTGGTTCTGGGTGACTCTCTTTGCCCTGCTAAGGCTTGGTTTCTGCATGGCATCCTGAAGTCTGCCCTAGCCACCTCACACAATGAGGGACAAATGGCAGCCTTGATGGGAAATACACGCCTTTATCCAACAGATAAAAAATAAGTGGTGGATGAGCAAATCTGCCTACTTCTGGAATATAAATTGTTAACATGTATCAAAAACCTAGAAAAACCATTTTTAATTTTCTTGTTTTTGCCTTTATAATTAAAAAATACATATGGGGCCCTCCTCTGTCATTATATGACTACGTGTCCAGGTCAATGCTAATATAGCCACTACCTGTGAAAGCCAGGTCAAACCTGTAGACAGAGATATCAGCAGCTAAATAATTTTTCTTCCCATTTCTCAGCTCCAAAGTCACCATAGCCCTGTCACAGGTGCTGGCCCCACTGGACATTTGCCAGACCCTCGAAGCCCCTTGACAAAGCCCGAGGTGGGGTGACATGGTTTGGCCATTGGCTCAGCTTCCTCTCCAGCCCCTGATCCAAGGTGGCATTTTAAGCCTAATATTAACTCTCTTCCATAATCCCTTTGAAGTGAACAAACAATACAAAAATAAAATAAAAATTTGTCTTAGCAGCAGAAAAGATGGAAGGATACTATTGAAAGGCCAGAAACTAAGAAGTTTTTGTTATGTACATTGAGATGAAAGACCAATTTGAGGACAGTACCAACGGGCTCATGATTCAAGCAAGGGAAAACAAACCTCGCCTGAACAGTACACTACCAGAACATAGAGCAAAGCCCCTGGGGGGCTGGAAGTGAAGGGAGGACAGGAACATTTAGATTCAGCCAAATTGCAATTCTACAAATGACTTGAGAATTGGTTTATGCCAGCCCGAGAGCTGCCAACTGCAGCGACAATCCCAGTTTCCGTTTTGCTCAGATGGCTTGCAAGACACTTCAGCAACAGAGTTGTAATGAGCATTGCCATTTTAGGCAGGGAAGGTGCTGTTGCCCAAGCCCCACCTCCAGAACCCTGGTGAAGAAAACATTGGAGTGGGAACACTCCGGTGCTGAGGCTGCCTCTGGCCACCCCTCTGTCCTGACACAAATAACTGCCATGTACAGAGAGCAAGAGGATTTGTAAAACGTCCCTTAGTTTGGGTTTGTCTGATGTTTTCTTCTGATTATACTGGGTTTATGGGTTTAGGGGAAGAATACAAGATATGTGAAGGGCAAGTCATATGAGAGGATACCTGATATCAACCTGACATAATACTGGGGATGTCACCCTTGATGACTTGGTTAAAGTGGTGTTGTCCAGGTTTCTCCATTGTAAAGTCACCATTTTTTCTTTTAATGTTTTATTTGCCAGAACCAAGTCACCGAATCCAACCCATACTCAAGGGGAGGGAATTAAGCTCCACCTTCTGTAATTTCACATTCTACTTTGAATCTTGGAGCTGACACACATTCTTTTTAAATAGCCTTGGAATGTTTTCAGATACTGATCTAAGCTTTAAAAAAACCTCTATAAATTTTAGTTAGTAGAAATTTCACAGGCCACATTTGTTAACCACAATGAAATAAAACTATAAATTAATGATAAAAGAACGAATAATGTATAAAAAGACTTAGAAATTGAAAATACTGTGCCGCAATTTTTTTTATCAATGTGGAAATAAAACATGTAATTATTGACTATTTAAATAATGATAATGTCAAGAACATATGTCAAAAATTAAGGAATAAAGTCAAGTCATACAGAGAAGAAATTAATGATAGTAAATGTTTTTCTTACTTAACAAAAAAGGAATGATAAAAATAAACTAAGCAAGCAACTCAATAAACTAGAAAAAGAGTGACAAAATAAACTCAAGGAGAGTAAGAATTAAGAAATAACACTAAAGAAAGCATGCACTGAGGAATAATAAAGCAGAAAAGCAGGAGAATTGATAAGCAAACCCTAGGACTGCTTTTTTGGTTTGAGCAGAGCCCGATGTTAAGGCAACACACATTTGGTTGCAAGTCACATTGGGTTGCAAGTCACCTGCAGCTTGGGCAGGAGTCTGTACCAGGAGTCAAACCTGAGCAAAGCAGGGTTCAACCTTAGCCTCGTGTCTAACAATAACAAGTTTTAAGAGGGGCAGCATTGAGCTCTGACTCCATTGTGGACAGGGAGAGCAAGTAAAGGTACATCTTTCAAGTATCCAGGGTTTAGCATCAGAACCAGACCTCCTATTTGGGCCACAGCTGCAGTTGGCTCATTCTGGTAGCCAAGAGGAGGTTTCCAGCTCAGAGACACATGTCTGGTTCTGGTTCCACATAGAGGCAAGAGTGGCCAGGAAGGCCCTGCAGACATAAATATGCTCCCATGGTAGTTGAGACACTGCAGGCAAAAGCCCTAGGGAGACAGAAAGTCTAGACTCCAGCTAATCTTGACAAATGGGCTTCGAGTATATCACGGGGGGCCATTATTTGCACCTCAGCTGTAAAGCCAGACACTCTGATGACCTGAAAATAATTTATTAGAAGCTGGAGTCCATTTCTGACTGAGTTAAATGTTTATCTTGTATTATGAAACAGACCTTTTAATAATTCTGAAATCATAGAAGGAAGCATTGAAAAAAATCTGACCAAGGTTTTATTTTCCTACTGCATTTAAAATGGTTCACTCTAAATACAAAAATTTAAGTTTATGTTAATTTCTTTCTTTTTTTTCCAAATTAAGGTAATCTAATAAAGACTACATAAATTAAGCAAAATAAATCTTGCAGTGTCTGAGTATCTATGATAAACTGATTGTTGGAATTTTGTTTAATGGTGAAAGAAGTGGAGGTATACGTTGAGGATATTTGCAAACACCTTTTTATTTTCATTGTTCTTAATGTTTTAACCAATACAATTAGGCCAAAAGAAAAAAAAAGAGTGAAAGAAAGAGAGAGAGAAAGGAAGAAAAAGAAGGAAGGAAGGAAGGCAGGAAGGAAGGAAGGCAGGAAGGAAGGAAGGAAAAAGGAAAAAGAGAGAAAGAAGAAAGAATATACTTATTGTAGAAAGGAAAAGCATGGTCAGATTTATAGACATTATTATCTCCACATGTTCACCTTTACTTTAAATACCAGCTGTGAGTTTGAAAGTCCCCAGGCCACTCTCCCTTCTGACCAGCTGTCTACAAATTCAGCCTAGTTTGAAAATCTGGGTAGGAGTTATTGAAATGTAAGGTTTGGCTTACTTTCTCTTATGCTTTAATGTGGTTTTACTTCCTGATATTCTTCATTGGTTATTTCTAACTTTTGAATATTTGGTAGATGTAAACCTCAGTTAATAGATATATGTTTCTAATGATATAAAAGTTCCTTAGAAAAATTTGCTGTAGGTTAAAATTTATTAGTGAATGTTCTAGGAGGACCCAATTACTGGAGGTTTGGTTTAAACTATTTAGTTATGTCAGAAGTACGATTGGGAAGATACCAGAAATATTCTGTAATGATGGGCAAAAGCTTATCTAAAATATTTTTGTTCGTGTTTCCTTCTAAAAGTTAGGCTTGCAATAGTATATTATCTGTTCCTCTCTGGTGTCTCTCAGGGTCATGAAGTCAGTAAAACTTCTGATGACCCTGCAAGCCAGCCCTGCATGCTCTCTGCATCTGCTCCTTACCCTGACGGGCCAAGAGTGTAAGGCAAGCCATGGTCTAGGGTTAGTTACTCAAGTTACCCACAAGGCCAGACACAACTGCAAATGGGAGGCTGTGCACAGTAGGCTTCCAAGCAGTGATTTAGAATCGTGTGGTGAGCAGGGCTTGGCACTGGCACAGCCGGGGAATGGTGGCTTCTCTCTGCAGACCTCTCAGCATCCTGGTGCTGAATGAACTTATTTTCCCTTACAACAGTCTTCTGGGGATATGGGTCAAAGGCTGAATATTTGGAACTACCAGACATTGAGCTGAGCCAGAGACGAGAGACATCTGTCTCAGGTTGGAATGAAAGAGCAGTTTCTTGCCATGCACACAAGTCTATCCTCTTATTGTCTTCCTACTATTATCTCCCCTATGTACTTTTTAACATTGTAATGAAGTATTAAGTGCAAAGACTGCTTACAAATATATGTGAAATGTGAAAAATAAGGAAACAACCCACACCCATGGACACACCTCCAGTCAATCTAATTTGAAAGACAAAATTACCACTCCCTTGGAAGGTTTCCATTCACCCCTCCGTAATCCCCTTTACCCGTTCCTCTCCACCCCCTCCGCTCCCCCCTGCCACATCATATCTGTTCACTTGACTTAAATAGTTCAAGGAATTTTTAAGGTTATTCTGTCTTCTTCCCCCCCACCCCTTGATTTGTTTTGTGTTTATTTATTTATTTATTTATTTTTAGCTACCACAAATAAGTGAGAACATGTGGTATTTCTCTTTCTGTGCCTGACTTGTTTCACTTAATATAATTTTCTCTAAGTCCATCCATGTTGTTGTGAATGGTAGTATTTTGTTCCTTTTTATAGCAGAGTATAGTATTCCATTGTGTAGATATACCACACAGTTTCCTTATCCAGTCATCAGATGATGGATATTTTGGCTGGTTCCAACTCTTGGCTATTGTAAATAGAGCTGCAATAAACACTGGAGTACAGTTATTCCTTTGGCATGATGATTTCCATTCCTCTGGGTATATTCCCAAGAGTAGAATAGCTGGGTCACATGGTAGATCTATCTGTGTAATTGTTTGAGGAACCTCCATAACGTTTTCCATAAAGGCTGCACCATTTGCAGCCACACCAACAGTGTATGAGAGTTCCTTTTTCTCCACAACCTCTCCAGCACTTATCATTCTCAGTCTTTTGGATGTTAGCCAACCTAACTGGAGTGAGATGGCATCTTAAAGTAGTATTGATTTGCATTTCCTGGATGCTGAGTGAGGTTGAGCATTTTTTCATATGTCTGTTGGCCATTCATATATCTTCCTTTGAGAAATGCCTATTCAACTCCTTTCCCCATTTTTCAATCCGGTTATTTGTTTTTTTGCTGTAAAGTTGTTTGAGGCCCTTATATATTCTGGATATCAATCCTTTGTCAGATGTATATTTTGCAAATTTTTTCTCCCACTCTGTTGGTTGTCTTTTTACTCTGTTGATTGTTTCTTTTGCTGTGCAGAAGCTTTTTTGTTTGATCTAATCCCATTTGTTTATTTTACCTTTAGTTGCCTGTGCTTTTGGGGTCCTATTCATGAAGTCTGTACCCACTCTTACTTCCTGGGGTGTTTCCCCTAAGTTTTCTTTAAGGAGTTTTTATTGTTTCAGGATGGATATTTAATTCTTTAATCTATTTTGAGTTGATTTTGGTATATGGTGAAAGATACAGGTCTAGTTTCATTCTCCTACATATGAGTATCCACTTTTCCCAGCACCACTTGTTGAAAAGGCAATCTCTTCCCCAGTATGTAGATTTGTTGCCTTTGTCAAAGATCAGATGGCTGTAGGTGTATGGATTGATTTCTGGGTTCTCTATTCTATTCCATTGATCTGTGTGTCTATTTTTATGCCAGTACCATGCTGTTTTGGTTATTATAGCTTTGTAATACAGTTAAAGTCAGGTAGTGTTATGCCTTCGGCTTTATTTTTTTTGCTCAGGATCACTTTGGCTATGCATGATCTTTTGTTGTTCCATGTAAGTGTCTGGATAGCTTTTTCTATCTTGGAGAAAAATGTCATTGGAATTTTGATGGGAATTGCATTGAATCTGTAGATCACTTTGGGTAATATAGACATTTTCACAATGTTAATTCTTCCAATCCAAGAGCAAGGGATATCTTTCCAACTTCTTCTGTCCTCTTTAATTTCTCTCAACAGTGGTTTGTAGGTCTCTTTGTAGAGATTTTTCCACATCTTTGGTCAGCTTTATTGCTAAGTATTTTATTTTTTTGGTGGCTATTGTAAATGGGCTAGCTTTCTTCATTTCTTTTTCTGCATGTTCACTGTTGGAGTATAGAAATGCTACTGATTTTTGTGTGTTGATTTTGTAGCCTACAACTTTGCTGAAATCATCTATCAACTCTAGGAGTTTTTTTATAGAGGTTTTTAGGATGTTCAATATATAGGATCATATCGTCTGCAAACAGGGACAGTTTGACTTCATCCTTTCCCATCTGTATGCACTTTATTTCCTTCTCTTCTCTGACTGCTCTGGCTAGTACTTCCAACACTATGTTGAATAGGAGTGGTGAGAGTGGGCATCCTTGTCTAGTTCCTGTTTTTAAGGGAAAAGCTTTCAGCTTTTCCCCATTCAGGATGATATTGGCAGTGGGCTTTTTGTATATGGCTTTAATTATGTTGAGATACTTTCCATCTATGCCTAATTTGTACAGAGTCTTTATCATGAAAGAATGCTAAATTTTGTCAAATGCTTTTCAGCGTCTATAGAGATGATCACATGGTTTTTGTCTTTGCTTTTATTGATGTGCTGTATAACATTTATTGATTTGCATATGTTGAACCAACCTTGCATCCTTGGGATGAATCCCACTTGATAATGGTAGATAATTTTGTGTATGTGTTGCTGTATTCTGTTACATAGTATTTTATTGAGGATTTTTGCATCTATCTTCACCAAGGATATTGGCCTGTAGTTTTCTATTTTGATGCATCGTTGTCTGGTTTTGGAATCAGGGTGATGTTGTTTGCCTCATAGAATGAGTTTGGGAGAATGGCCTCTGTTTCAGTCTTTTGGAACAGTTTGTAGAGAATTGGTATCAGTTCCTCTTTGAAGGTTTGGTAGAAATCTTTAGTGAACCAGTCCAGTCCTGGGCTTTTCTTTGTCGGGAGCCTTCTGATAACAGCTCCAATCTCTTTTATTGTTATTGGTCTGTTCAGATTTTCTGTATCTTCTTGGCTCAGTTTTGGTAGTTTGTATGCATCCAGAAATTTATCCATTTCCTCCAGATTTTCAAATCTGTTGGCATGTAGTTGTTGATAGTAGTCTCTAATAATTCCTTGTATTTCAAAGTTATCAATTGTAATATCACCTTTTTCATTTCTAATTTTGTTATTTGGGTCTTCTCTCTTCTTTCCTTAGTCAATCTTGCTAAAAGTTTGTTGATTTTATTTATCTTTACAATAGACAAACTTTTTGTTTCATTGATCTTTTGTATTGTTTTTCGAGTTTCTATTTCATTTAATTCTGCTATGATCTTAATTATTTCTTCCCATCTACTAACTTTAGATTTGGATTGTTCTTGTTTTTCTATAACTTTAAGGTGAATTGTTAGGTTGTTTATATGCCATCTTTCCATTCTTCTGAAGTAAGCATTTAATGTGATAAATTTCGACCTTAATACTGCTTTTGCAGTATCCCACAGGTTTTGGTATGATGTGCCATTATTTTCATTAGTTTCGAGAAATTTTTTGATTTCTTGTTTAATTTCTTCTTGGGCCCATATGTCATTAAGTAGAATGCTGTTTAATTTCCATGTGTTTGTATAGTTTCCAGAGTTTTGTTTATTATTGATTTCTAATTTTAATCCATTGTGATTGGAAAAAAATGCATGGAATAATTCCAATTTTTTTTAGTTTGTTAAGACTTGCTTTGTGACCTAACATGTAGTCTATCCTGGAGAATGTTCCTTGTGCTGATGAGAATAATGAATATTCTGAGGTTGTTGGATGGAATGTTCTGTAGATATCTGCCAAGTCCAATAGGTCTAAAGTATTGTTTAGATCTTGTGTTTCTCTATTGATTTTTGCCTAGATGATCTGTCCAATAAAGAGAGTGGGGTGTTCAGGTCCCCCACTATTATGGTGTTAGTATCTATCTCTTTCTTTAGATCTAATAGTGTTTGCTGTGTAAATCTGGCTGCTCTGATATTGGGTGTGTTTATATTTATGATTGTTATGCCTTCTTGATGGATAGATCCTTTTATCATTATCTAGTGGCCTTCTTTATCTCTTTTTATGGTTTTTGCTTTAAAGTCTATTTAATCTGGTATAAGAATAGCTACTCCAGCTCATTTTTCAATTCTATTTGCATGATATATCTTTTTCCATCCTTTCACTTTTAGTCTATGTGTGTCTTTACAGATCAAGCGAGTCTCTTGAAGATAGCATATTGTTGGGTCCATCTTTTTAATCCAGTCAGTCAGTCTGTGTCTTTTGAAAGGGGAATTTAATCCCTTTACATTTAGAGTTATTATTGAAAGGTGTTGTTTTACTCTTAGGATTTTACTGATTTTTGTTTAGATGTCTTAAGTACCCCTTGTTCCTTTCTTTCTAAATTTTCTGTTTGTCTTCTGTGTTTATTGGTTTCTTGGGGTGATAGATAAATTATTTTTTTCTCTTTCATTAGCATTTCTGTTTTTCTGGTATGTATTGTTCTTTCTTGCATATTCATGGCAGGGATGGTTGTTTTTGTGGTATCAAACCCAGTACTTCCTTGAGAATTTCTAGTAGGGCTGGTCATGTGGTAGTGAACTCCTGTAGTTTTTGTTTGTCTGAGAAATATAATATTTGTCCTTCATTTCAGAAGGATAGCCTTGGTGGGTAAAGCATTCTTGGCTGGCAATTTTTGTCCTTTAGTGTTTTGTATATATCATCCCATTCTTTTCTGGCTTTTAGGGTTTCTGATGAAAAGTCTGATGTAGTCTGATTGGGGCTCCCTTATAGGTGACTTGTTGCTTCTCTCCTGCAGCTTTTAAGATTCTCTCTTTGTCTTTGAGTTTTGCCAGTTTGATTATCACATATCTTGGAGAGGATCTTTTTGGGCTGAATGTGTTTGGTGATCTTTGGGCTTCCTGAATCTAGAGATCTGTGACTTTCCCTGTACCTGGCAAGTTTTCTGCTATTATTTCATTGAATATGTTTTCGATGCCATTTCCTTTTTACTCCCCTTCTGGAATACCTATGATTTGGATATTTTAGCACTTAAGGTTGTCAGTAGTCTTAGATTTTCTTCAATTTTTTTTTATTCTTTTTTCTTTTTCCTGGTCTGTCTATGTTAATTGAAACAGCCTGTCTTCAAAGTCAGAAATTCTCTCTTCTGCTTGTTCAAGTCTCTTGGTTAAACTCTCTGTTGTGTTTTTTTTTTTTATTATTTCATTGAATGAATCCTTCAGCTCCACAAGCTCAGCTACATTCTTTTTCAAGGCATTGATTTCTTTGCACATTTCTTCTTTCAGATCCATTATATTTTTTCTCATTTCATTGTGTTGTCTAACTGTTTCCTTAGAATTGTTACTCTAAATTCCTTGTCTTTCATTTCAAAGACTTCTTATTCTATAGGATCTAGCATTTGAGAGTTATTATTTTCCTTTGGTGGTGATGTACTTTCTTGATTTTTCATATTTCTGGTATCTTTCCTTTGGTGTTCTGTCATTGTGGCTGAGGGTATCACAGTACACTCATTTCACCCTGATGTCTGGCTTGGATCTTGAAGGGACTGCCACTCCTGGTCAGCAGGAACTAGCCTGGACTGGTGTTCCCACTGTGCCTACCTGTTCTGAGACAGCTGGCTTGGGGTGTGGCAGTCCCAAGGCTCTTAATTCTCTCCTGGTGACAGGGACTGGCCTGGACTGGAAGTTCTGCCCCACCTGCCTTCTCCAGGATGGATGGCTTGGAGTCTGGAAGCCCCGAGCTTCTTAAGTCTCTCCTGGTGGCAGGACAGGCGTGGGCTGGAAGTCCTGCCCCACTGGCCAGGCTCAGGGCGTGTGGGCCCAGAAGCTCTAAAGTCTTTCTATGCAGTGGGGAGCAACCTGAACTGGGGTCCCACAGTGCATGGTTCTTGCCTGTTCCAGCGCAGATCTCAGGTCTTCTGTTGCTGCTCTTTAATAGTTGCAAATTGGTTGTTCTATGGAAGAGAGTGACACGAGGAACCAACTACTCTGCCTTCTTGACTGGAACTCTAAAGTTTTTATATGTTTGCTGCTGATGTATAGAAATGCAATTCATATTTGATAGTAATTTTGGTTCTTGGAAATCTTTCTAAATTCTCTGATCTACAGATAATTTATCTATAGATTTGATTGTGTTTTTACGCAGAAAATCATGTCATATAGGCAGAATGATTTTTTTCTTCCATTCTTTCTTTCAGATCTTTATATCTAATATTTATTTTTCTTGTTTTAGTAACTTTCAGTCCAATGTTTCTAGAAGTTGTGATGTCAGGAATCTTGTCTTATTTCTTGTTTTAATAGGAATATTTTTATTCTTTTATATGCTCACAGTAGATTTTTTGAGATGATCTTAGTCAGTTTAATAAATTTTTTAAAAATTCCTAATTTTCTAAGAATGACTTCTTTATTATGAATGGATATTCAACTTTATTATCTAATTTTTGCTACTATTGAGATGCAGCATAAGATTGCTATCTTTTAATCTTTTAAGGGTTGTTCAGTTACCTCAGGTGGTTACAGTGCAATGTTATAACACCAAGGTCAAGGATTCAGATCCCAATACCAACCAGCTGCCAGAAACAAAATTAAAAAAAAAAAGTTGAAGATGGCAGAATAGATGTCCCCAGTGTCACTCTCTCCCACAAAACAACCAATTTACAACTACAAAAAAGCAATGACAGCCAAGCTGGGGCCACTAAAGCTCAGGGAAAGAGGAGGAGAATCTTACGGAGTGCATGAAGGTGGGTGAAGCCATGATGAGAGAAAGAAAAACTGCTCTGACCGTTTCAAGCCCTGACCACTTCCAGGATGGAGCTTCTGAGCACACAGAGTAGGAGCCAGCAAAAGCTGCAGCTGTGCCCTTCAGGTGAAGAAATTCTTGGAGGCAGCAGGGGAGAAGAGGGCCATGGTGGCCCCCAGGCCAGCAAGACCACTAATAGGGTTCTCATGGACCCACATAGGAGTGAAGAGCCACAACAACTGAAATAAAGGAGCTACTCAGAGGCCAGTGAGTTGTTGCAAGGGCCCAGCGCATGGCCTGTCCCATGGGAAGTGTTTGTAGTGCGGGTGGTGGGAGGGACAGGCCCACCAGGAGAACACAGGGGCATAGAAAGGACAGCTGATCTGCCCCCAATCAGCGAAGGACCACTCAGAGGAGACTGGTCAGGAATGTAGAATTGCATGGGGTGCAGTTCGATGAAAAGGCTTAGGCCCAGATCAGAGTTACTACATAACCCAGGTACACTGGATCTCTTGAGAGCTGGAAGTACCCATAAAGTCAACCATTAAAACCTGAGCTGCACAAAAAGCCTTCCCTAGGGAATCAGCAGCAAAGCAGCAATTTAGCTCAATCACAGAGCTCAAGTGCTGGTCCCCATAGGAATTTCCCCCATTTTAGAAGTAAGCAAAGGACAACAAATTAGTTCCAGCACAGAGTTTAAATGGTGGGAACAGCAAAATAATTCATAACATAAATGAAAGAAAAAACAAAGTACCCCCAACCAGAGACAGTTTCATACTAACTAGTAAAGGTCTCATTTCACCAAAGAACACCTAGAACACCTAGAAGGACCGGAAGTCCCCTGGGCTACCAAGCCAGAAGGTGGGGAGGGCTGGGGGTCTCAGCAATGTCCCCAACACCTGCAACCAATTCTGAGGGTGAGCGACAACAACCTAGGCCACGCCCTTCCAACACACACAGCCAGCCCAGCAATGACCACCAAGCTGCCGCATGAAGTGCCCTGGGCTCTCCCGAGCCAGGGCAATGGGAGGTGAGAGCTTTTGCCACACCCCCTTGACATCTACACCCAGCCCAGCAATAACCACGCCACCAATGGAAGCCCCCTGGTCTCCCCTGTGGGAATGAGGGCGGTGCCAGAGGCCTCAATCCCACCCTCTTCCTTCCTCCTCTTCCTTCCCATTTCCTTGCCCTTTCCCCTCTCCCCCTCACTCCCCACTACTCCACAACATCTTAGAATGTAAAAAATAATATTAATAAAATGATATTTTCTTTAAAAAAAATCTCTTAATGCAGCAAATTACATTATTGATTTCCTAATATCAAACCAACCTGCATTGCTAGGAGATATCCAACATAGTCATGCTATATTATCTTTTGTATACATTGTTCAATTGACTTGCTATTGTTTTGTTAAGAAATTTTGCATCTATATTCATGATAGAGATTGCCCTTTACTTTTTCATACAATCCTTGTCAGGCTTTGAAATCAGGTTAATAGTATTCTCTCGAAATGAGTTGGGGAGTACTTCTATCATTTTTTTCCCTACACACTTTAATAGTTTGTATAAGATCAGAATAATTTATATCTTCAATGTTTGTTAGATCTCCTTTAAAAACCATCTTGATTTGGAATATTCTCATGTGAAGTTTTAAAACTTCTGAACCAATTCCTTTACTGGTTATAGAACTATTCAGGTTTTCTATTTCTTCTGAGGTCAACTTTAGTAAGTTATTTGTTTATTTATGCTTTAGAAATTCAATTGACCTAAGCTTTCAAATTATTGATATAAAATTATCTACAATATCATTTTATTAACATCTTAATACCTGTGGTATCTGTAGCTTGCTCTTCTTTTTTATTCTTAGCATTGCTTACTTTGTGATTTATCTATTTTTACTTCTGGTCAGCTTTACCTAAAGTTGGTAAATTTTATGCCTTTCCAAAGAACAAAATTTTGACTTTGTTGAGCCTTACTCTTGTACATTTGTTTTCCATTTTATGTATTTCTAATATTGTCAATATTATTTCTTTCCTCCTACTTGTTTTGGATATATTATACATTTCCCTTATTTTTAAAGTTGAAGGCCTAACTTTTCTTTTTTTTTTTTTATAGATGACCGGTAAGGGGATCTTAACCCTTGGCTTGGTGTTGTCAGCACCACGCTCAGCCAGTGAGTGAACCAGCCATCCCTATACGGGATCCGAACCTGTGGCCTTGGTGTTATCCGCACCGCACTCTCCCAAGTGAGCCACAGGAAGGCCCTGAAGGCCTAACTAATGTTCAGCCCTTCTTCTTTTATAAGATGAAGATTTAAGACTATAAATTTTCTACTTCACATTGCTATAGGTACTACTCACAATGTTTTATATACAATGCTTTCATTACTGCACAGTTCTAAATGTGTTCTACTTTTAATGATAATTTTTTTCTTTAGCTTTTGTGTTATTTAGAAGTAAGATACCTTATTTCAAAACAAATGAAGTTATTTTGTTTTATTCAGAGGAGAATGTTTATTCTTCATTAATTAAATTAAGGTTAGAACAATGTGTTCTTTATGATGCCAGTCATTTGAAATTTTTTGAGATTTGATTTATGCCTCAGCAAGTGACCAATATTCATAAATATCCCTTACATAATTAAGAGGAATATGTATCCTGCAGTGTTATATACATGTTCATTAAAATAAACTTGTTAATTGTGTTTAAAATTTTTTATAACCTTAATTGCTTCATCCATATGTTACGAAAAGATATGTGGTAAAATCTTCAACTAGGATAATACAATTGTTAAGTTATCCTTGCTATTATCATTTTTCCTTTATGTATTTTGATAGGTATATATAAACTAGAATTGTTATATCTTCCCAGTGATTTTAATTTTTTATCCTGAAATAGTGGCTAGAGAATTCTTCTAAGAAACATGTGATTTATGAGTTTCCAAAAGTCAGGTATGTGACGTTGTATACAGTTTATGAGTCACAGATTTACATCCTTCTCATTCATAGTAGAGCAGCCTCTAAGACATGACCTTTGGTGGGTCTTTGAGAGGTTTCTACCTTTCATGGCTTTAGGATATTTTGGATGTTCTACTAATCTGGTAGTACCTTTCATGTGAACAGCAATGAAATTGCATCGGATGAAGAAAATTATAGTAATTTCCCCTCAATGAGGACTAGTAAATATTGGCATTTTTCCAAATGGTGGGAATCAATGTTTTTGGTTTTATTTGCTAGGGTTATTTATGGATATTTTACCTGAAGGCCTAAGAATGAATTAGATACCTTACAGCATCTAGGAGTTAAAGTAGATATGTGGGAGCAACTTTTAAAATGAATTGTAGTTTTAAATTGTAATATACAATATTTGTAGTCTTTATTTTCTCTGAGCTCCTTTTCCTTAAGTGAAGACCTCTGTGCTGAAAGGGTACCATGTGACTTCACTCTTCTGGCCATCAATGAATGGAGGTCGTGGACTCTTGAACCAAACAGTGTCAAGGAAAATTGAAATTGGGATTCAACACTAGGCATTACCTCCTAAACTGGAAAGACATGTAAACATGGGAGATGAGGCTGACATTTTTGTTCAGCCGTCTTCTGCCATGAGCACAGAAAGAGCCATCTGCAAGGTGGAAAGAAGAGGGAAGTACAATTTAGGGAGAAACCGAGAAGAGAGAACATGTGGCTTCAGGGAGAGAGAGAAGCAGACTTGAGTCCTGGTTTTAGTAGAGCTCCTGGTTTCAGTCTCTGATACCCAGCTGCTTTTCTTGTCCTTAGATTTTTTTTTAAACACTCCTATATCCTTGCAGTAACTCTCCCTTTCTGGCTCAGGCTACTTTGAGTGGATTTCTGTCCTTGCTGACCTGAAACATTACTGTGTACACCAACCTATAGAGCAGCCTTCAGAGCAGTCAGATGGCCTTGGAATCATTCCCAGGGCTGTGGTTAGTAGCGTCTAAGCATCTGAAGGGCTTCTTTATGGGGTATGGGTCTTGGATATGGACTAACAGTGGAGTCTAATGTACTTCAGCAACTTGCCACCACCACATTGCACTTTTGATTCTGTGCTTTCCAAATAGAAACCGTAAGAAATGCTAGTATAAACTGAATTCAGTGCTAAATGGGTTTATTAAAACTTAAAGAAACCAAACATAACCGGCAGAAAACATTTTCAGAATGATCTGATAAAAACCATTAGAACCCATACTCATATTTTTCTACATAGCATGTTCTGATGACTAAATCCATAATGGCTTTTATATTATTTTTAGTTTTCCACTGTTTCTCCACAGAAGGAAATGTTCAGAATCCAGAGTATATTAGTATTGAAGCACTTTTCTGAGTAATAAAACAGGCTTGCCCCTGATAAAAAGAAAAGAAGAAACCCATATCAATGTCTATTCAAGAACTCTTTTTTTTTCGGTGATGGTGTGTGTTGGGGGTGGGTGGTGGTGGTGGTGGTGGGGTTCCAAAACTAGTTGTGCACTAACTTCAAGTTTTTTATTTCTATGTATGTCAAACATCTGTCTATCTATATCTATGTAGAGAGATGAAATCAATCCACTTAGAGATCTGGAAAGTTGCTATTAGGTTAGGTTCCTAGGTCGTCACTTTGTTTTTGTGGAAGCTATTCTTTGAATGCCCAGAAATTAAGTGATTGCTTGAGCTACAGAAAGTCAATAGATTCTATGGCATTGTCCTTTCACTGAACCATTCATTCATTCTTTTGACTGTGCCTTGAGTTTACTATAGATCCATCCTTGAAAGGCAGTATTCCATGAATGTTTAAGAATACAGAATCCAGAGCCAAAAGGTTTGGGATTGATGCAGGTGAGGGGTTTGTTACCTTTCTCTGTGCCTCAGTTTCCTCACCCATAAGGTGGGAATAACAGTAGAACCCGTCATATAGGATTGCTGTGAGGAGCAAATGAGTTAGCACTCTTAAACACATGGAGCAGTGTCTGGCACAGAGCAAGCCCTACACAGTGTTAACCTGATGGCCATCCCAGGCATGATTGGTGCCCTCTGGGGCAGGCCCAAGAATAGTTTGACAATTCCACCAGCATTAACTCAGAGTGCACAGTAGGGAAGCTACTTACCAGTTATCTCCTCAGCCAAGTATGTTGGAACCCCCCGGCACATGGTGGTGATGTTATTTCCAAACTTGTTCAAGTCATCAACTTTGCTAGGGTTGATGGAGTACATCAGGCCCTTGCGAGATAGTTCCCCTGCTCCTTTACCCTGAAGTTGAGTGTGGAGAAGCCAGGTGGGAAGGAAGAACAAGAGAGAATGAATGCGAAGCCCAGTGGTTTGCTGATTTGAGGGAGTACAAGGACAATGGGGATATTGCTCAGTTATAATTTTTCCATAATCAAGACGAAGAAGAGCTGATTCTAAGTGTCCCAAGGGATTTAGCTGGTTTGAAACCTCAGCTTCTTACAAAAACCGAAGAATGAGGCTAAATTTATTCTGAAACTTGAACCTCATTCGGTCATCATGGATTCCTTGGATCAGGCTGTGTAATAGTCAGCTTCTGAGAATGCAGTTTATTTATTTTTTTCTACTCTGTCAGTAAAATGTACCCATTATCAGTTATAGGAATATGAACTCAGGCAAACATTTTAAACAACCATGGATTCCCTCTTCCCACTCACCTTAACCGAGATTTCCAGATAAAATATAAAACACCTAGTTACATTTGAATTTTAGTTAAACAACAAATAATTTTTCTAGTATAACTATATCCCAAATATTGCATAGGACATATGTATACTAAAAAAAAAAAAAAAAAAAAAAGAGAGATAGAGAGATTTGTTTATCTAAACTTCAAACTTAACTGGGTATCCTCTATTTTTATTTGCTAACTCTGATAACACTAACTAACCCTTGCAGAAAACGTCCTTGGAGAAGTGTTGAGGGCTCGCATTTGTGTGAGCAGAACTTTGCTCCTCTAACAGACGAGGTTATCAGGTGTTCTGCTCAGTCCTGTAGAGGCAGGTGTGAGCCACAGCATTTGATGTGGTGGAAGCTGTCTCCCCTCGGGCAATTACCAATTACTCTTCCTCCTTTGTGCTGCACACTACAGCATACATGGTCAAGAGGGAATGACTGTGATCTTCTCATTATTTACCGGAGGTTCATAATACCTCTTCCCTCACCAAAAATAAAAAAGACTTTTATTTTTACCTTCTTTTCCTTGATCAGTGCATCCAGAGCTTGAATGGAAGGCACAGCGTCTTTGTTCATTTTGTACACAATGCATGACTTCTTATGAAAGAGTCTGGTTGCAGCGAAGCCCTTTTAAAGAAGATGGCAGAGAGTGAGATGTAGGTTTTCCATGAAGCTTTTCTTATTAAAAGTCAGTTCCACCAGCAGAAGGAAATGGAACTCCAAGATCACGATGAACTGGGGTAAGGCCGCTGGATCTGGTCCTGTTTTGCAGTCATACCTATTGCTAACATTTGTAAGGATAGACTGTAAGCTCCTGGAGGGCAGAGACTGAGTATCCGACTCATTGCTTCATCTTCAAGTTCTAGAATGGTAAGAGTCACTGTACACATGTCTGTTTTACTGAAACAAACTTTACAAACTATTTGATTTTAGTCTCTTTTGATCCTCACTACATTTCAAGGAGGCAGGTTAGACAGGAATTAGTTTTTTAATTGATCAGATGATAAAACTAAAACAATAATGAGTTTTTTTTTAAAGTACAAAGTTAAATACAGAGCTAGTAATTGCAGAGTTGTTGCTTCTCTAGAGCCAAGTGCTTTCTTTTCTTTTCTTTTTCTTTGCTCCCTTGCCAATTAATATTGCCATTTACATTCCTTTGGTCCTTTTGAGTTATAGGTGAAATGTCAATTTCTTTCTCTTTAGAAGGAAATTGAAGACAGAGTGAGATGAGCTATGCTTTGGCAGCAGTAGTACTGCATAGATCTTTCATTGTTATTGAAGACATCTGCAGGGAAGGCAAAAGGATATTTATATTTGTCTTATATCCCCACAAACTCTTGAACGTAATGAATCCTAGTAACTGTTCATTTGTTTGAATTTTAATTGATTGTGCAAAACTTATTAACAGTAGTTAATATCTAGGGACTGAAATTGGGTGAGCAAAACAGGAACTTTAACATATAGCTATATGCTTACTTGCAGTTAGAATTTATTTTATTTTTAATTTTTATGGTTAGATTGCACATTTTTTTTTTGTTTTAAAAAAAGACACCATATTTTTAAAGAATGGAAATTGCATGGTGACTACGTACACTTCCATAATCCCAGACGGAATTCCAGGGGTTCTCTCCATTGTTGTTGTCAATATTGGCCACGTTATGTTCATTGTTGACACTCACTGTCTGTTGCCCACTTCCAGCACTGTTGTCATCATCGCTGACGTTGATATTCTGAAGTTATAAAGAATTGAGAATGATCTAATAATGCATTTCTTTGCAAATGCATTTTGGTAACAAACTTTAAAAAGCAAGACTTACATAGTCAGCAATAGCAGGAGCTAGGAAGACTCCAAGAAGTCCAGCAAAGACAATCTGAAATGACAAATAACACTGGCTTACTGTTACAAGGCAAAATGATGTCCTTTTCTTTCTTCCTCTATCCAAGCTTATGAAAAATACTTACTGATTTTACTAATGTGTAAGTGGTCTGTGTTTTCTTGTTCTTTTACCTTGTATTTTTTAACCATAGAAAATGTTAATCATAATATAGAATTTTTTTTTTTCCTGACTGGTAAGGGGAATGCAACCCTCGGCACGGTGTTGACTGCACCATGCTCAGCCAGTGAGTGCACCAGACATCCCTATATAGGATCCGAACCCGCAGCCTTGGTGCTACCAGCGCTGCACTCTCCCCAGTGAGCCACGGGGCCGGCCCATAGTATAGAATTGTTGATTAATTTTAAGTAATTATATTAATGTGATTTATAGTTTTAGAATTTTAACGTAGGTCTTATGAAAAACTGTTGAAGAATACATTTTAAAATGAATAGAATACATGGTATGAAAATAGTCATGATGTAAGTTCTAAAAATCACATCTGAAAGTGACTTAAGTTAATTTTCCTATTTGATCTGGGATGCTTTCTTCCTAATAGCATATGTACTCCTTTTATTTAAAAAAAACTTTTTAAAGCGATGGATTAGTAGGTAGGTTGTATGCTGATGATGAGAGACCAAGGATAGGGTGTCTGGCTGTTAGGTGTGGTTAACAGAAGGAAAGTCAATAACAGAGTCTCAGGATACTTGGTTTAGTAATTTGTCACTGGATACATGACACTGGTTCTCAGAACATACAGCTTTATGCAGGTGCCCCATTCTGGGTACCTAGTCTCATTTCCTTTGCACGGGACAAAATAGTTTTAGAACTCGACTGAAGAGTCAAGGTAAATAAAAAAAAATTTTTTTCCTTGATATCTTTAAAAGGAGTTAAAAATTAGTCTTCTAAAAAGTCAGAAACTGAAAAAATTTTAGAGAACGTCTAGTACAATGCAATCCTTTTACAGATGAGGAAATTGAGCTTCAGAGGTTAAGTGACTTGACCAAGGTTGTAACTCTTGTTCATGGCAGAACTAGGAGAAAAATCAGATCTGACCTGTGTCTGGAGCTCTCTCCACTCACTATTTAATCTTGCTGTTATTAAGAGGACTTATTTCTCGATAATTATTTTACATTTGCAACGCCATTATAAAGCAGGGTCTGCTGTAATAGTCATGTATTGTATGATGAAACATGAAAATATTCATCTGATTCTAGCCCCTTTGCATCTGTTATAAGAAACAGGGCACTACCAGTTCCTTTCACAGAATTTTGTGGTCTACCTCCTACATTCTCATGCTTCTGTCTGGAACCACAGGCGAGACGCTGCTCTAGCTTCATGCTTCAGATGCTTTCCTGAATAAATGGTGTGACAAGGCCCAAGGCACATTTTTCTTACTTGGAGATACATCTCACAGCAAAGAATTTGGCATAAAGTTTCTCATCCACTTGTTTTGATAATAAGCTTTTTATCTTGCCTGTACATGCTCAGGAGTTTTAGTAAAAGGAGGAATTCAAGAATGGGGAAAGATCGGACACTTTCTAGGGCTTAGTGACTATGTCCTCCATCTAGAGACCTGAACCAGGTCATGTAGGAAATAATTTTCTTAAAAATAGTTTGATAGAAGATGCTCAGACAGCTGTCTAATCCCTGGGTAATTATCCTTCTCTATAGCGATGCTTATAAATGTCATGATTCCATGAAAAGGAAAGAGAGATTTTTTTTTTTTTAACTAAGTTTTCCATTATGGTGATATTGCCATAAGAAACAGGCCCCCTTATCTCAGAATGTTAACAGTCTTTTACTTATATGGTAATAGATTCAAAAGAAAAAAATCTACTCACTGTAAACTTCATCTTGTCTTCACGAAAGCAACGGAGCAGAAGGGAAGGCAGGTATGGACCTGGGTGAGGGGCCTTCTCATATTTGTACTCGGCCAGCTTTACTCAAACAAGGTGTGATCAGGTGGGGTCAAAACTTATCTTTCTCCATTTCTCATATCTGTGCCATGACCCAGCGTACCAGGAAGCTTTAGGAATATCTTCCTGGTTAGCAAGGCACTTTGCCATGGAGTTGATCTGACTCATCATATGTTGAAGTTGAAGATATCACAACAAACTCAATATGATTTTTGATAACTTCTGGTCCAATTGAAGCTGTAGGTGTGGGTATTTTACACATTGACTTTGCTCCAATTCAGAAAAATAATAATCCCTAAAACCAAACAAGATCACAGATGAAAAACTGTGTGCATACCTGGCCTTCCAGACAGCAGCTCCTAAAGGAAAGTGGGGACAGTTTCTTCTTCTTACCTTTACCTGAGCCCATTGAGCTTTTACCACAGTTGTGTAATTGATCACTCTGATCATGAGTCTCTTATATTCCAGTGCATTTTCTCCATTTTCCTTAAGGATGTCTTTCTATAGATTACTATACTGTCTATAGAAACTTGCACTAGAAGCCTACGAATAAAGTTCAAATTCATCGGAATGCATCCAGGTTCCTTTATAATAAGGCTTCCAAAGCCTCCGCAGCTGTGCCTGCCCTTTAATGCCATGTACCTATATTCCAGCTACACCAGAGTTGCCACCATCTCTGGAATATTAAGATGTTTCATGCCTCTGTTCCTTTGCACGCACTGTGCTCTCATCCCGGAGTGCCATTCCATTGCCTTTCTCTAATTGGTAAGTTGCTACTCATTGTTCAAGAACCAGCTCAGGTTCCTCTGCATTCATTACTTCTTCCTCACCTCCTAGATGGAATTTTCCTTCTTTTTTTCTTGGAGTTATAAAAGCAGTCTCTGCCCCCCCCACTTTTTTTTTTGCCTCTGGATAATTCTCAGAAATTACATTAAAATAATGGAGCAAGTTTTCATCAGAGGTAGAGAGTAGAAACTATCATTTGGGCAAACAAGTAAATGCTCAAAACAGTTTTGGAGATGAATTAAAGTTTAGTTTTTTTCCTGCTCCCTGCTCCCTACTACAAACTGAAGCTAGTAAGTAAAATTTGCTGAAGAGAAAAATTATATCTGATTAATTGCTGATGTACAAATTTCCCCTTTAGTTGGAAACTTTTTGGAGCTCACAATTGTCCTCCTTTGCATGGATTGAAGCCATAAGACAGGGTTACATGGCTATAAAGCTTGATTCCACCAATGTCTCTTCCAAAATATTGGCATGAGTGGATTAGAACAGCTGTAGTAATACATTGCTTATGTTCTAAATGTGTTCACTAATATCTTTCAAATTCAGTTTTTAGCCACAATAGGTCAACAAGCCTGGGGTAGGAGGCAGAGGGGTGAAGAGGTTTTCAGCCACTTTAGGAACCGTCAGGTCATTGCAAAGTCAAAGAGTGAACTCAGCCTTGGGCAGTCATCTTGGTTCACTGGGGCAGTGCCCAGCACACCTTTTGCATGTGATACCTTATCAAAGACTCGAGGTTGACAAATGCTAGTCTGGAAGGTGTTCCATGACAGATGGATAGAGAGAGAGAATTCAGGGTCCAACAAGCTCCCTCTTAGAAACTGATAATTCACATATCATATGTGCTAAGAAATCATATGTGCTAAGAAATCTATAGGGGTGAAATCTTTGCTGTGTTTTTTCAAGAAGATTCTCCTAAACTTAACTGACCACAGAACCTGGTTGTTCTTCCTTTTTTCCCCTAATACCTGTGAACATTCCTGGGAACATCTTCATCATGGAAACAACAATCGTGCGGCCTCTGAGGGTGCACCCTGGGTTTGAAAATCCATTTGAGGAGCTACTCTTTGGAACTAGGAGCCAGGAGAACTAGATTCTGTTCTTCTTCCTTCTTTCAATGAGTCATTTTCTCCCCTTTAAGCTTTAGGTTTCTTGTAAGTAAAAGAGAAGAAATTCCTCCTTCATACAATATTGTTACTTCAATGGCTCTGGAATCACAAGAGCCTCTTCCTCTGCACTTTGTGTGGTGTATGTGTCAGGGGGAGGGTCCAATCTTCACCTCAACCTTGGTCTCACCAATGTCAAAAGTCTGAATGAAGCAAGAGCAAGTCTCTTGCTATCCTTTTGCCTGAGAGCTATGTTTTATGTTTCATGTCCTCCCATGGGAGGGAGCCAGAACATGTCAATGTTTTTGTCACCTCCACAGAACCTAGAATATGCAGGCACATATACAATGCTCAAAGATGGCTTTTAAAAATTTGAATTTCATAAGGGAGGTGTTCAAGCTAGAGGATAAAAAGTGCATTATATTTATTCATTTCTGTTTTTTGTGCCAGCTGGAGAGGTGCTGCCCTACATTATGACACATCACGGGAGTCCCAGGTGATGGTGTGACCCTGGTGCTATGGAGCTGGTGTGGGGCAAACCAGCCCATGGGTAAATAGGGCCTGCCCTGCCACAGAAGTTGATGCTGGGCCATACCAAGGAACAGGCCCCTATCATCATTTTATCTCAGAAGGCACACACGCCCAAGGCTTCATCTTACTCCACACCCTGGCATATCAAGCTCAGCAGAAACACCCTTGTGTGGAACAAATGCATGCATCCATGAACAGTAAGCTCAAACCATGGGTCTGGGGTGACATTTAGAGACTTCCCACAGAAACCAGACTTTTTACATCCCTCCTTTTTCTGAGTGGAAGGGAATATTTACCTACGGGGGGCACGTTTTCATCACTGAATATTCTCACTCAAGCTTTCCTCTCCTGTCTACCCTGGTTGATGGGCTGACCTAGCAGTCATTAACACCTGGAAAGCCCTTAGTAATCTCATTGTCCCTTTAATTCTTGCCCCATTTTCCGATACTCAGAACTCAGCTGGCCTACAGCTCATTTGCCCTCATATTAGAATTCATCTGTTTCAGTGCAGGAGCCCCTTCAAGCAGAGATTTGGTCTGTATCCTTGCCTTTATTTTTGTTTTTCTGAGCAACCCGAACATCAGTTTGATGGTCCTCTTGATGGTTCCCAGTCCGGTGGTTCATTGTGAGGTCTGAACATACTTCACCCCTGGGGAAACTTCTGCCCTCTCCCGTGGTCTCAGTTTACCAGCCTGTAGCTCAGACTAGCTATGGTTCTTCTGACTACAGCCTTGATGCTTCTGGCAGTGATGTACTCGTATCAAATCCTCCATATGCGCTTGTGGCCAAGTGTGATACATCTCAAAAAATAGCCACAGGAGCACATAAAATAACATTTTAATAGCTATTGCTCTAATTCCAGAAAATCCAAACTTACTATGTAGTTGTTTTTGTATAGGGGAAAAATTCTTTTCAAATTACAGCAAAGTGGAAGGAGCTCTTTCTTAAGGCATCACTAAGATCTTTATTTTTGTTATTTCCTCTGGGACCCTTGCCTCCCCAAATACATATAACTCTGCCTTTCTGTTGCTGCTTGCATATGTCTGGCCAATTGCATTTGCCAAGACTTCTGGATCTTTCAGAGGTGAGCAATGATATATTATGCCTCCGATTAGTTTGAGTGCTGAAAGTGTTGTAAACAGAGTTTGAAAAAATCTTTCCGAAAGAAGGTCTCCTGAGTCATTTCATCCGTTCTGCAAAATATATGAAAGTAGACATAAAGAGGATGTCCATCAATAACTTCATTTTTCATCATCATGAAGACGAATCAAACCTGCTTAAGAACTATTTGGAGAATATATGCTCATGTGATGAATAGAAATCTCAAAGTGATAGTAAGATGTTGCTTTACAATTACCTCATGGTTAACTCGGAAACAATAACACTACTCCTTGTTCAGTGTTCATGCTGAAGCAGTTGAGAGATAATAGCGTAAAAGCACCTGTTTGTGTTCATTCAATCACAGCAGGCAAGGCCGGGAAAGGACTGAACTGCTCACTGAAAGACGAGAGTTGGATCCTAAATTGTTAGAGCCACACCTGGAGCCAGGGTCTCGTGAGGACCCGGCAGCCCCCACGCCACATGGCCCTCCATGGTTTCCCTGGCAGAAGAGACCAAAGTAAAGGACTCGCTGAAAGGCCACTGTGCAATGAAGCACCGTTTTCTGGATCATCGAGTTTTGTTCAGGGTGACTGATCAAAACAGGCTTCCTTTTCCACGTCTCCAGCAGAACGTAAGCACACACGTGTAATTTTTTTACTTCTGGAAGAACACATCCTCGGATGAAGACACTGGATCCTCAGAGGCACGTCAGGGAATTTTGAGCTCCCGCACTTGTTCAATTACACTCTCTTCCTTCTTACACTCTCGGTCTCCAGTGCTAATAAAGCTTATCCATTGGGACTTATTCTGGGGTATGCTTTTCCTTCAGAGGTCCCCCTGGCTTTGAGTAAAAACCAACTCCCCTCATCCAGGTCAGGAGAGTGTTTTCATTCGCTGCTCAGCAATGCATCATTGAGCCTGCAATCTTCTACTCATTTTCTCCTATTGAAAAATAACTAATTAATAGCAGCAGTTCCTCAAGCTCCAGCTAATGTCAAATGTAAGCACAAGTGCTGCGGAAGATTTAAAGATGTAAAACAACCAGTGTTCATATTCCAAGATCCTGAAATGTGTATGAGAGGCAGGGCTGGTTTCATGGACGTGAGACCAGTGCAGTTGCACAGGGCGCATGCACAAAAGAGAGCCCTGCACTTGGGTTTAGTGCTCTACAGTTGCCATCTTGAAATCTTAAAATCTTATTTTTGAATGTGTGTTTTGTAAGTGGAGTCCAATGAGACAATGCAGCACACACTGGTGGCTTAGAGCCCGGGCTTGAACGTGATCCTGCCTCCCTACCTCCCTCAAAGGGCTGTCGACCACTATTCCTCTACCTCTCTCCACTGGAGGGGCCCGGCTTCAGGCACAGGAAAGGTCAAGGTTGGACATATACACCCCCATGCTGAGTTGCAGGGTGGGACCCCGGATGCCTTTGAAGATCAGTACTTACTTTGTGAAAATTCCTGTGCCCAAGGGAGTGTGATATTAATTAGCAAATCAAAAATACTATCACAGGTTGAGAGAAACACAGAACCTATGGATGAAAGAAAAAAGCTTTTTTCTGCTTTCTGAACAATGTGTTCCATATTTTCATTTTGCACTGGGCTCTGCAAATTACATAGCTGGCCCTGATGGGAGGCAAGACACACACATAGTATGGACATACCAAAGTAAGGTAAGAAGTAGGCGAGGCTCTGACAGGCTTTGTAACTTGTCCAAGGTCATATGGCAGGTAAGAATGGAATGATGAATTCACGTAACCCTTGAGCCCATGCTCTTTCCTTTATGCTTGCAGCTTCTCCAAGTGAGCAGTAGAGACAAACATTCAGAGGAATGTGACTTCTCTACACTGGAGTGGTTACAGAGGCTTCATGCAGCAGATGGACTTTGGCTGAGTCCTATGGGGCAGACTGAAATAGACATACAGAGAGGAAAGGTCGGGCCACTGCAGCCTAGGAGATTAGCACAGTGTGAACTGGGGTTCTGTGGCTGTGAGGAGACCACATTACCATATTCTTAACACTCTAGATTCACCTCTATGGTTACTAAACATCTCATTCAATCACAGTTAGATAGAGAAAAATTGAGTCAGAATTACTCAACTGATCAAGAACCTACAATTTTGCTGCACACTGAGCTTGAGATATTACAGGGATTTAATCTTCACCAATAGCCACTTGAAACTTCCCTTTCTTTTTGGCCCAACACTTCCCCATGTGTTTGATGGCTCTTTTCTCTTTCTCACACCCATATATTCCAACATCCATGAGCTCCTCCCAGTAAATTAATATTTTATTTTTTTATATTTCTTTTTTTTATTGAATCAAAATTGATTATACATATTTTGGGGGTTCATCATTGAGATATGTTGATCAAATCAATATTACTAGCATGTATATTGTTATAAATCATAATTATGCTTTATGCCCCTGGTCCAATCTCTCCCCATCCCCCTCTCCCTTCCCACTCCCAAATTAATATTTTAATTGGTGGCCAGGAGTGTGTCTCTAAAAAAGCAATCACTTAACTTTTTGTAATTGATACACCTTTGCATTTGATTTAGTCTCTTCATAAAGAAATTTTAGGCATGTATTAAGGGAGATATATAAACAAGTATATATATTTTAAAAATGTAAAAACCCATAATTGTGTAGAATTTCATGACTCACCTTGAAATAGATTGAAAGTATAGATAGATGACTTGTGATGGCATCCCTGGATATCTGTTAGGCTGTGAATAATTCTTATTCTTTTTCCCCTATTGATATGTTTTTTTGTTCTGGTTTCTTTCAGGATTCTCTCTTTGTCTTTGATTTTCTGCAGTTTGATTATGATACCTACCTGTGGATTTTTTGGTATTCATCCTGCTTGGTTTTGTTGAACTTCCTGGTTCTGTGGTTTGGTATATGTCAATTTTGGAATATTCTTGGCCATTATTACTTCAAATATTTCTTCTGCTTCTTTTTCTGTTTGTTTTCTTCTTGGTATTACAATTATGCATATTTTATACCTTTTAAAAATGTCTCACAATTCTTGAATATTCTGTTCCATTTTTTTTCCATTTTTTAAAAAATATTTCAGTTTGGGAAGTTTCTATTGACATATCTTCAAGTTCACTGGTTCTTTCCTCCTCTGTGTTCAATCTGCTAATAAATTCATCAAAGACATTATTTATTTCTGTTTACAGTGTCTTTGTTTTCTAGCACTTTGTTTTGATTCTTTCTTAGTGTTGCCATCTCTGCTTATGTTACCCATCTGTTCTTGCATGCTGTCTACTTTCTCCATTAGAGCCCTTAGCATTGTAATCACAGTTATTTTAAATTCTCCATATGATAATTTCAATTTTCCTGCCATATATGAGTCTGGTTCTGATGCTTTGCTTTGTCTCTTCAGACTGGGTTGTTTTTTTTTCCTTTTAGCATGACATAATTTTTTTATTGAAAGCTGGATATGACATACTGAATGATAGGAACTGAGGTAAAAAGGCCTTTTGCATGAGGTTTTATGTTAATCTGGTTAGGAGCTGGATTGTGTTTACTGTTTGTGTACAGGTGCCGGGGGCTTCACTTCGCGTAATGCATTTGAAACTCATATGTATTTTGGTACATCCATTTTTATTGGGTTATTTCTTTGTTTATTGCTAAGTAGTATTATTTTACATAAATGTACCACAGTTTATCAATTTATACACCAGTTGAAAGTCATGTGGGTTGTCTCCAGTTTTTGGTGATTTACAAAGAAAGCCACTACAAATATTCATGTACTGGTTCTAATGTGCGCATGTATTTTTAGTTTCCTCGTGTAAATACTGAGGAGTTGAATTACTGGGTCATATGGTAATTATGTCTAACTTTATAAGAAATTGCTAAACTGTTTCCAAAGTGGTTTTACCATCTTGCATTCCCACCAGCAATGCACGATTATTCCAGGCACATCACTCTTTGACCACACTTGGAGTTTTCAATTTTGTTTTATTTTGTTTGCTTGTTTGTTGCTTTAGCTATTCTGATTGATGTATACATCATGGTTTTAATTTGCATTTCCCTAATATCAATGATGCTGACTATTTTTTTAGGTACCTATTTGCCCTCTGTATATCTTCTTTGGTAAAATATCTTTTCAAATCTTTTGCCTGATTTTTAAAATTGAAATATGTATTTTCTTATTTTTGAATTTGAGAGTTCTTTATATATTCTAGATATAAGTTCTTTAGCAAATATTATTTTGAAAATATTTTCTCCCAATCTGTGTCTTTCATTTTCATATTTTTGACAGTCTTTGTTTTTTTAAAGTTTAACTTCTCAATATACATTGTAGTTGATTTTCGTGTCCCTTTACCTGTTCCTTTTTCCCGCCTCCTTCTCTCCCCCCCAACTACATCACATCTGTTCACTTTGACAGTGTCTTTGGAAGAGAAAAACTTTTAACTTTACTGAAGTTCAGTTTATTAACTTTTCTTTCATAAATTTTTAAGTATAACATTAACTGAAGGTTTCTTGTAGGCGTCCTTTATCAGGATGAAGAAATTCTTTTCTATTCCCAATTTTCTAAGAATTGTTATCATGAGTATATGTTGAATTTTGCCAAATGCTTTTCTGCATTTATCAAGATGATCAAGTGGTTTTTTATTTTTAGTTTATAATGTGTTGGATTACATTGCTTGATTATCAAATGTTGAACAAACCTTACATTCCCAAGAAACATTTCACTATGTCATGATGTATTATTATTTTTACTTATTGCTATCTTCAATATACTCATATTTTTGATTTTCAAAAAATTATGTTCATGAGAGATATCGGTCTGTAGTTTCTTTTCTCATAATATCTTTGGCTGTTTTTGGTATCAGAGTAATACTGATCTCATAGGATGAGCTGAGATGTGCTCTCTCCTCTCCAATTTTCTAGATGAATTTGTGTAGAGTTGATATTATTTCTTCCTTAAGTGCTTGGTAGCATTCTCTTGTGAAGCAATCTGAGCCTGGAGTTTCCTTTGTGGAAAGGTTTCTAACTACAAATTCAATTTTTTTCCCACTGATATAGGGCCATTCAGGTTATTTATTTCTTCTTGAGTGAGCTTTGGTAGTTTGTGCTTTGTGAAAATTTTGTCTATTTCATCTAGGTTGTTGAATTTATGGACATAAAGTTGTTTGTAACATTTCCTTATTATCTTTTTAATGGATGTAAGATCAGTTTCAATGTCCCCTTTTTAAAGCTGATATAAATAACTCATATCTTCTTTATTTTTTTTTTTTCTTGAATAGTCTGGCTAGATATTTATCAATTTGATTGATTCTTTAAATAAGCCAGTGACATTTTTCATTGATTTACTCTTGTAAATCTATTTATGATTCCATTGATTTCTGCTCTTTATTATTTCTTGCTTTGTGTTTGATTTAGGTTTAATTTGATATTTGTTTTCAAATTTCTTAAGGTAGATGTTTAAATAATTTCTTTAGGGCCTTTCTTTTTTCTAATAGATATTTAATGCTGTAAATTTCTCTCCAAGCACTACTTAAGCTGCATCCCACAAATTTTCATATGTTGTATTTTCACTTTCATTGAATTAAAAATATTGTCTAATTGCTCTGTGACTTCCTCTTTAATCCATGGCTTATTTAGAAGTGATTTAAAACAAAATTTTATTTTTTAATAATTGGGGATTTTCTGGATATCTTAGTTCCATTTTCATTTAATTTAATAATGCTGTTTAAATGTCCAATTTCCTATTTTATGAGATTTGATATGTTTTATTTATAGTAAATAGTGATAGTATTAGATAAATTTTATTGAGAGTTCACTCTGTGTTAGCAACTGTTCTAAATACTTTATGTATATGAGCTCTTCAGTGTTTACAAAGATGCTTTGAGGAGGCACTTTGTTATCCTTTCTTTCTAGATGTGGCTACTGAGACACACAGTGAGAAACTAGAGAACTTGATACTCAAACCCAGGTGGACTGTTTCTGTAGCCTCAACTCTTTACTGTCTCCTATTATTACTCACTCTTTCTCTAATCAGGTTATTTGCCTATTTTAAAAAATCACATGTCAATTATTTTCCTGTGGATTTGTTAAAACTTTTTGTAAGTTGATTATATTACCCTTGGTCTCTCACATGTATTAAAAGTATTTTCTTTCAGTTTGAAATTTGCTTTTAAATTTTGCTTTTTTTGTACAATTAATTATCTTTTACATTTTATGCAGTTAGGCTTATATATCTTTTAACAATGATTTATTCCAATACTTTTAGGCTTAAAAAATCCTTTAAATTGCCAAAATCAGATCACAGTTTACCTGTATTTTCTCCTAGTTTTTTTTTTTTATATTTCATTTATTTCTGCTTCTGCTTGTATCTTGTTTCTTTTGCTTACATTTGTTTTAACATGCTCTAAATTTTCTATTTTCTTCTTTTTCTTTGTTTTAATTGGGACATAGTTGATTGTACCTATATGTGGGGTACAGCACTGAATATCAATACCAGTGTGCAATACATGATGTTCAAATCAGGACAATTAGTATATTCATCATTACACGATGTAATCAATCTCCTAGTATTTTTTTTTTAGTGGATTACTTTATGTACACTGTTTACATTTGCTTTTAAAATTAATTTTGAATTAATTTTACTTATGATGGGATCTATGTTAGCTTTTCCTTAATAACTATACCCTCATCCCAGGGCCATTTAAAGTCTAGCCTTTTTTTTTTTTTTCCTCAACAGCAGTTTTTGAGCCTTGCTTGGGGTATGGCAGAAAATGACATGGTAGTGAATTCTTAGGTTGATCACACCATATCAAAGTGTAACTTTGGGAGAGTGGAAGAGCAAGAGAAGGAATATGTTATGGCCTAAATATGTGACTCTCAGAATCTTTCGTGTAATTCGGAAGTAGAATTTAGGGTCATTAAAGGAAATAAATGCTTTATGTAATATATAAAAAAATGGAGAATATAAATATGCTTTTGCTTATCATTGACAGATATGGCCAATGCAATTTGTATTTTGGATTATCATATAATTCTACTCATGCCTCTCTTCTGATACTAAACATTTACAATCTTGATATTTATGTTTTCTGCTAGACAGCAAATTCTGTGAGAGCAGAGACTCATTGGGTCTAGTCCATCTTTTTATCCCTTTCAGAATATTCGCCCTGTGATTTTTATAAGGTGGGAGGAAGAAAAGAAATAAAGGGGGGAAGGAGAGAAGGAGAGGAGAGAGACAAAATGGATAAAGGGAGTCTGAAAGGGGAATAACATGATAAAAGGTGCAGAGTCTGGGATATGCAGGGAAAAGTAGTGTGGTCTGAGTGTCTTTTGTGGCAGTTCAATACATGAACCTCTTTCTAACCCTACAGGTACATTTTCTTTCCTTAATTCAGAATATTTCCTTCTTTCATATCATTTTGGGAGGCTACTTGGGAACAAGACTATAGAGTGGAGAACTTTTTAAATTGTTTGAACAAAGAGCAACATAGGCAAGGTGGTGCTTTCAGGCCATGAATTAATAGAGGTGTTGAGGATGGAATGCTGGGCAGCCTGGAGGCAGGAAGATAATTTTGGTCTTTTGATATAGAATGGCTGTGTCTTCTTAGGCACAGAGCTCATCTGCATTTCCTTCACATCTAGATGGAGCCATGTGACTGTATGTTGCCAGAAGACAATGAACAGAGGTGGTCACTTCCAGTTTGGAAAAGTTAAGAGCAGGTGTCTTCTCCATGCTGTTGATCTAAATGCCATCTTCCAGCTGGATGATGCCAGGATAACCATGAAGCCACACATTGAAGATGGAGACTCCACCTAGGGAGGAAGCTCAAATCCACAAATTATTCCTAGGAGGAGAGATACCCACTATGAACATCACGTGCACTAGGCTTCATGTCAGTGAAAAATGGAGGTTTATTTTGTGAAAACACTGAGATTTAGGTATTGCTTGTTACAGCATCTAGTGCCAATATTCTAATAAAAATCATTGTGACAGGGACAGTGCAGTGGTGAGGACAAGGAATGGAGTTTGGATTGATGGATTGGAAAGAAAAACATAAATGGGAGAGACATTACAGAAGAGAAATGGCAGAAGAATCAAGGATGTCTTGAAGGTGAGCCTGAAGACCTGGAGAATTGTCAAAGAAATAACAATGTCCAGAAAAAGAGCTGCTTTGGGGAAAGAATGCAACTCCTTTCATTTTAGGCAAGGTGAATTTGATATATTATAGTATATGCAGATGTAAATGCTGGGCAAATTTAAAAAACTTGCAGAAGTGAAGAGAGAGAGAAAGAAAGAGAGGGAGAGAGATAAAAAGACAGAGGGACAGAGACAGAGAGTGAGTGAGTGAAACATTGAGTAAGTGAGAGAAGTGAGAGAAATATAAAAATAGAAGATTTAGGTCTCATGATTAAAAAATTAATAGTTAAAGTGGGTCTAAATAGGTAGAATATGTGTTACATTATCAAGAAAGGCAACTAACTAAACCAATAATTAGAGTGGATTTTACTGTTTGGTTTGAACAATAGAATGATGAGAACAAAACCTATATAAGGATATTTAAGATCCTCAAAGATATGAATGAAGGGATTACACATATAAGGAAGAATAAGAAATTATTAAACAAAACAGGCTGAAATAAAACAGCATATTAGTATGAACAAGAACATACCAGAAGCATCATAATCACTGGTAGCAAGTTTCACATCAGCAGCAACAGGTGCCACAAGGCAATGAAGTAATATCTTTACAATGTTAGAAGGAAAATAATTGTCAACCTATAACTACTATACAAAAGTGAGAGGAAAATAACGACATTTGTACACATAGAAAGACCAAGAGAATTTAGCATTAATAGGTTCCCAGTAAAAGAACTATTAAAAGATACACTTAAGCAAAAAGAAAAAATGTTTGGGATATAAGAAATACAAATTATCACAGAAATTGATAAAATATCTTAGTAAATTAATTATTTATTGATGATAAACTTAACTATTTTTCTGCTATTTTTAAAGGTGAAAGTAAAACTCTATAATTATATTAATATTGTATAGAAAGCATGCTCAATAATTAGTCAAAGGCTACTGAGTTTCTTGTCTCTTTTGAGAAGATAAAAACACAGCATGCCTTTTAGATTAGTAGGAAATATAAATATTTAAGCATGCATGTTAAAATTTCAAAGTAAGCACTAAATAATAAAAATTTTAAATCTTCCAGAAAAATAAGGGAAGAAAGGAGAATACAAAATTTTTATCAATACAAAGCAAAGAGAAAAGTAGGAAAGAGTGCAAAGAAAGAGAACAGTAAGTATACAACAAAATATGAGAGTGGAAAAAGATCTAGAATATATTAGTAATCACAATAAAGGAAAAGATGACACTCATCCATTAAAAGAGAGAATTTTTCAGACTAGGGAATAAATAGCACTTGGTAAAATGCTGCACACAAGAGAAAGGTCTAAAGCAATACAACACAAAGAAAGTTGAAAATAAAAGTCACATAGAAGTATACCACCCAAATGGTACCAAAAGAAAGTAAACAAAAGGCAACACTCCCCCCCGCCAAAAAAACCCCAAAACACAAAAATGAAAAACACCATTCTCCAGGACGATTTGCTGATGATGAACTTGCATACTCCAAAGAGCATTGCTGTGAACTGCATAAAGCAAAAACTCATAAACATCATACAGAAACAGACAAAAGCACAATCTTAAAGAAAGTTTTTAAAATATCTCTAGCAGAGTTAGTTAAATCAGGTAAACAAAAAATTAAGAATACTGTAGAATATTTGAAAAGTAAATAACAAGCTTGATCTAATAGAAATAACCATTTTAAATATAACCATCAGACAGAGACTGTACATTTATTTGAAACATATGTGAGATGTTTACAAATGGTGAAAGAGAAAGAGGGAGTGCTAGAGATAGGGGAGAGAGAGGGAGGGAAGAGAGAGAGAGAGAGAGGGAAAGAGAGAGAGAGAAGGAAAGAAATGGGAAAGGGAAAGACAGAGAAGGGAGAAAAATCTTTACTCAAGAAACTGAAAAATACTCTCCTTGACGACTTGTGGGTTAAAGTAAAAATCACAGTGGAAATTAAGAAATATTGAGAAATGATCAAAATAGTTGTGGGATGCAAATAAGATGTACTTTGAGGAAAATATATATTTTTGAATGCTGTCCTTAAAAAAAAACAAGGAGAGATTGAACATAAATGGGTGGCATTCAGCTCAAGAAATTAGAAAAATAAGAACAATAATTTTAAGGAAGTGAAAGGAAAAAACTATAAAGAGTAGAAATCAGTGGAATGGAAGACACATAAGCAATACAGAAAATGCACAAGATTAGCCAAGACAATTTTAAAAAATAACAGGGCAGGAAGATTTGCCCTACCAGACATCAAAACTTACTGGGAATCATTGTTATTTGAATAGACAAATAGACCAGTAGAATAGAGAGACAATAAACAGACTAACACACACATGGAAACTACATGACATTATAATTAGTGTGAAAAATTGAACTATTCAATAACAGATGCTGGGACAACTGGATACTCAAGTGGAAAAATATACTGGATTGTAACTTAATACTATATTCAAAAATAATGGTAAAATTAAATGTGAAAAGCAAGACTTTAAGAAAATGTAGGAAAATACATTAAAGACTTTGGAGACATTTCCTAAGAAAGACTACAAAGCACAAATTATAAAGGAAAATATTGCTCATTTTTAAATTAAAATTGAAAATTTGTGTATAGCAAATGACACCATAAACAATGTTACAAGATGAGGTAAATGCGAGGGGAAGGTTATTTATTAGAGACTTCCTATTCAAAATATAAAAAGAACTCCTACATATCAATAAAAGATGTGCATAAATTAAAAAAAATAGGGAATAAGACATGAACCAGCAAATGATAGAGGAGGAAACCTGAATGATCAAAGTTATGAGAAGATACTTAAATAGTCATGAGGTAAATAGAAATTTTCACTGCAATGATATATCAAAGTTGATTCATGCTGCTGCAAATGTCAGAATTTCATTCCTTTTTATGGCAGAGTAGTATTCCACTGAGTATATATACCATATATCCCTTATCCAGTCATCTGTCGATGGATATTTAGGTTGATTCCAACTCTTAACTATTGTAAATAGAGCTGCAATAAACGTGAGAGTGCAGGCATCCCTTCCACATGATGATTTCCATGCCTTTGGGTATATACCCAGCAATGGGATTGCTGAGTTGTATGGCAGTTCTATCTGTAGTTGTTTGACGAACCTCCATACTGTTTTCCATGATGGCTGCACAAATTTACAGTCCCACTAACAGTATAGGAGAGTTCCCCTTTCTCCACATCCTTGCTAGCATTTGTTATTGTCCATCTTTTTGATAATAGCCAGTCTAACTGGGGTGAGATGATATCTTAGTGTGGTTTTGATTTGCATTTCCCTGATGCTGAGTGGTGTTGAACATTTTTTCATGTGTCTGTTGACCGTCTGTATGTCTTCATGTGAGAAATGTCTATTCAGCTCCTTTGCCCATTTTTAATTGGGTTACTTGTTTTCTTACTCTTGAGTTGTTTGAGTTCCTTGTGTATTGTGGATATTAATCCCTTGTCAGATGCATTGTTTGCAAATATTTTCTCCCATTCTGTAGGTTGTCTTTTCACTCTGTTGTTTCTTTGGCTGTGCAGAAGTTTTTTAGTTTGATATAATCTCATTTGTTTATTTTGTCTTTTGTTGCCTGTGTGTTTGGGGTCATACTCATAAAGTTTTTGCCCAGTACTATATTCTGAAGTGTTTCCCATATGTTTTGTTTTAGGAGTTTTATAGTTTCATGTCTTTTTTTTTTTTTTTTTTTAAAGATGACTGGTTAGGGGATCTCAACCCTTGACTTGGTGTTGTCAGAACCACGCTCACCAAGTGAGCTAACTGGCCATCCCTACGTGGGATCTGAACCCGTGGCCTTGGTGTTATCAGCACGGCACTCTCCCGAGTGAGCCATGGGCCGGCCCTATAGTTTCATGTCTTATATTTAAGTCTTTAATCCATTTTGAGATGATTTTGGAATATGGTGAGAGGTATAGGTCTAGTTTCATTTTTCTACAGATCGATTTTTAGTTTTCCCAGCACCATTTATTGAAGAGGCAGTCTTTTCCCCAATGCACATTCTTGTTGCCTTTGTCAAAGATCTGTTGGCTGCAAGTATTTGCAGTTTCTGGGTTCTCTATTCTGTTGCATTGGTCTGAGTGTCTGTTTTTATGCCAGTACCATGCTGTTTTGGTTACTTTAGATTTGTAGTATAGTTGAAGTCAGGTAGTGTTATGCCTACAGCTTTATTTTATTATTATTATTTTTGGCTCAGGAATGCTTTGTCTATTCGTGGTCTTTTGTTGTTCCATGTAAATGTTAGGATTGTTTTTTCTATTTCTGTGAAGAATGTCATTGGTATTTCGATGGGGATTGCTTTTTTTTTTAAAGATGACCAGGAAGGGGATCTCAACCCTTGGCTTGGTGTTGTCAACACCACACTCAGCCAGTGAGCCAACCGGCCATCCCTACATAGGATCCGAACCTGTGGCCTTGTTGTTATCAGCACCACACTCTCCCGAGTGAGCCATGGGATTGCATTGAAACTGTGGATTGCTTTGGATAGTATGGACATTTTCACAAAAATGAAATACCTAGGAACCAATTTAACAAAGGAGATGAAAAAACTCTACAACAAGAACTACAAATCACTGCTGAAAGAAATTAAAGAGGATACAAAAAGATGGAAAGACATTACATTTAAGTCTTTAATCTATTTTGAGTTGATTTTTTGTATAAGGTGAGAGATAGGGATCTAGCTTTATTCTTCTGCAGATGAATCTCCAGTTTTCCCAGCACCATTTATTGAAGAGACTGTCCTTTCCCCTAATGTATGTTCTTGGCTCCTTTGTCAAAAATCAGTTGGCTTAGGTACATGAATTATTTCTGAATTCTCTATTTAGTTGTATTGATCTATGTGTCTGTTTTGTGACAGTACCATACTGTTTTAATTATATAGCTTTGTAATATATGTTGAAGTCAGGGGGGTGATGTCACTGCTTTCTTCTTTTTGCTCAGAATTGCTTTGGCTATTCAGGGGTCTTTTGTTGTTCCATATAAATTTTTGAATTGTTTTATCTATTTCTGTGAAGTATGTCGTTGGTATTTTGATAGGTATTGCATTGAATCTGTAGATTGCTTTAGGCAGTATGGTCATTTTGACAGTATTGATTCTCCCAATCTATGGACATGGGAGATCTTTCTAGTTTTTGTGTATTCTTTAAGTTTTTTCATCAGTGTTTTATAGTTTTCCTAGTAGAGATCTTTCACCTCCTTGCTTAAATTTATTCCTAGGTATTTTAATTTTTTTATTACTATTATAAATGGGATTGCTTTCTTGGTTTTTGCTAGTTCATTCTTACTGTATAAAAATGCTACTGATTTTTGTATGTTGATTTTTTATCCTGCAACTTTACTGAATTTGTCTATTAGTCTGGGAGTCTTTTGGTAGGGTCTTAGGTTTCTCCGTATATAAAGTCATGTCATCTGCAAACAAGGGAAATTTGACTTCTTCCTTTCCAGTTTGGATGCCATTTATTTCTTTCTCTTGCCTAATTGCTCTGGCTAGGACTTCCAGTAGTATGCTGAATAAAAGTGGTGATAGTTGGCATCTTTGTCTTGATGTAGTGTATTATGTTTATTGATTTGTGTATGTGGAACCATCCTTGCATTTCTGGGATAAATCCCACTTGGTCATGGTGTATAATCTTTTTGATATGTTGTCGGATTCAATTTGGCAGTTTTTTTTGAGGATTTTGGAATCTATGTTCCTTAGGGGTATTGGCCTGTTGTTTTCTTTTTTCTTTCTTTGAGGTGGTGGGGGCAAGGGGGCTATGTTCTTGCCTGGTTTTGATATCAGGGTAATGCTGGTCTCACAGTATACATTTGGAAGAATTTTGTCCACTTCAATTTTTTGAAATAGTTTAAGAAGTATTGATATTATTTCTTCTTTAAATGTTTGGAAGAATTTAGCAGTAAAGCCATCTGGTCCTGGGCTTTTCTTTGTTGGGAGAATATTTGTTACTTATTCAATCTTGTTAATTCTTATTAGTCTATTCAAATTTTCTATTTCATCTTGGTTTAGTCTTGGTAAGTCCTATGTGTTCGGGAATTCATTGATTTCCGCATTTATTGGCATACGGTTGTTCATAATAGTCTCTAATGATCATTTACATTTTAGTGGTATCAGTCATAACATCTCTTTTTGCATTTCTGATTTTATTCATTTGGGTCTTTGCTATTTTTTCCTTGGTTAGTCAGGCTGATGGTTTGTCAATTTTGTTTATCTTTTCAACTTTTTATTTAATTGATCTTTGTATTGTATTTTTAGTCTCAATTTCATTTATTGCTGCTCTGATTTTTATTATTTCTTTCCTTCTACTTATTTTGGGTTTGGTTCATTTTTGCTCTTTTCTAGCTTCTTGAGGTGCATTGTTAGGTTGTTTATTAAAAATCTTTCTATGTTTTGATGTATGAATTTATTGCTATATACTTTCCTTTTAATATTGCCTTGGCTGTGTCCCATAGGTTTTGGTATGTTGTTTTTCTGTCTTCATTAGTTTCAAGAAATTTTTTGATTTCCTTCTTCTTTGACCCATTGGTCATTCAGGAGCATGTTGCTTAATTACTGTATTTGTGTAGTTTCAAAACTTCCTCTTGTTTTTGATTTCTAGTTTTACTCCATTATGGTCAGAAAAAATACTTGATATGATTTCGATTTTTTTTTAACTTGATGAGACTAGTTTTGTGGCCTAGCATATGGTCAATCCCTGAGAATGTTCCATACACTGATGAAAAGAATGTGTATTCTCAGCTGTTTGGCAAAATGTTCTGTAAATGTCATCTGTTCTATGGAGCCATTTAAATCTGATATTTCTTTGTTGATTTTCTGTTTCTATGATCTGTTCAATGCTGAGAGTGCAGTGTTAAATTCTCCAACTATTGTTGTGTTGGCTTCACTCTCTCCTTTTATTATTATCTGATAATATTTGCTTTAATATCTGGGGGTTATGGTGTTGGGTGCATATATATTTATAATTATTATATGCTCTTGCTGTATTGATCTCTTTATCATTATATAATGCCCTTCCTCATCTATTAGTACAGATTTTGATTTAAAGTCTGTTTTATTGATAGAAGCATAACTACTCCTCACTTTTGCTTTCCATTTTGTTTTGATGGTGTCATATTTTCTCATTTTCTCATGATTCTTGTTTCCCTGCATTGATATCTGTGCATCTGGTAGAACAGTCACCTCTTCGAATTGTGTAGAGTGGCCTGCATGGGGAAGGACTTTCACTTGCAATTGCATCCTTGGGTATTGATTAGGTAGAGTATAATAGTTTTGTTCTGTATGGGTGCAGAAGTGTAGACTGTGTAGATTCTTTAGCTGAAATCCACTTTTGCTATGTCTGTGCCTGCCTCAGCAGCTTATGTTTGGGGAGTTTGTGGTGGTGGTGGCATGGCTTTGCTGGGGGTGGGCTCACTGTATTGGTTCTCAGGCTGCGGATGTGCATGTGCTTACTGTGGGTCTTGGTAGCTGGCTCACTGGGAATGGAGTTGCTGGATTGGTTTTCAGGCTAGGGTTGTGAGCATATGGCATGTCAGGGATTCTGGGACTGGTTCACCCATGACAGGGTCACCATGCTGATTCTCTGACTGGGGTGGGCCTGTCAGGGATGCTTCAGCCAGGCTGTCTCTCATTCAAATGCATTTGTGTGTGATGACTCAAAGACTCAGGGGTGACTACACAGGGGCATGACAACTGGGCTGTTGCTCTGAGTTGGGGGTATGGGCATGCTTTGGCTTGGCTAGCTGGGTACACATCTGCCAGGACCTAGGCCATTTCACCACTTCTCAGGGCCAGGTGGGGGGTTGTGCTTCTCTCAGTGGTTCAGAAGCAGGTCTGCCAAGGGCAGGGCTGCTGAGCTGCTCCTCTAGTGGTGGACTAAGCTGCAGGGTAGGGTTGCAGAGAGGGAGCTGCCAGCTGCTTCTTGGGAAGTGGGCAAGGCTGAAAAGCAGGCCTTCTGAGAGGAGGCCCAGCCAACCACTTCTTGGGTAGTGCATGGGACAACTAGGTGGGCTGCAGAGAGGGTTTCCAGCCAGCTACTTCTCAGGCAGTGGGTGAGGCCACTAGGTGGGGTACAGTAAGATGAGACTGTTGAGGGTGAAACTGCCTGGCTGCTTCTCTGGGAAGGCATGGGTGTGCATTATTTCTGCTGGCCCAAGGGTGTGCTTGTCAGGGTGGGGACCTGTGATCTATTTTTCAGGGTTGGCCGTACAGACCTCAGGCCACTGGTAGTTGGGGAAGGGGGTTCTGCCCATATGATCTCTGACTGGGAATGTGGGGGGTGCATCAGTTCAGAAGATTGCCTTTCCAGACATGCAGGACTGAGGTCACAGCCACTCCTGGGTCCAGGCTTTAAACCACAGAGATTAGTGTGTTGCGGCCTTTTTTGTGAGTGTGTTGGGATGATGGTGGAGCCTTAGGGCTGGATAAGTGCTGTGACTAATGGCTCCAGGGCAGGGCGTGCTCCCCAGGATGGCTCTGATTTCAGGATGGTGTCTACTGCATTAGCATGGGTTACCAGGGTGGGGTAGGGCAGACATAGTATGTGCTCCTGATCTGGAGCAATCCGGTGTGTGTATTCTAGGTAGCTCCTACACTTGGCTCCTGGCTTACAAAGGTTGTAGAAGGAAGTTTAGGACACTGTGGTGAGGATGGGGGTTGGTGTGGGCCCTCTTTCTACCTTTTCCCTACAAAAGAAAGTCCCTCTTACCCTAATCATGGTGGTGGAGACTTGGCAGCTAAGGCCGTGTACCTCTTCCTCCTCTCTATGCTGCCACCCTGGGCTTTCACAGGAATCTTGCCAGTCTCCTGCTGTACTCCTGCACTCTGCCACAGATGAGGTCTGCCAAGATCTCAAGAGAGGGACACACCCCAAGATCCTCTAGTCAACCATCTTTCCCCGCCTCCTGGGACACTCTTGAACATGTGCAAAAGTGCCTGTGTCAGCACTGTTTGTATCAGCAAATAATGGCCCACACAGTAGAGTAGATACCTTAATATCTTGATAAATATTGATATCTTCATTTATTGAAATATTATTTCAAAAGTTTCAGTGCTTTACCAATTAAAGAATACTGGACTCAAAGTCAGAAGGCCTGGGGTATAGTCTTGTCTTTGCCAGTAACTATATAAGGACCTTGGGAAGTTCCTTAACCTGTTTGGGACTCAGTTTCCTTGTGAGAGGTTTGGATCAGACTGGAAACAGCTCTTTCAATCAGAATAACCCAGGGAACTTACAGAAGTGCACATGCCCGCACCCCTTCTCAGACCTACTACTTCTGAGTATACAAGGTGTAGGCACAGTCAGCACAAGGCCCTCCAAGTCAGTGATTTCGTCCTCTCAGGGGAGACTTGGGCAGCTTAGACATGAATTTGATTCATAACAACTTTTACAAACACAGATTCTCATTTCCCCTATTTACATTTTCACTATTGAGTTGTGAGTAGGTCTGACAATTTCCAAGCCTATCTTTTTGTCAAGGAGCATTCTGGAAGCAGAAGCCTCTTTCCTATTGCCCCCATCCCAGCAAGGCAAGAAGTTATACTTTCCCAGCAATTAACCAGAGAGGCCATATAATTCTTATAGTTGAGAGCATGGACTCTGAAATCCAGACTGGGCATATATTCCAACTTCTGCCCTTAGAAGTGTGTAACCCCAAAGAGTTACTTAACTTCTCTGTCCCTTGGTTTTCCTATCTGTAAAATGGAAAAGGACAGAAGGTAACTTAAAGGGTTGTTATGAGGATCAAATGCATCAATGTATGCAAAATGTTTAGAAAGTGCTGGAACATATTCAGTGCTCCATAAATGCTAGCTATTATCATTACTAGACCTATAGACACAGAAGAACTCCTGAGGTCAGGACGGGGACAAAGTAGAGGGTAGGGTATAATATTTCCATCAGCCCTAATGTCTATAGGCATTGCTGGCTTGCTTTTTTGAGACTCTGGAGCCAGATATGGGAGAAAATTTGCAGGTGTACTACAGAACTATGATCCTTTCTGCTGCTACTATCTCAGAAAGATTTAATAAAGCTGTACATTTTACATTTGTCACAGCTGAACAGCCAAGGTAAGGGAGTTACAGTGAACTAGGTAACCCCCCAAATGCCCAAATATTCAATTTTTAAGAGCACCATTTTCTTTTTAAAGCTGCTAGTTAGGAAGCTGTTTCAGCTGTAGAACAAGGATATTATTCATGTTATCTCTTTGCTTACTGTGGTGATTATAAATATTTTATAATTTTGCAATTTGCAGATATTTTTGTTGTTGTTGCTTTTGATATCCCACATTCTGAGTTCCTGACCCCACTCTGACACTAGCTATCCATTTAAAATAGTGGTGTTAAAAAAATTGCATGAATTCCCACCAATAGTATAGCCATAAGGAAAAACAGTATGGAGGTTACTCAAAAAACTAAAAACGGAACTGCCATATGATCCAGCAATCCCACTACTGGGTATATATCCAAAGGAAAGGAAATGAGTATATTGAAGAGATATTTGCATTCCCATGAATCGTTCATCAACAGATGAATGGATAACGAAAATGTAGTATATATGCACAATAGAATGCTATTCAGCCATACGAAAGAATCAAATCATGTCATTTGAGGCAACGTAGAAGAGCTTGAAGGACATTATGTGAAATGAAGTAAGCCAGGAACAGAAAGAGAAATACTGCATGTTCTCACTCATGTAGAAGCTAAGAAAGTTAATCACATAGAAGTAGAGATTAGAACCACAGTTATTAAAGGCTGGAAAGGGGAAGGGGTAGTGGGTTTAGCGAGAGGTTGGTTAATGAATACAAAAGTACAGCTAGATGGAAGGAATAATCTCCAGTGTTCTATAGTATTGTAGGGTGACTGTAATTAACAACATTTTATTGTACACTTTCAGTTAGCCACAAGAGAGGACTTTGAATGGTCCCAACACAAAGAAATGATAAACGTTTGAAGTAGCGGGGAAAAAAATGAGCAGGTGCCAAGGTTTCCAGGGAGAGGAGAGAGGAATGAACCTGTGGAGCACAGAGGAGTTTTAGGGCAGCAAAACTACTCTGCATGATATTGTGGTAGTGAAGACATAACATCATGCGTTTGGCAAAACCCACAGAACTGTACAACACAAAGAGAGAACCCTAATGTAAAACTGCTACCAACAATAGCTCAATACTGGTTCATAATTGTAACGAATGTTCCACACTAATAATGTCACATATTAATATTAAGAGAAACTTTGTGTGTGGGGTATGGGAACATCTGTACTTTCTTTTTTTTTTTTTTTTAATTTGAACATCTGTACTTTCTGCTCAGTTTCTCTGTAATCCTAAAACTGCTATAAAAAAGTCTTTAAAAAAACTACATAAATTAAGCCTTATTCTCTCTCTCTCTTTTCTAAAGTCTGAGAATTTCTTAGTGTTCCTCGAGGCAACTACAGACAAAGAACTCATAGTTTGCAAGGAGTTTTGGGCAAGGCTGAGTATAAAACTTTGGTCACCCCTGGTAATTGGGCTGAGTGCTTTCTGTGCCTTGTTCCTCATAAACTTTGGGAAATTAGCACCAAGTCTAAAGGGAAGAGGAAATTAAATCCTAAGGCTGCTCTTTCTCAAAGCAAGGATCCCCAGGCACTGTCCTCACCTCTAGACTCATGTCCATCCCTTAGCAGAAGAATTCAACAAGCAGGAAAGTTACAAAAAGACATTGAGTGGGGTCCCTACTCAGGAGAAGATATTGGGTATATGTCCTTATGTGTCTATGAAATATGTGTGTAGAGCAAGCATCTTGCAATATTTTTAAAGGGTGGAAATTGAAATCTCAAGTGCAGCATAGAGCAGATAAGCAGGGAATATTTACAGAGTGACCAAGTGACTAATGAACTTCATTGATATCAGGTATGTGGCTGGGTCTCAATCCTGATAAAGGAGTTTGCTGGGGTGTGTCAAAGATACGGACATGGTCTTTTCTAATGGGACCACTTGGAAAAGAGATTTCCACACCTCAAAGGTAATATAAAGGGTGGAAGCTACACCAGGCAGCTTTACCTGCTCCAGCACCTTATTTCCTTCAAGCAAAATGAAAACCTTTGTGAGTATTTGTTTATACTTCTTGATACTCATACGGTGGCTGTTTGCAGAGAAAGTTCATATTGGGCATGTCAGGGATTTTGGGGGTCTTCAATAACACTGTGCATGCGTCTGAGCTCATCTGATTGAGTTAATGATGTCTTTGGTGGAAACAGTGTTGAACATTAAGTCAGATATTTATTTGTTCATTGTCTATTTTTTGAGATGTTCACTATACAAATACAGAGAAAAATTCGGGAAATATCTAGAGAATTTTAAAGTGGAAGATATTTAATAATAATTACTTATTACAAGCCTTGTAGTTATTTTACTATCTAAAAGATAGGTGGTAATTAAAAAATAACATTGGTAATAAAATTTAATTTGTGTAATAATGGCAGCTATCATTTTCCAAATTCATACTAAGACTTAAACATTTCACATGAATAATCTTATCTTTTCATTGCAACAACCCTGTGAGCTGAGTAGTATTATCACCATTTTACAGATGAAGAGACTGAGGCACAGAGGAATGTGATTTTCCCAAGCCTGTAAATGTAGGATTTAGGTTGTAGTTGACCGATCTTAGGCCCTATTTATGGAAGCAATTATGGCAAAATTTAAGCAGCCAGAGTGTCTTCAGTAGTCATCTATTATGTCTAAATTTTCCCTTAAGGCAAAGAATTCCTTCCATGACCACCCCCACGCCACCATCTCATCCCAACCTCCAAGTTCTACACCACAGTGCCCCATCGACAGTGGACTATGTTCTGACCCAGAATGGAATCCCTTCTCCCAGTGTTGTTCCTTATTGTCATTCAGTTGCTAAGGGACAAAGTAACATGTTAAGTACCTCCCCATAAGGAATTAAAGGTTGCCAGCTTAAAGAGGTTCCTCTCCCAGGGGTCTCTTGATTTTCAAGAGGAGACCTAATTCTGAAACACAGACTTAGAGCCATGGTGTATTGATCACAGTGTTGGATGGGAGGTTCCTTGGGGACAGAGGACACTCTGTGAGCTCTTGTTAATCATACAATTAAAGTGGTTACTCCTTCACTTAGTTGTTCAAACCTCTATTTTAGACCCACTAAATAGAATATACAGGAACATCAGAGCTTACTAGAGCTGGCCTGGAGTAAGAGATGTACCCTTATACAAGTAGGCAGGTTGAATATCTGCATACAAGTCTTTGTTAGATGCTTCTCCAGTCTAGAAATGTTAGAGGTGGGGTAGAGGGGCAGGAGAAGAGTCCCACTGATAGTTCTTTAAAAGATCTGTCCTTCCCACAGACTCCCTCCATCAGTAGTTTTCAGTGATAGTGCAGTACACTGTGATGTTCAGAAGGGAGAGCACAAAACCGGGCTCAGCACGTTGCATAGAACTGCCTCAATGGGGCCGACCCCGTGGCGCACTCGGGAGAGTGTGGCGCTGGGAACGCAGGAGTGCTCCCGCCGCGGGTTGGGATCCTATATAGGGATGGCCGGTGTGCTCACTGGCTGAGCACGGTGCGGCCGGTCACAAAAAGACAAAAAAAAAAAAAAAAAAAAAAAAAAGAACTGCCTCAATGTCAGACTCACGACACGCTGGCCCCGCACTTGTCTGACAGTATCACTAAGGCATGGGTTGTAGGAGAATATGGAGGTTTTCCTTGATGTCAGCCTCAAAGTTATTTGTGCTCCCAAGTATCCTATTTTCATAGTTTCCCTTAGAAATCCATTGTGGCTTTACCATCCATGAATCCATTTAAAACCTATTTTACCTTCTTGGCCTTAAGGAATTAAAGATTTTTTGTTTTTGTTTTGTTTTGTTCTGTTTTTTACCAAAGTATGCACTTGACCACTAATCCAAAGCCAGTGTGAATCATACCAGGGTATTCCCATAACAAAATGGGTCTTTCTTCTTCACTGCTCACCTACTCCAAGTTTTTGCTGCTGCCTAAATGGTTACAGTGTTGGGAAGAGTTGGGTGGCAGAGGTGGAGCCTGTGTCTGACAAATAGCATGAACTCAACAAATGTCTGTTAAATGAGTGAATGTGCCTGTTTCACACTTTAGAAATGAACTGTTGCCAGTCCATGACCACTCATCAAGGTCTCCAGGTGTACATTTTCTGAGATACTTGTGCTTCTCTTGTCCAGTGATGACTCTTGTCCCCACTCTCAATGACCACCCTGTAGAGAATGGCTGTGACTGGTCTGTTTTTCAGGTGGCATTTCTGGTGGTGCTGACCATCTTTGGAATACAATCTCATGGATACGAAGTGAGTTGGTTCCTTATGGGCTTTATCTCTTAGAGATGTTGGGAGAGGAAAAGGAAGATACAAGATCATTTGAAGGACAGTAGAGAGTCCACACGCTCTAACTGGGATGAAATATGAAATAACCAAATGGAAACAAATGAGGTTATTTCTCTCCAACCACAAGACCCTCACGAATGTAACTCTCAGCTCTGAGATGCGGTCATTCTCATTTCTCCTGTGATGTCATTGCTTTCCCGTATATAATATAGTCAACTATGAGGAAAAGCTTTGCATTCTTATTTTAGCACGGGCCCTTGGACTAGGATCCCAGTGGAGAGGCTTTGGCCTTCAATGCCTCACTCATAGCAGGTAGAAGGCTTTATTCCACAGGAAGAGGTGCCTTTCAAATGCATATGATTTATGGAAAAATAATTATGTCTTTGCTGTCAACCTAGGTTTATAATATCATCAGCCCAAGCAACAAAGGTGGCAATGTTCAGGAGACAGTGACAATTGACAATGAGAAAAATACCGCCATCATCAACATCCATGCAGGATTATGCTCTTCTACCACCATTTTTGACTACAAACATGTAAGCAGCAAGGGAATTTTTATATTCTTCAAGACTGGCTTTATAAAGGGCAGCAGGACAGCTGTGTTTTATTATATGTTTGAATTCTAAGATCTATTTTTGTAATTCTTTAAGAATTTCCTCACTTCTGCTTTTCCCTTCCAATAATCAAGCAATGGATTAAAAACCAAGCAAAACTATTTCTAAGAAAAAAATACAACAAGAAACATATGCATGTACTTGGCCTTTCAGGTGGAAATTGGAGAAGTGATGCTATTGTCCCACTACAGACTCAAAAAGTACATTGAAAAGTGACTGAAGCTCAAAGCAATGCTTGGCACATAGGCTCTCAAAAAATATTTGTCGAACGAATACATGAGGGAATTAGGGCTTCTAATGCAAAACACCATGCAGAAAAATAACAATCACAAAGCACTGACAAAATGGAAGAAATCTGGAGCAAGGATACACATTTAATTATGTACATATGATAGACAATAAATCATACTTCTTCTGTAAGAAGGAAAGTATGTTAACTGAAAATGCTAAACTATTCCCAAATTTTAGTTACTCGTATTAACAATAAGTCTCAGGAAACTGCTCAGAAAACTTATTCTTTCACTCATTTATTCATTTGTTTTCCATTTGTTCTGCCAACATTAATTATGAACCTACTTTACTTAGATTCATAGCTATGCGTGGTGGATATAAGTAGGTTGTAGCTCATCTCACTGGATGCTTGAATGTGTTTTTCTCCTTCTTTTCTTCTAGAAACCTCCTCACACGCCTTCTTCCCATTGGTGTTGGGAGTTCCATGACATATTTGAAAGTACAGAGTCTTTGAAAGATAGGATTGAAAAGGAAGTAGTAGTACTGAAATTGTGTTTAAGTGGGTGTCTTGAAAATCCCAGAAGTGTCTTTAAAAAATAGAGCAGTGAGGATTTGGTTTAAACATCTTCCACTATCATCAGGCTTGGCTTCAGTCTATTTTTGAATTTTAGGAACTGGTAATTTGTGAGAATTAAAAAATAGGAACTAGAAGGGTTTCTGTTAGATACAACCTTATAGAATGTATAATTATTTGGAATTCTGTAGAGAAAATTTCCACTCTGGATGAAGATTCAATAGCCTTAGTTCCCTTCTGGCTCCAATGTCCTCACCCTCCTTTGCTCTTCCAATACCAACTTCTGCCAACCCACCCCTATGCAGCCAGCTTGGGTTTGAGGTGGAGAAAGGATGGAGAAAATTGGAGAAGAAGAGAAGATGGTAAAAGAGGAGAGAATAAATGAAACATGTATGAATGTGGAAGGGTGAGGGTGAGTGTATGCTTAAGAGAGTTTCTTAAGCTGTCCGACAGTGCTGTGCTACAGAACTTTCTGCAATGGTGGAAATGTTCTACTGCATTTTCCAATAGGAAAACCCTTAGCCAGTTGAGGCTGTTGAGCATTTGAGATGTGTGACAGAGGAAATACATTTAAATATGATCTAATTTGAATTTAAATTTCAATAACCACATATGGCTAGTAACTGTCAATTGGACAGCACAGTTCTAAAGAATATTGTATTCACTCCAAATTGGGGAAGAGGAAGGACAAAAGTCAATGGAAAGAGACAGAGCTGCTTCTTCTCAATCTTTCAAACCCCAAACTGCAAATCCTGGTTCCAAAACATGAAAAGTGCAGTACAAATCATGGGTTCACACAATTCCAAAGGTGTAGAAATGACAAATGAAAAAATAAAAATGCTATGTAAAAGAAGTCAAGTAGATAGAATTAATTGCGGCTTGAAAAGCAATCACATACACTTACTGTGCATGCTCAAGTCTTTCCTCCAGGGCTTGGACATCATCCGCACCAAGTTCAGAACCCAGGGAACCGGGGAGTGGCAGTAACTGTGCTCTTGCTGCCTCAGGGCTATATTGCATCCAGGGTGCTCTCCCGAAGAGCCTGCTTCATCCTGAAGATGGACCATAAAGCCATCCCTGCTCTGGACCAACTCAAACGGTTCATCTATGAGAGGCAGGTAATTCTAGGGTGCCCTTGAATATTCTCTATTCTTGAGCTGGGCAATACTGGAGCCTATGGAGAAATGAAGAGAGTTAGAGACAAAATCATAATATTATACCTTACCATGGATATGGTATTCAACTCACTTAAAGTGTTATCACTTTATTTTTTGAGAGGAGTACGTATTAGCTTGATTTCCACCATATTGCCCTAAATACAAGGACTTATAATAAATTCCAGTGTTTTTGTAGAAAAGACTAATCAGCCTCTCTTCTCAGAGCAGCGACCTAAGCCAATAGTGATTAGCAGAAAAATGAGTGAAGTTATAATATCCAATGATACAAAGATGCAAAGAAACAATACAGTACGGTGAGAATATACAAACACTGCACTGAGGCTAGAGACCTGGGGTTTGAGTTTCCCTCTGTAACTTCCCATGTATGCCACCTTTAGTAGAGGATTTACCTTTTCTGGGTTTCACTACCAACAGCAGTAGCATTACACTGGTAACAAAGAGGCTTTTCTGCAGACAGAGTGGTGAGAAAGAGATGATGTCTTGAGATTCCTGATCACCTTCTGTGTAATAATCTGAAAAAGAAAGACAGTCACAATTCAGAATAAGGTGCGTCAGACTATATCAATTTATTTTATGCTGCTCTTCTCTGTTATACTGAGCTAGGCTATGAACAGCATGTTCTCCAACAAATACACTTGGGTCAAGTACAACCCTCTGAAGTCTCTGCTCACAGAAGTGGACTGGTTCCTGTTGGGGTCACCCATTCAGCAACTCTGTGATCATATCCCCTTGTATAAGGGGGAAGTGGTTGAAGAAACAGGCGAGTACTAATAAATCATTCATTCATTAAATATTTTCTGAAAGCTACTAGTGCCAGACACTCTGCCAGGTGCTATGTGAAATACAAATAAATGGAAACATCATTCAATTCAGTTTACTTCGGGAATTAAATACCTACTATGTGCAGAAATTGTGCTAAATGTTAGGAATACAGAAATGAATAAAACTGCCTCCAAAGAACACATAGTCTAGTGGAGAAGTTGATGAGTAAAAGCCAAGCATGGAATAAAAAAGGATTTCAGGGTGCAAAGGAAAGACTATTGGATTCTCTTATTCTTTCATGTGTAAGAATTTCAAGTGGGAAAAAGTCATCTGGGCCCCTGTAATAGCATCTTTTGGAGATGATAAGGGGGTAATCACCAAGAAATGCTCTCAGAATCTAGATTAGAATTGGTCCAGGAAAAGGCAGGCAAAGTGCACTGACAGAAAGTGAATAAAATCCCTGATTCATCCAGGTAACATGTGGCACTGCAGTCATTACTGACATTTTTATATAAAGTCTCTAAATGTGGTAGAGTAGCTAGAGCAAGAGAGAGGCAGGGCCAACAAATGATCACAACCACAAGAAATCCCCTCAAAGTAGTGGAAGGCAGATAAAGAAGAAAAATTCAGCATTTATTACATTCCTACTGCCAAGAAAATATTTAAGTACTCATTAGTGGTCATAAGTAAGGGCACGTGGGTATGTCGTCCACACAGAATGTCATAGCATCAACTGGGATTGAGCCAACCAGCACTTCCAGGAATTGTCAGTCTTATTTAAGTTAATTTATTATTACTCTTTGCAATGCAAGTATAGCTAAAATCTTGGGCAACATGGAGTTACAAGCGTAACCTTGGTTTGTCACATTCCAATATATTTCTTAATGTTCTTTCTTTAAAAATTTTTCTCCTTTCCAGATGATGTCAGTGCTGGAGGATGTGTGAAGACTGGGCTCCTGGGCATCTTGGGAATTTCCATCTGTGCAGACATTCACATATAGGATGACCAGCCCACTGCTGTCATCTTTTCAAAGACATACACCCTTGGTTTCTACTCAGAAGACAAATTAGATTCTTTTCCAATGCCCCAATAGATTTCGAGAATGTAGCAGTAAAACATAAGCTCTATATTTACAGATACCTGGGTGTCTGTTCTTTTTGTAAGCAGCAAAGGGAAGCCAAGAAATGTTTATGTCAATATATGGAAGGGAAAAAAATTGCTAGGATTTTAAATAAGGTGCATAATGCGTGAAAATTCCCAGATAATATAGCTGGGTCACATGCAGACTAGTCAGCTGGGTGAGAGTCTCTGTCTCTGCATGTGCCCATCTGCCCATCTGCCCATCTGCCCATCTGTCCATCCAGGAGCAGCTGGGAGTGGGGCAGGGGTTCAGATGGTAGTGGCTTTAACCTGGCAAGGGGGGATAGACTTGGTATATACCCTTATCAAATAACTTGACTGCTCAGGTAAAGGAAACTATCCTCTCTGACAAAGCAGCCACCTTTTAGGGTCATTCATATGCTTTTCAGGAAATGCCTTTTAACTCACCAAAGTAGACTCAACCATAATAAACACAATTTTAATGTGTGTTGTCCTGGGGAGAGGAGGGAGGGAGGAAGGAATACCTAATACCCCAAAACAGATGCATCTTACTGAAATTCTTAACAAGAATGAATACTTAATCGGGAATACATAGCAAGAAAGCAATCTCCAAGATTTCAAATAAATAGCACGATGTGGGCAAATTCCCAGACCATGTAGCTGGATCTCACGTGGACTGTCAGCTGGGTGCAAGTACAGACAAAGAGGAACTACTTTAGCAAGAATTTCTATCTGCCATTGACTACTTCTATTTCTAACACTGTACGTCTACTGCTTGATAGTCATCAATAAATGTATTTTAAGTATCAACTGTGTGCTCAGCATTGGGACAGGTATGGCAAAGCTACCATAGTCAAGAAAATGATTTTCTTGTTGGGGAAATGAAGCACTTGCTAACCACAGCAAAGAGTGTATCGTAAAGTGCCAGACAAATAGTGGAGTGTATTAGATGGGACCTTGGTGTTTGCAAGTGATGGAACCCAAATCAAATTTGCAGAGGCCAAGGAGGGATTTATTGTTTTGTATAACTAACTATGGAAAGAAAGGGATATTCTGGTCTTGGATAGCTAAAACTAGCTGTTTGAAGGTGGCCAGGCTTTGTTTTTCCATGTAGCAACTCTCCTTCTCTTTGCATGTCAGCCTCGGTATCTGCCATTGCTTTTCTCCATGCGGATGGAACCCACACCATTGCCAACCCCAACGTCCTCACCTTTCCAGCTTCATCACCAGAGGAAAAGGGACTCCTCTAGGTTCTAATTTCAAATTTGTTTTAATTAAAAAATCTCTGGAGATGACCCTAATTGACCCACGTGGGGCACATTCTTACTTCTGTGGCCAAGATTAGTGGGGGTGGAGGGGCGGGGTGCAGGAAGGGGTGTTATGATTGGCAACCTCTTGGAATTTACTGCTTAGCGAAGTGTTATTCTCATTAATTTTTGTAATATTGTTCCCATTTTTAGAGCAGAACTTTCAGTCCTGCTTTTTCCTAACTCTGCTCTCTAAGTCAGTTAACTCTCCTCTGGGCAGTTGTTGTGCTGGATACTTGTTAGGAGCGGCAGGTAGAGCAAACCAGGTACATGCCTAAAAGGAATGTGTCCGAATGGAAGCTACAAGGAAGCTGGGGATTCATTTTATTTTCCCATAATTTAGCCCCTTCCTATTGGCTGAGGAAAGTAACTATCAACTCTGTTAATTCACTGGATTCTCAAGCCATAGACGCTCTTTGGGCCATCAGAGAGAAGGAGCAAACCTGAAACAAACACACAAAGCACCCAGGATGCTAGGAGAAGTGGTCAGGCTGCAAAAGCTGGCCCGAGAGGTCAGCCACACTGCAGGATCTGAGTGTGCCAAGGGAGTTTTGGCAGGAAGCTTGGTGAGGCTTGTAGATGGGGCTCTTATTTCCTATGGAGTGTTGTACCTCGCAGTAAATGACATGTCACATGTCACGTAGACTCATTTGCTCATCTGAGGAGAACTAAACACTGTTTGTTCACAGCTCCCAGGATTATAATGCATGGAGCCAAACTCATACTTCATTATACAATTATTTGTTTGAATAACTGACTCTATAAATGAATTCAAACGTTAGTTAACCGACACATAATAAATATAGATTAGTGAAATAATACAATATCGAGACTTCTGGCTTCTGATCATAATAAAGTAGCCTATATCAGACTAACCCTCCTGCCATAACAATTTTTAACAATCATAAACATGGAAAAAATATTTAAAATAGCCATTTGTAGTCACTGGAGTGACCCAAAGCAGGCAGAAATCAAAGAGGATATGACTTTGGAAAGATATCCTCATTCATCTATAGCTGATCAAAGTTGTCTAATATTCCATAGCAAGAAAAGTCCACCAATTACCTGATCCCTATCCCCTATCTCCCTCTTTCCTATTAACAGAACCCCAATTTATTTAAGTAGCTTCTAAAACCCCCTTAATTTTAGGGAACATATTCCTATAGCTCCAGGGGATTAATCATGGTTATTATGAATCAGCGGTTTTCAGGTGGGATGTAATTTTTCTCCCCTCCCCTGGAGACGTTTGGTGATGTTTGGAGACATTTTTGGTTGTTGTAACTGGAAAGGGTGCTACTGGCATCTAGTGGATAGAGAACAGAGACACTGCTAAACATCCTACAATGTGTAGGACAGACCTTGACAACAAAGAATTTTCTGGCCCAAAATGTCAATGGTGTCAAAGTTAAGAAAACCTGGGCTAAGTCAACCTTGCTTCTCTTAAGAAAATAGGTAATGTCATCTTCCTTGGCCTGTAATCGGTCTGTGGGTGGCCATTTCAACCTCAGTTCTGGCCAGTGAGATGTAACTGGAAGTCTGCTAAGTGGGGCTTCCAGGAAAGATTTTTCTTTCTTGATAAAGAGGGACAGGCTCAGCTGGCATGCAGCTCTGCTCTTTGTCCTTTCCTACCATCCTTCCTTCAATGAGGATATGATGATGATGTCAGGAGATGCATCAGCCATTTTGGGACCATGAGGCAGCAATCCTAGAGAGGAAAGGTTCAGGAAAGAAAGATCTAGAATGCCTGATTGCATCATTCCTGAGCTGCATCAGCTAGGACTGTCTTCCTTTGCAGTCACATGATATGAATCAATCTCTATTTAGGTCACTGTGACTGAGTTCTCTATTTGCAGCTGAATGATATACCTGAAAGAGGCTGGAATTAGTCCAGTGAGTACCCATGCCCCAGGACCTGGGCCCACCCCCACACAAGGGTCTCCACTTCTTTCACCCCTATAGCCCCTTTGAAAATTCCAGGCTCACCACATTCCTGCACTCATCCTGTGGAAACCCAAACAACCCTGTGGGCTACTCACACAATGACTGAGAAATAAACACTGCTTGAATCCCACTGTCTAGCTCTGCTTGGCCTACTGTTTCTTCTGTCAGTCCAGGCACCATCCCCAGCTCTAGGGGAAATGTCTGAGGTTGCAAAGGGCTCAGGACACATTCAGGTACTGAATCAAGGGCTTCATAGGGTTTTGGGGTCTAGTCTACCCTACTGTAAGGTGGCAAGCTTGTTACCTCAGCATGCTTTTGACTACTGGGGAAGGATTCCCTAGCTGCAGCATGGGCCCCTCCTGCTCCTGTTATAGCATGTGACCTTGGGAAGGGACATTCCAAGAACTCACCCCTCATTGCCTTTAATAATTCGGCCCACCCCTCAACCTTCCTCTGAAAAGTTACCTTTGCGATACTCATAAGGGCATGGCCTTAGGTACACAATGCCTGGCCAATGGCCAAACATCCTGTCCTCTTGTTAATGGCCCTTGGTATGTTTTCTCATGTTTGACTCAAACTAATCACAATAATAGGGAGAATACTGGGGTACTCACCAGCCCCTTACAATCTGAAGTTGACCCCCACCTCAAGAGTCCCGCTGGGGTTGTTTGATTTTTGCTGAGAGCTCCTCAGCGTATTCTATATTGCCCCTTTCTACTCCCTTGGGGCTGAGGTGGAGACAGATATTGCCTGAGAGTGGCGTGAAGGAACTTTCCGGGGTACTGGGGAATTGTCTACTTCTTCATCTAGGTGATGGCTACTTGGGCGTATAATGTAAAAATCCATCGAGCTGTGCGCTTAAAACCTGCACTTTGTTATATGTTATACTACAATAAAAACACTAATATATTTTAAAAATTTAAAACACAATTGAATAAAGGGAAGGCCCATCCAGTCTGCTATAGTCTTAGGAAACACACAAGTGGGCCCTTGCTGTAGCCCAGAGCAGCACTGAAAGCCTCGCGCTCCAGCTGTGTGGTGCCTGGACCCGGTGCCGTGGGCCTTCTTTGGGGCTAAGAAGGATGTGGGCCCATGGACAGCTACACTCTGCTTGCTGTGGGTGGCTGGGCACTGTGTGAAAAGCACCACCCAAACTGATGCGGGCCCACTGAACGGGCTCCACAGGAGTAGATACAGGGAGCCACGGGAAGGGTCTGTGCACCCCAGGCAGGCAGCAGCACAGGCAGAAGAGGCACATTCCAGGCAGGGCTAAAGGGCACTGCTCCTGATCCCTCAGGAGACTCAGAGCACAGCGTGAGGAGGGAGCCAGAGAAGGAACAGTGGGCAGCGGCTACTGGGGCTGGACCGCCAGCTCAGCCACAGCCACAGACCTGAGCCTGGGGCCAGCCGGCCAGTCCCTGAGGCTGCGGAGAAGTGGGGTGGCACGGAGAGTTAGAAATGCTGCTGTTTAGGGTGGAAAGGGCAAGGCTTTCCCCATAAAGGGAAGTCGGTTGGGGGGTGTCATTCTCTAAACAAGGAGGCCAGGAAGTTTGATCCCTGTCTTGCATCTCCTCTCTCTGAGAAAGGACTTCTGGGCAAGAGTGGAATTTTTGCAGGAATCTCAGAGATTTATTGGAAGGTGGGTCTAGTGCTGGGATTTAGACATTACATAAGGACTTCTGGGTAATCCTCCAAGTGCATGTTTGCAGAGAGACTAAACACTCCACCGGGGGAGATCTATGGTCAGGAAAGAGGGAGCAGGGACACAGATCTAACCCCAGAACAAACCCTGGAGGGGAGGAGCAATTCCAACCACATTCGTGTTCAGGTTTGTTCCCAGGGCTGGTGGACTCATGCTTGAGGCCCTGGGGTGGTGGGTGGGGTGAGTAAAAGAACAGAAGCCACAGAAGAGCAAAGAAACCAGGGCGTATGTTGCAGGACATGTGTGAGCAACTGAGATGCCAATAGGTGGGGAGAGACTCACTCTCCTTACCTCTGCGCTGTGTCCAGAGGGCCCATGTTCCCAGATCAGTGGCAGAGATCACAGTGTCTGCCCAAAGTAAATGCAGTGCTCAGCCGAGGGACAGCGGGGGTGGAGATGGACCTTGCTCCCAGGAATAAGAGGCAGCGTTGGAGATGGCCTGTGTCAGTGACAGGGGCTGCCCCAAGAGAGGAAGAAAAAAAGAAATAGAAGATTTCTCTGCTTGGAAGATCACTGGGCTAATTCTTAGCTACTCCCAGACAGACTCAAAAATTGTTAGAAAGGACTTAGCAAGAAGCTTAAGTTCTTCAGTCACAAATGGAGGACACAGTCTGTTACTAATGATAGTGTGATCCTATTTTAAACAGAAGGGTGGTAGTCTTGATACATTTGGGTCAGGGCACTGGTTTGAGATTCAAATATGGAAAATTTCACTGCTGGGTTAGATGGACACTAAGGATGAATGTTAGCAATGGTCATCAGTAGGGTGGTGTGCTCTTGTGAGGGTGTATTTTAGTTTTCATTCATGGTTCTTGGCTTGTTCTAACCTTCCCCCTACCTTTGTGTCTAGGAGCTGACCCCAAAGAAATTCTCTGACCTGCCTTATCTGATTGTAGGTCATAAGGCCCCCACTTGAGAAGGGGTCCTGCCCCGTGCCTGTGGGGAAGGAGTGCTGTACAGAGAGCCCGAGAAGCACCCGAACAAGCTGGTCTTCCTGGGTTTCCTGGCTCAGTCTGCTGGTGTTAGAGCACAACCTTTTTGACCAGTCATGTTTGTACACAGTTGTCCATGCTTCAGTTGTGCCTATCCAGTGAGGTCTCCCTAAAGGCCCAGGAGGAGGGGGTAGCGAGAGCTTCTGGACAGCTGAAGTCTTCTGCCTGTGGGAGAGTGGTGCACTCCAGATCCACGGGAACAGAAGCTCCTGCCCACGAGACCCTTCCAGACCTTGCCCTATGTATCTCTTCATCTGGTTGTTTATTTGTATCCTTTAAAATATGCTTTATAGTGAACTGGTAAATATGAGTAAGTGCTTTCCTGAGTTCTGTGAGCCACTCTAGCAAACTAATTGAACCCAAGGAAAGGGCTGTGGGAACCCTGATTTATAGCTCGTTGGTTAGAAGTTCCAGAGGCTTGGGCTTGCCACTGGCGTCTGAAGTGGGGGGCAGTCTTGGGGACTTACCCCTTAACTTGTGGGATCTGAATCTATCTCCATGTAGAAAGTGTTGGAATTGAATTAAAGAGAGGACACCCCGCTGGTGTCAGCTGGAGAATTTCTTGCTTGCAAGTGGGGAAAAATCCCCACATGTTAGGTCACTGAAGTCTTCTGTGTTGATCATTGGGATGTGAGAGCAGAGGAAAAATAGTTAATGATTTTTTTCCATTCAGGTAGTAGCAACTTGAATGATTTTTTTTTTTTTTTTTAACTTTTCCACCCCAACTGCCAAAGGACCCAAATCCTGGTACATTCATGAAGGTTCTTTATAAGGACTGAAATCTACCTTGACAAGTCCTCTGAGGTCCAGAGGACTGTGCTGGCTTCTTCTCAGGACAGAGCTATCTCAGCCCAGTCAACGATAGCCAAGTGTGGCGATGCACGTCGGGAGGGCAGCAGGCCTTGAACCTAGAGTTTTGGGGGAAACCAGCCCAGCTGGTGGAGAATTGCATGGTCTGCAGGGACAGAAACAGATGGAGACAAGCTTGTGGGTGGGTGGAGAGTCTTGAAGCCTCCTAGAAGTAACAAAAATGTTATAATAATTGGATGGGAAATTCAAGAGTAGCTGGAGCTCAAAAGCCCCAGAGGGGGGATTGGCGTTAGAATGATCAGTAGGCAGTGGGCCTGCACAGCATCACAGAGAGCTCAGGAGCAGGGATCCAGGAAAGTGTAACAGGGACTTAGGCACATGTGACAAGACAGGTTCAAAGTTGGAGGCTGGATGTCAGGGACAAGGTGCATACATGTTGGGGATACACTGACTACCATGGTGATTTGACTCAGGGGACTCATTGGACTAGGCCCTGGGGGCCAGACCCTACCTTGTGGTCCTCTCAGAGCTTTGGGTTGACCAAGCCTTGGTATGTTGCATCTGGTACTTCCACCCTGAACATGGTTATGTACATATCTCCACTTGCCTCATCCTCAAATAAGCTGCATGCAGATAAACCCAGATGTTCAGAGCCTCTGGCCTACCCAGCCACACCCTGTTGAAGCCCAGTTAGAGGTTTATCTTGGGCTTTTCCTATGCAATCACCTTTCATTCTTGGCTGTGGGTAGCCATGCTGCACTGCTGCTCTATCCCCTAGGTGGAGCTGGTGCTCAGAAGCACCCTCATCACCATCCAGAGCCCACAGCACCCCCATCCAGCACCCAGACCCACCCTACTATAAAGTGCTGCAAACTCCAACATGATCTTCTGTGGACACCTGGATCTGTATCTCTAACACTCCATTCCTGTTTATCTTTGCTCCTGAGGTTGGGGGGCCAGAGATGCTCTGTGTGGTTTGGGTGGGCTTGGCTCTGCCTCACCTAGCTAGAAGAATGGCTAGTTAAAAAGTCCAGATACCTTATTAATTTGCAATGAAGAGAAATGCCTGGAGGTTACCAGTTCCAAAGGGAGGTTTACTTGGATCTCTCTGATGAGTTTTCATGCGGCAGGCTGGGTCACCACACAGAACAGGCTTCTTTAGAATCTCAGCATCAATTTGTAGGAGACACAGACGCAGCCTCAGACCCAACAGTTAAGTCTGTGCTGTGGCTAGTGTTTTTGTTTGTTTGTTTGTTTAGTCAAAAGGGTACCCCAAAGAGAGGCCCTTAGAAAGGAGACATCCAGGGAGAGGCACCTCCTCCTCTGCACCATGCTGGTGTGGGATGCTCGGGGCTGCAGGTGGCTGAGACGACGGTGCAGGCAGGGGAGCCCATCTGCTAGACCAGTGAGGCAAGAAACTTTAATGTTCTAACCCAGAGAGAGGAAGTGTACCAAATTTTCTGGATTATAGAGCTGGGTATTGGGTCAAAAGGCCGAAGGTAGAGGACTGAAATGAGCAGCTTCGCATAGGTAGAGGGAGGGCCTGCTCCCTGGGCATCAGCAGCCCCAGGTCAGGTGGGTCCACTCTCCATGTGGTCAGAGGTTCGGAACCCAGGGAACTCACCACAGATGGAGAGTCCTATACAGGACAGAAGTTGGACTTCAAAACGGAAATCGGGGTCAATTCCTAAGGCAATACCTTTAAGAAGTAGAAGTATCTTACAAAAAAGATCTCCTTAAGACTCCAAAGTAGAATGCATATATTATGAGTTGCACCTAAATCAGATGTGGGCAGGACAACTCTTCTAGCAGGAAACTGCAGGACTGAAATGAAAGATCTCACTGCCCCCGGCCCTGCAATAACTGGCCCCACATCTTCTTTTTCTATTTCTTTTATTGATCCTTAATCATCATCCTTAGTTTCTCAGCCCCCGAAATTTTCTCTGTTTTGCTGTCAGATCTTCATGTTATGAAAAGGCCATGTTTTTGGGTTAATTTATACTAAGATATAAGTGACGGGCAACAGGTTACTGACTATATCTGGACTAGCAGGCAGACCTTGAAGTCATCTCTGGTAACTTTCTAAGCTGGTCACGACTGAGCCCTCAACACATCCCCAGCAGGGGTGCCAGCCATTGAGATATCCCTTTCCCAGTGTGGTCTACTACTATTAGGGTCTTGGCTTCTGACCTTTGGGAAGCTTGAGAAAGAGGACTGAGGGTCCCAAAGCAGTGGCCTCTAATGGTGAGATTCTGGGCACTGATACCTGCACAGGGGGTGATGAAGCTTTGGGTCAGGTGAGGGTATCCACTACTGTTAAATCCCTCTGATGAGATGACTGACCTTGACCTTCTGATAAGGCTGAGTTAACTACTTCCCATTCTCACTGAACCCCAGTGTTAGGACATCATCTCTGCCACCAAGGGGAATACATAAAAGGCCACATTATTTTTATACCCAGTGACAAAGAAATGGAATAAACCTGAAAACTGTTGTTAAAATCTGCCAATAACCTAAAAATCGTACTGCACCTTTTAATTCACCCATGGTCTTGGGTTTCTAGTTGTTATTAACACACCTTTTTTTTTTTTTTTTTTTTTTTGCTGCTGGGCAAAGCAGTTGGTGGCCTCTCTGCACACATCCTTGATGAGCATTCCACACTGGGCTGAGTTCTTGACCTGGTACGCACCAGGCTGCAGATGGATGGGTAATGACCGGGAGTCTGGAAGACGCGGCGTATCAAAACAGTGAGATAGTGTATAGTGGAAGTATAGTGAGGAGTGATACATGGATTCTCAGGGCTCTGGCCCACAGGTAAATGGTGACAGTACATATGGATGATTCAATTGATAAAAATAGCCGTGAACCCAAACATGCCCTTGGGTTTGTCTCCAACAGCAATATCCCATCTGGCCACAAGGTGACGATATTACTCCAGACAAAACTGCTTGTGTGCCTGTGTGTCCAGGTGACTTTTCCTGTCTCTTCCTTTCACCCTTTTAAACTTTACAATTCATCCAGCCTTCAGTGATTTCTCATCTCTAATGATAATACAGAACATTAAAAAAAAAATTGTGGCATTTGTGATTTCACTTGTTAAATCAGATGAGTGGGATACTTTCAAATTCTCTTTTTTAAAAATTGATAAGTTGTTTTATTTTTATGTAACCTGAAGTGTATTTTTTTCTCTAAGAGTTAACAAACCCTCCTGCCATGGATACCAGTGTTGCTTAAATGTGCTGTGCATGTTACTTAAGCAAGTGACAGAAGATTTACACGACTTTCCGAGGACTTCCTGCTGGTTTTGAACTTATTGGACTACTCTTGTCATTTAACAGGCTGAGAGGAAGAGAGCTTCAGCAGTCCTGGGCTTATTATCAAGTAAAGATAGTATGTGTGTATGTGTTTGGGGGTGGTCAGGGGAGGAGAGAAGGCAGGTGGACGTGAATAGTCTATTATTCACTCTAATGTTTATAGTCAACAATTTGTATTCACTAATATGTAGGTCAAACCCTTCCAGAATACACCAAAATGAGGTCATTGCATGGAATTTTCATTGATTCAATTATGACTTGACTTGAATGGGACACTGACTGGACTTGGAATCTTGTGCATGGTGGTGGGATTTGATGGGCATTAAGAGCACTCATGAACTAAGTCCCCCTTTGTGTACAGCATTGTCCAAGGAGGTTGGATGCAGAGTTGGAAACCACCCAACTAGGGGGTGACCACAATGAGCTGTCTCACTTACCTGCTTGTCCAGGGCCTTGCTAACGTCATCCAAACTTGGGAAGACCACTTAGTCCATCTTGGCCAAGAAAAACAGCTTTATTTTATTTATTCATTGCTATTTTTAAAACAGCTTAGCCACCAAGAGGGCCTTAAAGCAACACAGAGGAAACATGTTGTTCATTCAGTCACAGTCGTTCATTCAGTCACAGTCATTCATTCAGTCACAGTGGACACTTACTCTCCATCAAGTGCCAGCACATAGCTCTTCTGACTGTGATGGACAGCACCCTGGCACAGTGCTGCCCTGGGCTCCAGAGCAAAGGCCAGCATCAGCACTGGCAATGCTGTGTACAGAGCCCCGCTACTCCCGTGGGCTCTGTGGCACTGGTGTTGTCTCCTGCTGAGGGCATGGGAAGGAAACCTCCAGGGCACTCTGCACACCACTAATGGACTGGAGGTAATAGAGGGGTACAGATTTAGCTCTGATAAAAGGCTGACTTTAAGGTAGGTCCTGTTCTGCCACTTAGCAGCTGTCACTGTCTCAGCATCCTCCATGATCCTCAGTTTCCTTACCTGTGAAGCAGGAACAACAATAGCCTCTCTCCATGGGGCTGTCATGAAGATGAGAGGATGAGATGCGACACTAGCTGCCATGTGAGCTTGGGAGGGCACTGTGCAGGTTACAGGGTGCTCTCTGAATGCACGGGGTTGTCAGGAGCCTTGGGCCAGGACCTCCAGACTCAGATGCTATCCTGGGTCTGCCACCAACTGCCCCTGTGTGGGCTCTCTCTCAGCTTGGGCTAGAGCAGCTTTCTCCAGCCGTGTCTGACTGAGCCTAAGTTCACAGGCATCTCTCTCCTCCAGACAGAACTGGCTTCTTCTGTTCCCCATAATGGACTATGTGAAATATTTTGTTTAAAGAAAAGTTTCCATGGTTTACAACAAGGTTGGAAATCACTAGACTGCATGCCTTCTAGGAGGATTCAGGGGATGGCTCCTTGAGGAAACTGGGAGAGACTTAGGTGACGAGCCAGAGAGAAGGCATTTGGGGGAGAGAACATGGCAGGTGCAGGTGGGAGCAGAGAGGAAGGCTGTGTTGGAGGTGTCTGTCCTCAAAGGACCAGTGGGGATGGAGAGAACGCAGTGGAGGTGGGTGGTGGGGGGCCTTTGGGGCCAGAGCGAGGACTGTGGACTTTTACATCATTTAATCCTTCAGAGTCTTGACAGATAGGAAAGGCAGCTGTTAACACTGTTTTGCAAAGGAGGAAACATGTACACAAAGACTGAGTGATGTCCCTGAGGTTATAATGCCTTTCCATTGCAGCACCAGGCCAAGGACACAGGTCCGATCTTGCATCTTTCTGCTAAGTTTGACTACTTAAAGAGATGGGCAAGTTGCCACCAGATTTTCAAAAAATACATCATTCTTCTTTTTTGGAAATAAACATTAAAATCTGGAGTCAAGACAAAATAACTGCCATAACACATACCAGTTACAAGGCATGGGGACTCTTTAAATGGCTTTAGTTTGGAGGCTTTTGGCAGCTGTGTCAAGTCAGCATCTCACAGGAACACAAAGAGATGCAGAATCCCTAGAGGGAAGTTCCCCATACATTCTCTGGTTCAGAAAGAAGGAAAGCTGGTCCCTCACCTAAAGGCATGCATTCCCATTGACAGCCTAAACCTAGGGAAGGCAAATGTGGACCATGTCCTCTTCTCTCTGGAAAAGCATGAGTCTATATTTTGGACCAGACAAGGCTTTCTTTGGTGTTGTAATGAACGTGTGTCACATCTTACATTCCTGTAGTCCAAGATCCCATCCCATTTACTCAGAACGTTGTTGTCTCAGATGCTGACCATACCTTGGATGGCATTGACATGGATGGTTTGGGTCCCAACAGATCCAATCTAGAGATGGCTGTCACCGATGATCTGGAGAAAACCAAGCAACAGTGAGATAGTTGAAAGTTCAGAGCTCCTACTTGTCCTGCACTTTGCAAGTTTCAAGGGTATCCACAAGAAGTTTGAGGGAGGTCACCCTTGATTATCACCTTTGAAATACTTCTGCTTAAGGAGAGCTAGATAGATTGGACCCTCTCACCCTCGCTTGCCATCAGGGCCAGGGATGGGGTTAGGAAGATCATTAGGATGAGAGATGCAAACTGAAATGAAAAAAAAAAAAAAAAAATCAATGCACTTTTCCCTTAGTCTCAGATGAGCTCAGAGCCCAGAGCCCAAGGCCAGAGCCTTCTTAAAGTGATCAACAGCTTCCATCATCTCTAATGCCCTTGGGGCCCTAATATCTATTAGGAGACTGTCATGCTGTGTGGTTGATATGGGATATGCTGGCTACTCAAGAGGCAAAGCTTTAGCATTCACTCAGGGATGACTTTTGTTGTACATCTTCTGTCAATCACTGGGTTAAATATTAGGCAACCTGACCAACCACTTGATGTATGCATAGGGCAGAACCATCCTAGGCCAAATTTTAGAATAAATGATAATTCAAGTTCTCAGTCTTCTTTTTCTGCACCTTCCTCTCTCCTTTCAACCACTGAGTACCCCCTCTTGAAACTGACATCCCCCTGATGTCCTCTCCTCTAGGTTTTCTCACCTTGCCTGAGAATAAAAGACCATGCACCACTTATTTACTCCTTATTTTGAAATAGATTGTACTCAGATGTGACTAGTTCTTGAAATATTTGTTTTCTCTGGTGTGGCCTGTCATGCCTGTTGAGGGAGTTTCAGGCATCAAAGAGTAAGTAAAAGAGAATTGGTGGGGGCAGGAACAGGCTAGGATAGTAAAGTGCAGCAGTGAATTTCCCCCACACCCCATAGTTCATTGTCTGGTCTACTTAAGGCTCACCCAGCTTAAGTGCACTTACAACGTAAGCTGCAATTGACAGGAACTCTCCTTCCTGATTCCCACAACACTCCATGCAATGGCAACAATAAAAGGTGAGATACATGTTCAAAGGAAAAGAACACAGCTACCCTGTGAGCAGTAATCATAGTGCATGTAGTAAGGTTAATCAAGGATCTACATGAGATGCCGATAACAGCACTATTTTATTGAACTATTAGAGTTGGTGCCATACATTAAATATATCTGAAACTTCCCTTCACTGGTAATTTGTAAATAAGACAAAATCTGGGAGGAGAGGACCCTAAAATATGAATATCTACCTAAACTCCAAAGATTCTTTCCTTTAAATAATTAGTTATTGGTTCCTTTAGGAAAGACCCTTCATTCAGATGGTCCAAAACAGAGAGGCTTGCTGACAGAGAGGTTATGTGCCAAACTAACATTTGGAAATTCTATTTGGGTTTAATTTGAAGAGTCCGTGGGGAAAAAAAAAGAGAACTGCTCCCTGGCTATTTTGACTCTGAGAATGCAACCACCTATATTTGCAATTAGAAAATATACTTAAAAGGCATTTCATGTCTCTCTCTCAGACCCCATGCAACTGCATGTGTAATAGAATTTCCTATGTCCTATTTATTTTCTAAATCTGGCTTATATAGTCCTAAATATTTCAGCTATCACTGTTATAAAGAACTCCGGGGTAGTTAACCATGACCTGGATATCATTCAGGGAGGGAAAAAAGTTTATGTAATCACAGTTTTCCCTTCTTTTTATGTTTGAGTATTTTCCTTTTACCCTGATACCTCCACTGGTTCCAAGGCAAACATGGCATCTGAACAAGTCTTTGTGGGCTGGCATGCCTATGACCTTAACAACTAAGGTAAGAACTGCAAACAGCACATCCCACAAAACTGTCCTGATGGAAAATCAGTGACCTCACTGTTTCTACTTCTCAGTTCCTGAAAGGTTCTTTACTAACAGTGGGGGTGGTTGAGAAAAACCTTATGAAGACAGAATAGACAGACTGAACTATAATTTGGATTGATTGCAAAGCAACCTGGTCCAGCTCTTCATCTAAACCCCAAATCACATGGTTGGCCCTGCACTGCCTGCCCTCTGCCCACCCACCAAACTGACCTCATTTCAGCTCTTCAACATCCACCTCTGGGCCCTGGGGCGATCCAAGGAGGGAAGACGGCAGCTCAGTCCTCGCAGTGCTTGATGAAAATTGGCCACCGGAACATCACGTAGATGGATTTGGGGGATTACCAGGTTACCCAGGACTCAGATAACATCATACTCATATCTCTATTACTCTTAGCACTTTGAAAACACCGTGCACAGACCACACACTCGATAGTTACTGACTGAATAAATAAAATGCATTAAACGAATGACTTTCTGAGACTAACAAAGTGGCAGGCTTTGTCACCAAATAGGCAGTGTGAATGGGGAAGAAATAAAAGTTAAAGCCTTTATTTGTAAGCCCCGGGAGTTTGTGAGAAACTTTAAAGAGGCCATCAAATTTGCAAGCCCGAAGGGATCTTAAGATGTAGTGCGAATCCTCTAATGAAAACCTTGCAAATCTCCCAAACTCATTCTATGAAGCAAACATCATCCTGATACCAAAACCAGGTAAAGATATAACCAAAAAAGAAAACTACAGGCCGATATCCTTGATGAATATAGATGCAAAAATCCTCACTAAAATACTAGCAAACAGAATACAGCAACACATACGAAAAATTATTCATCACGATCAAGTGGGATTCATCCCAGGGATGCAAGGTTGGTTCAACATACGCAAATCAATAAATGTGATACACCATATTAATAAACTCAAACACAAGGACCATATGATCATCTCTATAGATGCTGAAAAAGCATTTGATAAAGTTCAGCACTCATTCATGACAAAGACCCTCTATAAGTTAGGTATAGAGGGAAAGTATCTCAACATAATTAAAGCCATATATGACAAACCCACTGCCAATATCATCCTGAATGGGGAAAAGCTGAAAGCTTTTCCTTTAAGAACAGGCACTAGACAAGGATGCCCACTCTCACCACTCCTATTCAACATAGTGTTGGAAGTACTAGCCAGAGCAATCAGAGAAGAGAAGGAAATAAAGGGCATCCAGATTGGAAAAGATGAAGTCAAACTGTCCCTGTTTGCAGATGACATGATCCTATATATCGAACAGCCTAAAACCTCTACAAAAAAACTCTTGGAATTGATAAATGATTTCAGCACAGTAGCAGGATACAAAATCAACACATAAAAATCAGTAGCATTTCTTTTCTCCAATAGTGAACATGCAGAAGGAGAAATCAAGAAAGCCTGCCCATTTACAATAGCCACCAAAAAAATAAAATACTTAGGAATTGAGTTAACCAAGGAGGTGAAAAATCTCTATAATGAGAACTACAAACCACTGCTGAGAGAAATTAGAGAGGATACAAGAAGATGGAAAGATATTCCATCAACATAGTGAAAATGTCCATACTACCCAAAGTGATATACAAATTCAATGCAATCCCCATCAAAATTCCAAAGACATTTTTCTCAGAAATGGAAAAAACTATTCAGACATTTATATGGAACAATAAAAGACCACGAATAGCCAAAGCAATGCTCAGCAAAAAAAATAAAGCTGGAGGCATAACACTACCTGACTTTAAGCTATACTACAAAGCTATAATAACCAAAACAGTATGGTACTGGCATAAAAACAGACACACTGACCAATGGAATAGAATAGAGAATCCAGAAATCAACCCACACACTTACTGCCATCTGATCTTTGACAAAGGCACCAAGCCTATTCACTGGGGAAGGGACTGCCTCTTCAGCAAGTGGTGCTGGGATAACTGGATATCGATATGCAGGAGAATGAAACTAGATCCATACCTCTCACCATATACTAAAATCAACTCAAAATGGATTAAGGATTTAAATATACACCCTGAGACAATAAAACTTCTTAAAGAAAACATAGGAGAAACACTTCAGGAAATAGGACTGGGCACAGACTTCATGAATACGACCCCAAAAGCACGGGCAACCAAAGGAAAAATAAACAAATGGGATTATATGAAACTAAAAAGCTTCTGCACAGCAAAAGAAACAATTAACAGAGTTAAAAGACAACCAACAGAGTGGGAGAAAATATTTGCAAAATATACATCTGACAAAGGATTAATATCCAGAATATATAAGGAACTCAAACAACTTTACAAGAAGAAAACAAGCAACCCAATTAAAAAATGGGCAAAAGAGCTAAGTAGGCATTTCTCTAAGGAAGATATCCAAATGGCCAACAGACATATGAAAAAATGCTCAACATCACTCAGCATCCGGGAAATGCAAATCAAAACCACATTGAGATACCATCTAACCCCAGTTAGGATGGCTAAAATCCAAAAGACTATGAACGATAAATGCTGGCGAGGCTGCGGAGAAAAAGGAACTCTCATACATTGTTGGTGGGACTGCAAAATGGTGCAGCCTCTATGGAAAATGGTATGGAGGTTCCTTAAACAATTGCAAATAGATCTACCATACGACCCAGCCATCCCACTGTTGGGAATATACCCAGAGGAATGGAAATCATCAAGTCGAAGGTATACCTGTTCCCCAATGTTCATCGCAGCACTCTTTACAATAGCCAAGAGTTGGAACCAGCCCAAATGCCCATCATCAGATGAGTGGATACGGAAAATGTGGTACATCTATACAATGGAATACTACTCAGCTATAAAAACGAATGAAATACTGCCATTTGCAACAACATGGATGGACCTTGAGAGAATTATATTAAGTGAAACAAGTCAGGCACAGAAAGAGAAATATCACATGTTCTTACTTATTGGAGGGAGCTAAAAATTAATATATAAATTCACACACACACATACACACACACACACACAAACCGGGGGGGGGGGGGAAGAAGATATAACAACCACAATTATTTGAAGTTGATACAACAAGCAAACAGAAAGGACATTGTTGGGGGGGAGGGGGGAGGGAGAAGGGAGGGAGGTTTTGGTGATGGGGAGCAATAATCAGCTACAATGTATATCGACAAAATAAAATTAAAAAAAAAAAAAAAAAAAAAAAAAAAAAAAAAAAAAAGAAAACCTTGCAGAAATCACCAGGAGAGAAAACAGGAAGGATTGTGAGTTGCAGCAAATCAAAAGGAAATGTAATTATTTATATTCATAACACATTTTAAAACTTACAAATCACCTTTGTAGTCATGATTTCATTTGCTCCTTATTACTAACTAAATGGGTGAGGAGGAGAAGTGATAGTTAACCCATTTTACAGATGAGAACATGCAGTCCATAGACTAACTCTGCGCTAACCAGGTCTATCAGTGCAGAATCAAAATTTGAACTCAAGTCTATGGACTTCAAAGGCTCCAAATATGTGCATTCCCCCTCAAATTGTGCTGCCTTCTGGGACACGTTAACTTCTAGCTGTATATTCAAAGAGCAAGAGTGCTGAGGAGCAAATATTCTGCTTTCATTTTCCCATCTATAGTTTTTTGCTTTTTGGATAACTGTGCCAAGCAGCTAATTTTTCTGGAGTCTCTCTCCATGCAGAGGGGGACCAGTACTCATTCAAGTCTCAGCCAGCCAAGTGCCACTCCTCTTGCCCTAAGACCAGGTGCAAGGAGTGAAGGGACCAAGAGGAAAGGCAGCTGCACCATAGAGAGAGACCCAGAAGATGCTCCCAAATGAGTTTCCAGTTTTGGAAAGGTCTGAAAAAGATGCAGGACTCAGATAAGAATCCAAACAAAAAGGAGTCTAGGGTTTGAAAAGAGGGGTGGAGATCAGGCCTCAAGGAGGCAGAAGCCATGATGAGGTGGACAACCTCTCCACCTCTGAGGTCCCTACTTACCTGACATGTGTATGGAGGACAGTCATCCAATCCCCCTCATATGTCTTCCTGTAGGACCAGGCTCTAGGGTCACACTCTTCAATTTATTGGGGTCTCTGGTGATTAATGGCATAATGTTGGAATAACCTTATAATAAAATGTCTCATGTAAATGAGGCTATTGTTAAATGAAGTTATTATTATAATGGTGTTTGAATACTTCTTAAGATACTGTTATGTAAGTTTGCTAATAAATAATGATTCAGCCACGTATTCAAATCTGCATTTAGTTCTGCAAAGGCCAGTAGCCATGTGCAAACAGGAATACATTCAAACTATGGAGTCTAATTAAGGAATGAGCATTGAAAGTTTGGGAATCACCTCTCTTTTGCCCCACATGCTCTCTTCTTTCTCCCAATCCATGCCAAAAATCTCTCCCAGTCCTGTCACTTTGCTTCTCAAAAGTCATCCAAAGATTTCCACGTTTGGCCATGTGTAACTTTTGTCTCCCTGTCTTCCATGTCTTTCCAACCTAAGCCAGATACTAACCAAATCTGGCTCTCCACTCTTGCTCATATGTAGCCTGTGCTCTGCTAACTCCATTGCTTGGCTCATGCCTGGAGACCGCTTTCCCTACTGCCTCCTCCTATCCCTTCTTCTAGCTCAATTCCAACAGTGCCTCCCATTCCACCACCCCCTTCATCTCTAGCCAAATGTGATTTCTTCTTTGGAAACATCGTAGTTCTCTTCTTATGATTTAGGTTTGCTACTTACATTCTTTGTTGTTGTATCTATTTGTGCGGTTGTTTCATCAGGCTGTCAAATTGCATATTGATGCCACTTGACTGTAAACTCCATAAGGTTAGAGCCTTTGTTTTATTCTCTGCTGTAGCTCTAATATCTAATATTTAGAACAATACCCAAAAGAGTGTAGGTGCTCACGAGTATACTTGTTAAGTGAATGAATTAAGTGACATGTTATTCATCTCCATTATCCCATGAAGTACTTAGCAGTGCCTGGTACATAGCGTACAGTAAATGTTTGTTAAATATAATGGCAAATAATGAAATCAAGTATTTAATGACAATGTGAATGAGGAAGACAATTAAAATCTGAACAGAATTGCATGTACAACAAGAAAAAATGGCCTTCTTTTTAAACTCCAATTATAGTTCACTCATAAGTTTAGCAGAGAGTCGTCATTAATATTTTTGTCCATGGATTTGAGGGTAGGGGGTAAAGAAAAAGGAGAATGTAAGCCAGACATCTGCAAAGTTGTGTGCCTTTTATCTCGCATCCCAGAACTTTGGCAAGAGCAAGACTCCTTTGGCCGGATCCCTTGTCCTGCTTGGTGTTTGCTAAAAATGCTTTGCTTTTCTCCTTAATGTCCCTACTGCCTGCTGTAAACCAGAAATGTCCTCATCCTTCTTTAACATTTTCTAGTTTCATCCTGGACAGCAGAGTTCCATATTCATCCACGTAACGGTACCACAATTTAACCAGTCTTTCCACCTTTGCAGAACTCAGTGAGAATCACAACTGAGGAATAATTTTTTTTAATTAATAAAGCTTTGCTTATGCTCTATGGACTTGGATTTCTTCTCTAATCACTCAGCAAGTGAGAAATATAATCATGACATTATAGCCTACAAACAAACTCTTCTGGTATTCTCGTGTTGTTTCATTTGGTTGTCTTTAATTAGTTCTTTCCACAGAGTCTGATACACAAAGCATCTGGCCTTCATGCCTGTGCCACTTGTTTTATATTCCCATATGCAGATATGATTATATTCATTTGTTTTCTCTGGCTGTTTCCAACCCACTCCCCCACCTCTTCTACCCTTCTGACTTTCTCTTCTCAGCCCCTGTCACCTCCTGATTCCTACATACATCCAGGAACCTGAGATCCCATTTTCCAGGACATACCAACTGCCCTGATCCCACAATGCTCCTGTTATCTCTTCCCTTTCTTGCTCAGTTTCCTTGACTGTGCCCACTGACCTTTCTTTTTTCCTTTCTGGATCCTAGACCCTAATATTTTCTCCAGAGCAAGCACCTCTGAGCAGGCACTATCTTGCAGCAAACATCATCTGATTGCATCTCATATCTACCCTGAGCTGCTTATCTTATCTCTCTGTCCACCCAACCTCCAATTGTGTGATTCATCCCACTTCTTCCTGAAGTTCATTCCAAGTAAATTGGCAGCCAGTATCCACAGTACATCATATCTTGTTAGGCAGCTGATTGTCTTTTACAAAGCTGAAAGCTCTGATTACTAAACTTTTTATTTCAGTAAAACTTCAAACAGCCTGGTCATTTGTTTCTTTCCAAATGAGAAGTGACCAGTATTTGGATCCCTTGCTTCCACGAATGCCTCCAAGCAGTGTTATATCCAAGTCAAGATTTCTGCAAAATGTTATTGATCTGGCTAATGTTCAGCAATTGGATTGAGGCAGGATCTTGGAAGAGCTGACACACAAGATGAAACAAACATGCCTGTAGTTGTGTTGGAGTAGCTTCTGGTCTCTGAGAGTTGTCACCTTGGCAAAGCTGCCATTTCAGAGAAATGGTCTTGGTCTTGAGCAGCAGGGCAGGCCTAGGAGCTGTTAGGGAAGCTGCGTGCTGGCATGTAGTAACCCATGAAAGGAAACTGGGAGACAAGGGGAGGTGACAAGATGCTTTTCCCTAGTTCACTGTGACATCCTCATTGAGTTCGGTGTCTTGTTATCAGGGATCAATATTCCAATTACTTAGAATCTTGCCTCAAAGACCCTCCTAAGAGAGTACTTTTAAGACTGTATTTAGTACAGTCATAAAGTTGTGCAACCACCGTTTCTATCTAGTTCCAAAACATTTTCATCACCTCAACAGGTGATGAAAAAAAATTTGGGTTCCCAGGAAATTGTTTTAGGATTAGTTTTTCATCAGAACATGTCTGCATGACAAAACTTGTGCAATCCTCAGGCATGATCTGCACAATTCCCCACATACATGCTATTCATGTGCAGTGTTTCCTGTGCTTTCTATCATGTGTTCCCATGGCTGCCTTCTGTTCTCCACTTTTGGTGGTCAGGTTCAGGCTGAGTGGGTGATGCATTAACACATCATTACCTCTTATGTAAGGGAGAAGGGAGTGTGGTAAACAGCCTTCCAGATGACTCCCGCTGATCCTTGCTTCCTGGAATTCATGTCCTTGTATAGGTCCCTCCCACACTGAATAGGTTTGACTTGTAAAACTAGTGGGATATTATGAAGTAACAGTGTGGAACGTTCTAGGCTAGTTCATCAAAGACAGTGTGCCTTGTACCCTTATGGATCACTCACTCTGGGGGAGCCAGCTGCCATGTGTGAGACAGTCAAGCAGCCTCATAGAGAGGTCTATAAGGTGAGAAACTGAGGCTTCCTGTCAACAGCCATGTGAGGAGACATCTTGTAAGCAGGTCCTCCAGCCCCAGTAAAGCCTTCAGATGATAGCAGCCCTGGGCAACATCTTGACTGAAACCATGCAGCTAAGCTCTCCTGAATTCCTGACCCTTGAAAATTGTGTAATGTAATACATGTCAATTGTATTCATGTGTCAGACCATTTAGTATGCAGTGAGAGATAGCTGATTTTTTTCACTGGGGTGAAACTCACTTAAAAAAAATTAAATAGTTTGAAGTGACAGTTCATTGGTATTTAGTACAGTCACAAAGTTGTGCAACCACCATTTCTGTCTAGTTTGAAAACATTTTCATAACCTCAAAAGGAAACTCCATATTCATTAGGCAGTTAATCCACATTTTCTTTTTCCTCAGCCTCTGGTAATCACCAATCTGCTTTCTGCCTACATAAATTTACCTATTCTGAATATTTCAGACACATGAAATCATTCTTTCACTTAGTATAATGTTTTCAGGATCCATTCACATTGTCACATCTATCAGTACTTCTTTCCTTTTTATGCTGAATGACATTTCTTTGTATGTATGAGTATATGAGTATGTCACATACTGTTTACCCATCCATCTGTTGATGACATTTTGTTTGTTTCCACCTTTTAGCTATTGTGAATAGTGCTATTAACATATGTGTACATGTGTTTGTTGGGTAATTGCTTTCAATTCTTTTGGGTATTGTATTAGTCCATTTCTGTTGCTTATAACAAAGTACCTGGAACTGGGTACTTTGTAAGAAAACAAAATTTATTGTTTACAGTTTCTGAGGCCAGGAAGTCCAAAGTCCAGGGAACACATCTTGTAAGGGTCTTCTTCGGGGCGGCTTTACAGCAATGCAGGGGTCTCACAGGGCAGAAAATGGTGGAGCGAGAGAGAGAGAGAGAGCGAGCTCCTCATGTGCTCTCCTTTTAAAGCCCTCAGAACTACTCACTACCATTAATCCATTCACTATGGCATTATCCTATAATCTAATCACCTCTTCAAGGCCCCACCTTTCAATAACCATAATAGGATTTCTCACCTTCAACAGTTGCAGCAGGAATTAAGCTTCTAATATATAAACTCTGGGAGACATGGTTCAATCAATCCATAGCAGATACATACCAATTGCTGGGTCATATAATTTTATGTTTAACTTTTGAGGAACCATCAAACTGTTTTCCACAGCTGTTGAATAATTTTACATTTCCACCAGCAACATATGAGGGCTCCAATTTCTCCAAATCCTCACCAACACTATAGTCATCCTAGTGGGTGTGGGGTGTTATCTCATTGTGGTTTTGATTTGCATTTGCCTAATGAAGGATTAAGTTATTTAAAAGTTTAGATATTAAGTTATGAATTTGGTCTACAGGAGGAATGATACGTTGAAATATCCCAGTCATTAACTCATTAATTCACTCATTCCTTGAACAAACATTCCTTGAGCATCTTCTACAAAATAGGCCCTGGGTGCTGTGGACGTCTCAAGGATAAATAAGACAGTCTTTTCCCCTAGAGCTTTTTGTCAAGTGAGGGGAATGAGATGTTGAACTTCTCATAAACTTGTAATGCACTCCAACGGTAAGCACTTTTAAAGGGGATGTGAAGAAGTGTTAGAGGACTTAACCTCACATTAAGGAAGACTTGGTTGGGAGCCAGAAGCCAAGAATCTCAGAGTTCAAGAAACAACATTGCCAACTTCATGATATTGTCCATGGCTAAACCTTCCCAGGCTGAATAAATGAGCACTTTCTTGTGGCTCCCACCCAGCTTTTACTTACCTGTCAGCACATTCAGGCTCCCTTGAGGCTGGATCTAGCTCTCCCTGTCTTAGAGAACAGCCCAGTTGACAATATATCTGCTTGGCTTGGAGTAGGTTTGGAGTTGGGAGAGTTGGTGGGAGAAAGGGTTGGTGTTTTTGCCCATTAACTCTTAGTTCCAAATCCTGAGCCTGGACTTTGAGTCGGGCTTCATTCATTTGCCCCTGGCATCAACGTGTCTTTACCTACACCAAGAATGGCCCCTGCCTGATCTGATGCTGTCATAGCACTGTTTGTTTCTTCAGCTTAGACAGGTCGGGAATTGTAACATGTGCTCACACTGAACTTGAACTTGGCATTTTACTGGCTGATATTGATTACCACCAGGCCTTAATTTGTTCCCTCTCTCTTTTGGCTGGCATGTACAGGTCCTACACAGCGTGCCCTGTATATTTCATGACAAAATCTGCTTTTGCTTGCTGAGTTTCCTTTTTTTGCCTTTCAAATTGATTCAATTTGTTTCATTTTAGTAAATCCACTTGAATATCTCCAATGTGCCAGGCACTATGACAGTAGTGACAAGACAGAAATAAACAAGTTAGACGTGGTCCTTGACCTGATAGCATTGACAGCCTAGTAGGGATATGGCATTGAACACACTCTTCCATTCATTCAATTGGTCTTTTATCTACAAATGTTTTTTGGAGTTCTTACTGGGTGCTAGGCAGAACTCTAGGTGCCAGGATTACAGTGGTGAGCTGGATAGATCTGGTCCTCGATCACAAGGAATTCTGTTTGTGGAGGAGATAGTAACCTAGCACTTAAAGAGGCCTTTCTGTTCCCCACATCTTCACATCCTTCCTTATCCAGCTGAAATTCTGTGGCCAGTTATTATAATCATTCCCTTGAATACACCCTCAACTCCCTTTCCCTACCCTTGCTTTGGAGAACTCTCTTAATTAAATCACATCTTTGCCTGTTTGATGGCTGGGGAAACCGTAGCCATGCTGAGTGGTCTAACTTTAAATTCACGTTCACTTACCTCTAATGTGGCCTTAAAACTCACAGGCAGTTATCCTGCATTCCTCAAGTCCAATCATACTCTTCCTCTGCCAGACCATTATTGCATGCCTTATTTCTCTTCCTAAGCCTTCAACACTCTCTCTCCATCCTTATTCTCAAGTGATGACCTTGTGTGGTTTGTGGTACTTTGCTCCATTTCTGGTTTTCCAAGATCTTTCTTGGATTGCAGGGGGAAGGAAGTCTCAAAACTACATTTCCCAGGCTGTTGCCAGCTACTTTCTGGTTAGCTTCTGCCAATAGGAGGCCCTGACACAGATTAAAAAGCAGGAGGAAGTGAGATGTCCTCCTGACTCTGGCTATGGCAGTGGCAGCTTCCTATAGGCAACTGCAGGTTCCAGACACGTGAGCATTTCCAACACCTACAGAGGGGGTGGCTCCTGCTCAGCATTAGCAGTGGTCCCCTTACAGTGAACACCCTTCTTCCATTGGCTTCTTCAGCACTTTCAACCCTTCACAACCAGTTCCTTCCATTACACTTCTCTCTGCTTAAGAATGTTTCATGTTTTCCAAATTGGACACTGATTGATGAACCTTGCTCCTTATTTCATCAAGAATATAGAAGCTGTCTGAAAAGAACTTCCATACTCGTCTGCCTCCATGCCTACCCACCTACCAGCATCTGTGCATGTAGATTCTAACTTCTCTCCTGTTTCTAAGGACTGGCTTTGGGTGTCCTAGCTCAGGTCCACCTCTGCTTTGGTTCTAGATCCCATTTTTTTCTCTCCCACTTACACACATCTCTATCTCAATCAATTTCTCTTCCCTGCATTGTCCATTTCACTTCCATTCTGGATTATGCCTGTGAGCAAAAACACATGCTGTTATGTCTCCTACGTTCAAAGAAAATAAAGTGACAATAACGACAGGAATAAAGGAAGAAGCAATTCTTCTCCTGATAGCACTTCCCACCCTAAGCACTATTCCTTTTCTCTCCTTCCATTTAGAGAAAAATCCCTTGAAAGAGTGGCCCATGCTATCTCCTTCAGATCTGCCTCGAACCCACTCCAATCAGGCTTAATCTCAAACACTCCACTGAAACTGCCCTTAACAAATCTAATGACCTCCATACACCAGATGCAATGGTCAGTTCTCAGCCCTCCTCCTACTTGACCAACCAGCAGCATTTTACTCAGCTGAGCCTCTCTGCCCCCTCAGGAGGCCTCCAGGACATCGCACCTGCCTGGCTTGCTCCTACCATTCTGAGCACTGCTCCCATTCATCTTCCCAATCTCCAAATGTAGGAGTGTGCTAGACCTTAGCCCTTGGATCTTTCCTCTTTTCTGTCTATGTTTAACTCACTTGGTGATTTCATCCAGTGTCATGGCTTTAAATATAATCTCTGTTCTGACAATTCTCAAGTTTACATTTCCAGCCCAGGTCCCTTTCTTGACCTCCAGACTCATGTTTAATTCTCTGCTTTGTATCTAATTAAGTAAAAATCAACATGTTCGAAACTGAACTCCAGTTGTTCCACCCTCAATAAACCTGCTGTCCCACAGTCTTTCCCTTCTCACTGAATGGAATCCTCTATTCACTCAGACCAATGACATTGGAGTCACCTTGACTCTATTTCCCACCTATATCTAATGTATCAGAAAATAATTCTAGTGCTAACTTCAAAATATGTACAGAATTAAATAACTTCTCATCAACTCTACTACTACTACTCTTGTTTAGTTCATCCCAGTCCCTTATGCAGAATGCTTTGGAAGCCTCCTAACAGGTGCTCAGCAGAGGGCCCTGTTAAATCATAAGGCAGATCATGTCACTCCACTGATCCAAACTGGGTAAAGCTTCCTATCTCACTCAGCATAAAAGCCACACAAGGTACATGAGCTACGAGGCCCTGCAGGGTCAGACATCCACTATCTGCCTTCACCTCTTGCTGTTTCTTCTCTCACCCCTCAGCTCCTGCCACTCTCGCTTTGTTGCTGTTCTTTGCTCAGGGCCTTTGCCTATTCTGTTCCGTCTGGAACATTTTTCTTCAGGAATCCTTGTTCCCTGCTCCCTCATATTTTAGGTCTTTATCAAAATGTGACCTCAATTATGTTTTCCCTGGGCACTCCATCTAAACCGGCAAACTGCATCCCACTCCTGACATTTCTGTCCCTGTTCCTGCTTTATATTTTGGCACACTAATCACAACCTAACACACCCTGTATTTTACCTACGTATTTCACTAGGATGTAAGCTTCACGATGATAGGAATTTTTGTCTACTTTGCTTCCAGCTTTATCCCCAGTCCGTAATACAATGCATAGCACCTCAGAGATACTCATAAAAAATTGCGAATGAAGGAGTAAATAATTAAAAAGTGCCTTTAAGCAAAAGAAAAGAGTGTCATGAGAGAGAATAGCATCAGGACCCAATTTAGATATGGGGAGTGGTGGGGAGGAGACGGCCTCACTGAGAAGTGGCTTTTGGGCTAAGACCTTCCAGAAGCATGAGCGTGGCTGGTTACGAGTATGGGTTGGGGAAGGGAAGTACTTTGATCAACTGTTTCAGTTTGCCTGGACCAAGAGGTTCCCAAAGATGTGTGATTTTCAGTGCTAAAAGCCTAGTGCCAGGACAAGTAGGACACTCTAGGGGAGGAGGAAGAGAGTGTCCCCAGCAGAGGTTGGGACATGTACAAATAAGTACTCTGCTGAAGAGGCTGCCAGGGCCGGGCTGGGCAGGGCCTTATAGCTGGGCAGGGGTATTTTCCATCATCTGTGCAATGGGAGGTCACCAGAGGGTCTTTGTAAAACCCATTCTAGCTCTTGTGTGGAGATGGGGCTGGAAGCCTCTGAGAGTGAGGTGTGGGCACCTGCTATCTCCAGGTGATGAGGGTGACAAATGGGAGTCTGGGTTCTGTGAGGGGCTAGTCTGATTCTCGGGGGGCTGGGAGGCTTGAGTTATTGCTACCTTGTCTCTTGGGGTTGGGCAGAGTGAACAGACTCTGAATCTACCTCATTTCAGTTAACACAGGCACTTACTGCAAATTGCTAAGTGGGTGAGATCGGAGTGGTTCTTTTGATAAAAGGAGAGCTTGTCAAGGGGGATTTCTGAGCCATTTTCTAAATCAAATCAATAGAGGTGTTAATCCTCAATCTAGATAACAGAATCAGTCAAGTGCAGATTTTGGCTTTAAACTCCACTGCAGATGACCCAACTGTCAAGGACCTCAGCCGCCAGCATACAAGCCTTGGTGATGAAGAATGTCAGACACTCATGGCAGGGATCGTGGACATTCCAGCCTGACTCTTCCCTGCGGTGGGCACAGGAGCAGGGCGGGGGAGCTCCAGCCTGGCCCGGACACTTTATTGTCTGGACACTAAGAAGGTGGGAAGAAACCTCTTTTGTGCCAGATTATACGGTGGAATTTCCTGGCTCTGACTCTTTCAGGCAAAAACTGTTATTTAGGAAAAGACACTAGCAGGTAGACAAGCAACATCAAAACAATTTTGTCCTTTTAAAAGTAATTTTTAAATAGAATGACAACATTACTAAGCATCTTGAAAATAAAGTTGACCCTAATACTCTCACATGCTGTGATTATTCCTTCGTAAAATCTCCTGGTATTTTCCCGTGTGAATTCATCTATTGACATAGTTTCTATAAATGAACATGTGCCCTGAATTTTTTATTATTATATATTTCAATTAATCACTCATATTCTGATAGAAAATAGGTTAATTTTTAAGATTATCCACATAGCATTGCAATGAACACCTTTGGGCAAAAACAATGTTATTGTTTTGTATTATTTTCTTAGGATAAACTCCCAGAAGTAGATCCATGTCAAAATATTTAATCACATTATGTGTGTGTCATACACCGCCAAATCGCTTTCTAAAGTATCAAACCAATTTTCACTTTCACTCACAGTGTACGAGTATACAAATTTCACAGTAACAACTATTATTTTTATTTTTTATTTTTGTCATTTAGCAGGTATGACATCATATCTCCTTCTTTCTTTTTTTTATTTTTTATTTTTATTTATTTTTATTTTTATTTATATTTATTTATTTATTTATTTTTTATTTTGTCGATATACATTGTGGCTGATTATTGCTCCCCATCACCAAAACCTCCCTCCCTTCTCCCTCCTCCCCTCCCCCCCAACAATGTCCTTTCTGTTTGCTTGTCGTATCAACTTCAAATAATTGTGGTTGTTATATCTTCTTCCCCCCCCCCCGGTTTGTGTGTGTGTGTGTGTGTGTGTGTGTGTGTGTGTGTGTGAATTTATATATTAATTTTTAGCTCCCACCAATAAGTGAGAACATGTGGTATTTCTCTTTCTGTGCCTGACTTGTTTCACTTAATATAATTCTCTCAAGGTCCATCCATGTTGTTGCAAATGGCAGTATTTCATTCGTTTTTATAGCTGAGTAGTGTTCCATTGTGTAGATGTACCACATTTTCCGTATCCACTCATCCGATGATGGGCATTTGGGCTGGTTCCAACTCTTGGCTATTGTAAAGAGTGCTGCGATAAACATTGGGAAACAGGTATACCTTCGACTTGATGATTTCCATTCCTCTGGGTATATACCCAACAGTGGGATAGCTGGGTCGTATGGTAGATCTATCTGCAATTGTTTGAGGAACCTCCATACCATTTTCCATAGAGGCTGCACCATTTTGCAGTCCCACCAACAATGTATGAGAGTTCCTTTTTCTCCGCAACCTCGCCAGCATTTATCGTTCATAGTCTTTTGGATTTTAGCCATCCTAACTGGGGTTAGATGGTATCTCAATGTGGTTTTGATTTGCATTTCCCGGATGCTGAGTGATGTTGAGCATTTTTTCATATGTCTGTTGGCCATTTGTATATCTTCCTTAGAGAAATGTCTACTTAGCTCTTTTGCCCATTTTTTAATTGGGTTGCTAGATCCATACCTCTCACCGTATACTAAAATCAACTCAAAATGGATTAAGGATTTAAATATACACCCTGAAACAATAAAACTTCTTAAAGAAAACATAGGAGAAACACTTCAGGAAATAGGACTGGGCACAGACTTCATGAATATGACCCCAAAAGCACGGGCAACCAAAGGAAAAATAAACAAATGGGATTATATCAAACTAAAAAGCTTCTGCACAGCAAAAGAAACAATTAACAGAGTTAAAAGACAACCAACAGAGTGGGAGAAAATATTTGCAAAATATGTATCTGACAAAGGATTAATATCCAGAATATATAAGGAACTCAAACAACTGTACAAGAAGAAAACAAGCATATCTCCTTCTTTCAATTTTATTTCTTTGATTATTGATGAGATTGAATATTTCTCCATAAAATCTTCCTCCTTCCCTCTCTCCCTCCCTCCCTTCCTTTCTGTTTTTCTTTCTACATGTATATAATTTGCATTTCTCATATGAACCTCAGCTTCCTCTTTACAAAGAGGATACCAGCAGTATTACCTAATAGGATTATTGTAGGGATTAATTAATCAGCGCAGCCTTGGATAGTGGTCAGGGGCTTCAGCTTGGATGTCATCACACTGTGTGGCTTTGGATGCTGGCTCTGACATTTAGAAGCTGATGGCGCATGGCTAGGTCATATTGCCAAAGCAGTTAGAATTGGAGATATTATTGTGGCTATCTTTGCAAAATGCCATCTGTTGCGTTAATCATTTTCTTCTTTAAATAAATATCTTATTACACAAATAATGGACCCTATTAAAACATTAAAACATGAACAGTAAGGCCAAAGTCCCTTTTGACCAGCACCTCAATCACAGTCTTCTCTCCAAAGGTGACCGCCATGTTCTGTTTGCAGGTACCTAACAGAACCCTTTGTATGCATGCGCACACATGCACACACGTGCATGCCCACACACATCCATACAAAATCTGTAGTGCTTCTATGTTTCACGTAAATAGTATCAAACTGTCTATATTTATTTCAACATGTTTTACACTCAGTGTATTTAGAGATTGTGCTGTGTCATACACTGAGATCTATTTTATCCATCTGCATTTGTGCATAGTAATTGCATAGTATAGATATAACATAGTTTATTGGGTAATTCCCCTATTCACCTGTAGAAACATTTTCAACTTTTGTCAATATAATTAATGAAAATTGCTTTACTGTTGTTTTATTTTGCATTTTCCTGATTGTTAGTGAATATTCACATCTTTTTTATAAGTTACTGACCATTTGCTTTTCTTATGCTAATTGCTTATTTTTATACTTTGCTCTTTTAACTTTGTTTAGGGTCTTTTATTGCACAGAATTTTCCTGTTTTGATGTAATCAATTATATCAACCATTTAAAAGGCTTTTTATAAAAATCTTTTTTGTTTACAAGCCTTTTTTACCACCAAAATATTTTCTTTTAACACTATATAGTTATATTTTTAAAGTTTAGGTCTATAATTCATTTAGGATTTAGTTTTGTGAATTGTGATTTAGGTTTAATGGACAGCCCATTGTTTCAATGTCATTTATCAAATTATTTTCCTGACTGATTTGAAATATTGCCTTCATTGCATACTAGATTCCTATATATTCAGATGTGCTTCTAGATTTTCCATTGTGTTACATTGATCTACTCATCTATTCTTGAGACAATTCCAGTTCTTGTAGCTATAGCTTTTGTCTTGCTACTCTTGCTCACTTATGAGAGTACTTCAAAAAGTTCATGAAAAAATAGAATTAAAAGATAATATGAATCTTTCCATGAACCCCTTGTATTCCTCCACATGAATTTTAGAATCATCTTATTAAGGGATTTTGATTGGCAAGGCATTGAATTTATTAATGGATTTGGGGAAGAATTAACAAATGATTTTCTCTTTGTAAATTTGCCAGGTCAATTTTTCCTCTTTTTTTCCTGCTTACATCTGTTAACTGTAGCACGCCATTCACACAGTGACCACAAGGTGGGTGTAGGAGCAAAGTAAGTGCAACTCAGGCCCTTTGTGGTGCTTTTTGAGAGACCTGGTAGAGGCACAAAGGAAAGGAGAATGAATCTGCTGGGCAGAATGAAGTTGCAATTATCTGCAGGTAATATCTTACATTTATTTTGCATAGCTTACAAACATTTCATTTTCATTATTTTCCTTGGAGTAGGTGAAAAAGGTGATCTCTCTCCATTTTACAGATGACAAAGTGAATCACAGAGAGGTGAGATGGCTTCTTTAGTCAATGCAGTCATATGGGGAGGACACAGAGCCCATGTTCTCCCATGTCAAGATTTCTCTTCTGTACACTATCTGGAAGGAATAAAAAATAAGGGAAAACTAAAATGCAAAGTAACAGCAGGAAAATGTATGCAGGACCATCATTCCTACTTTTAAATACTTGGCGTCCTCTTTTATGAGCCTGTCATCCTGGTTCACTATTTAGGTCGTCACCAAGCCTGTGCATTTTTCCTTTTTGGGATATCTCACATCTATCTTTCCTCTCCTCCCAATGTCATCATCTTCATCTCACTTCTGGATGGTATCCACAACCCCAGGTTTCCTGTCCAATCCATCCCCTTCAACAGGGCAATTGTTTTCATAAATCAGAGATGGGGAAAATGGGGACAAAGAAGGTTATCGGCTTGAGGATGGGGCAACTGGGGTTGGATGGGAAACAGCTAGGTCTTCAAAAGCAAAGTGGGCCTTCTGTGAACATTAGGTGGGTTGATGGACAAGACGTCAAGGGCATGCCCATAGCAGCTCTCTTGGTGCCTGTTGTGTCATCCACAAGGAGCCTCCTGACAGAACTTCAAAGACCAGGGCATTATTGTTGGTTGGCCCCAGGGACGGCAAGCCTGCTGGGCAGCACTGAACAACCCCTCCGTTGTCTACCACAGAAACGCTGCTGAAGAACGAACATCCTCACTGGCACCTGTTGTTGGAGATGACTCTTGCTGAGTCACTGTGGAAATGGGACCCTGGGCCAACCCCTGGGCACCTGCTCTTTCAACTTCTTATAGCCTTAAAAAGAGAAATTAGAAGCCTCAGTGTTGCCTGATAAGGCAAACTGGGGCCATTCTTTGGGAAGGAAGAGCTGTGACTCAGGGAGGCCTGCAGAAAAAAGGAAGAGGTAGCTGTGTAGACAGAGGTTCACACACAGATGTGGGATTCCTTCACCCATCTCACACTCATGAACACACTTTTGTTTTCTGTGAATTCTTTTCCTCTGAAACTCACAGAACCTGGATTCACCTGCACCAATATGGTGGTGGTGGTAGGGGGCAGGTTTATTCTCACCCTCCAGGAAGCAGCTGTACATGAACTGTGCCTGCAAAAAGAAAACATCAGACGGACCTGAGGCTGGAGGACTGCTGCCTTTGATGTGTTAAAGCTCAGATTCATCCCTCATCCAACTCTCCACACTGCTCCTCAGTGAATTGCCCCAGCGATCCTACACTGGAACTCGGATATGTGGTTGAAGAGGTCCCGGACCTCCAGAGATACAATTACCAGCTCCTCAAAAACACTCCAGAGTTTGCCAGGGTCTGTCTCAGCTGGGCAAGCTCTGTGCCTTCCCTCAACATCCACCTCTAAGCTCCCCTCCCCAGCCCATGCCCACAGGAGCAGGAACTGGGATGGATGAAAGTTTTGACAGCCACTCCCTCTTACTGTCAGGAATCATGCCAGAACCTGCTCCCTGTGTACTTCAAACCTTTCATCTCAAGTATTCCCTTTGCCTCTATCTGGCTTGATTCAGTATCTGGTCACTCCAGGACTTCCTTGGAGTCACCTGCCTCACTCACATAAAACACATTCCTCCTTCTGAGCAACTGACCAGGAAGACAGAGAGGAAAGCCATGGTGAGAACAGACCACTGCATCCGTCCCTCAACACCAAGCTACTAAAGCCATCAGATTTAGCTTCCTCTGTCGGGAGAGGACAAAGGCTTTCAATAGTTTATTAAATATGTGTTTTGCATTGAAAAAAGCATTAGAGAGGTTATGTAACTTATTGAAGGCTCTACAACTATTGTTTCTGTGCCTCCTTTCAAACCAAATAATAATCATAACAGTGACAATTTATTGAATGTTCACTATGAATCCAGTCTCCTGCTACCCTCTTGCCATATATCATTTTATTAAATTCTCATCATCATTATTATTAATTTTAATTTAAGGATGAGGAAACTGAGAGTCAGATAAATTTTGTGACTCGCTCAAAATCTGATTCCATGATTGATTTAGTTACCCACTCTACACAGTGTATTACAAAAGTCAGTATTATGAAATTATAATACTGTATTTTCAAACTCAGAAATTGAGTCTGAGAGTTGCTCTGTATCTTGCACGTGGGAATTCAAACCTTACTCCAAAAAGAAATCGGAGAAGGTTAGAATGTGAGAGCTAGAAGCCATCATCAGATGGCTGCCCTTGCCGGGTCCCCACACCACTCCTTTCTCCCTATCACTACCACACACACACATGCACACACACGCACACGCGCACACGTGCACACATGCACACACGCACAGATACATTTTCAATGACAGCTGCCATAGAGAAAAAGATTCTCAGGGGGGCCAGCAACAGTTCCAACCTGTTCCTGTACCAGTGATGACACTCAGACCAAGAGGTCTGTTCCAACCTGCTCATTGCATTAAGATGAAAACTGAGCAACAGAGGTCGTTAGCTTCCATTGGGGTGTCTGATTTTAAAAATTAAACAGCATGCCGGTCAACTTAATATCATCCCTTCTCATGTTTTGTGAGAAAGGTAAACGCTAGACTGCTCACCAGTAGGGGCTTTTATTGTACAGAGTAATAACACACTATTGATCAAATAAATTAACATCCCATTTTACTGGTCTCATTTGGTGGAAACAATGTGTTCACATGCCAATGTAAGTAAGAAAGAATAGATGGAGCAGGATACATTGTACATTTGTCAACAACTGAGTGCCAGTTCTGTAATATTTATATATACTTTATTTTTATTTTGATACAATTACAAACTTATACAAAAGTTGCAAGTAGGAGGAGAAGAGGTTTATTTCCCTGATCGATTTGAGTGTAAATTGTCACTCTGATACCCACTACCCATGAATCCTTATTTGTATTTCCTGCAAACCAGGACATTTTTCTATATAACTGTAATACGACCAACAAAATCAGGGAATGAATGTTGGGACATTTTTGCCATATAGTCCTTAAGCCCTCAATCAAGTTTTTCCAACTCTCCCATTAATTTTCTTCATAGAAAAAGGATCCAGTTCAGAATCACAAGTTACAGTTAGTTGTCGTGCATCTTTAGTTCCTTCTAGTTCAGAACACTTCCTTGGTCTTTCTTTCTTATCAACGACCTTGACACATTTGAAGGGCACAGGTCAGGTATTTTGTGGACTGTCCCTCAATTTACAGGTTAGTTTATGTTTCTTCATGCTCGGAATCAGATTGTCCTCCAGGCTGGAATCATCATTGCCAGGAACATCACAGGGGTGACCTGCGCACCTGTCGTGCCTCCTTCAGGTGGCGCATGATTTTGTTTTGTTCTGTTGCTAAGGATGCTCACTTCGGTCACTTGATTAAGGTTTCTTCTGCCAAGCTCTTCTGCTGTAGTTTCTCTTTTCCCCTTTATGTTTAATGAGAATTTCATTGAGAGGTCCTTGGGAACTATGTAAATATTCCATTTGTCACTCAACAGTCAATTTATTCATGTATTTATTTGTATCAGCGTGTACTTTTGGTATCCTATTTTATTCAATGGGTTGTAATCCATTACCATCATTATTTATTTTGATGCTCAAATGATTCCCTATTAGGCCATCGGGAGCACTTCTTGCTGGCTTCTGTGTCCTTTTGACATGTCCCCATCATTCTTTGAGCACTTCCTTACGGTCTGGCACAAGATGTTCCAAGCTTACCTTGTAATTTCCCTGCTCCAGTCCTGGAATCAGCCACTTTTTTTGAGAAGCACTGGTTCCCTTTACTAGTGAAGGGCATTCAGAAGCCAAGGCCTGGGCTCTAGATGTGCTCATTGCTATGGGGATAGCTCTGCTTTCAGGCCTTCTCAGTGGACAGAGCTAGGGAACATGTGCATGAATATACATAATACATACATACATTTATACATATTTAGAAATATATAGAAACAGATATAGATGCAAGTGTGTAACATTATATATGTATTTATTGATAAGTTATCGATTTATTATATATCATTCATGCCTATATCTAGTGAAAACCATAGTTCACACCAATATCTCCAATTTAAATTTAATAGCAGGGTTCATTTTAGTTTCTCACTTTCCATATTTGTAACTCCCTTGTCTGACAGTGAGGAACCTGGCTCCTGTTATCTTTAATAAATATATTTATTTATTTGATCAATCAGCCTGCATGCATCCAATCCTCCATTGCCACCAATACCCCTTTCCCCAGGTGGACGCCTTCATCACCAGGCTCAGACTCTGGCCGCCCACCATGGCCCTGTTCCCACCACATGGACACCCTCCTCACCTGCTCAGACCCTGACACCCTGCTCTGGGCTACCTTGGTTCCCACTCTTATTCTGTCCTCCCCACCATGGGCACCGGCTTTGCTGTGCCCCACCCAGTGTATTTAGGGAAATTGTTATTAAATCGCTCAGCAAGGGAAGGAAAGAGACTAGAGAGAGCACATTTATTTATTTATTTTGTTGCAAAGGAGAGGAAAGCTCTTCCACCATAGCACTGTATTATTTGAATTTTTCTAATAGTGACTATTTCAACTGGCTTAGAGTTGAGCGGTATAAATCTGAGAATGCTGTCCTGAAAGTTTTGTACCCTAACGTGTTCCTAGGTAGGTAATCTTTGTTCAAAGACAGCCTCAACAAGCTGCAATGAACTGACCCATACATGACAGAGCAATTAGTAAGAACCCTGTGAAAATCTGTCTTCTTGATTTGTCCTTCACCCTTCAGGCTCACAGGGAGGACGGTGGGGAGCGGGGCCTGGGAATCAGATTTGGGTTCTAATGCACAACCCATTCGTGGAGGGCCACGAGACAGATTCTGAACCTGCTGAGTGCTGGTCCTCTTGTGAGTCAAACCTGATAATCCCTGGGTCCTCTTACAGTCAGTCCAGCTTCCCCACAGCATTCTGCATTTATCACACTGTCCACCTGCCCTCAAGGGCAAGTACCAGGCCTCCCTCATCATCTCCACTGTGTGAGGCTGGGTCTGACAAATGTACACATGCAATGGGCCTTGTGGGTGAATGAATGCAGGACAGAACAACTCCATGCTTGCCAGGCCTCCCTCTTCAGAAACATCCACAGTTAGCACAGATGGGAGCTTGCTCCTGGACTGCATTGCCGAGAAGTCATGCTCGTTACGATGGCTGGTGCACTGGAAAGGCTTACATCCACCCGGCCCTCATAAAAATCCCCGATTCCCTGATAAGGAGAGGAAGTGGCTGCTACAGGAATTTGATCTGCGATAACCCGTTCCACCACTCTTGGTGGATCGTGATGCGCGTCTGCAATGTGCAGACACTTGTTGCATGAGGCAGTGGCTGCCGCACACTCTAAAGGAATGTGTGTCCAGTATTTGGTGCTGAAAGGCTGGAAGGAGAAGCAGAGTCCAGGATGTGTCAGGGCGGCTGATTCAGCGTGACAGAAAGGGTGTGATCCTCCCATGTGTAGCAAGTGGGGGACAGGGTCATGGGGAGGAATGTAGAGAGGATTAGGAGGTCTTGCTTCCCTTTTCTTACATTTCATATCTGTTTCCCTTTGATCTTTCAACCTGGCCTTTCCTAAAACTGAGTTTTAAATAAGCCAAAAGCTGACAGCATCTCTCATGCTCATTCATGAACTTTATAAAGAGCACCCTCCCTTTGGAGATGATGAAACAGGCTATCACCTTACGGGTGTAAGACAGCAGTCAAGGGAGCCCAGATTCTTCAGCTGGACAGTGGGGGTGGGAGCAGGAAGAGCAAAGTTTCAGAAGTAAAGAGCCAAGTGGTTGACTCCTATTCTTGGAGGAGGAAGGGAAAATTTACCCCAATAGTCATCTATCTCATCGATTCATTGGGGTGATGTTAGTGGAAAGAACCCTGGATTAAGGGACCAAATATCTGGATGTTTGCCCCAGCTTTGCCACCTACTGGTTCTGTCTGGCGAAAGGAAGACTGAACCCTGAGTCTTAACTTCTCCATCTCTACAGTAAATATCCTACTATGACACAGCTCCGATAAGAAAATGGCTTTTAAAAGGCAAAAGGCTGCACATAAGCAAAAAGTATCATTATTGGTGACCTTCTCTTTTAAAACATGTGTTCCCCGGAGGATTAAACCTTATCATTTTCTACATGTTAGTGTTAATTGCATTATCACATAGCTTTCTCCTAATTCCTAACTATAATTAATGGTGGAAATATGAGAATTTTGTTAAAAATGAGCTTCCACCCTCACACCACAAGTTGATGGGGAGAGGGGTTTTGGAGCTGGGCAGGTGCAGGGAATATATTGCAGAAAGATTAGCTGTGGGATGCTAATGTGATATGATGGAAATGCTCTGGACTCACAGAGAGTTGGGTTCAAATCTTCGTTCTGATAGAGACTGACCATGTCACCTGGAAAAGTCTTTAAATATCTTCAGGCTTAAGGTTTTACACTGACAATATGCTGATGTTGGGCTTCTAGAGATGATCTGCAGGCCCTAACGTTCTTGGATTCTGTGATCAGGTTGTGACAGTAAGATATGCCTTGGAAAATTGACTACTCTCTGGTGTATGATACACGATTATCTTGAATTATTACTTTAAAAAGTTAGGAATATTGCCTATAAAGCAGTAATTCAGGCCTGAACTAGAGACAGACAATTACTGTCATTCGTAGAATCCTCAGCACAAAGTACAGTACCTGGCACACAGTAATTGATTATGCATTATCGATACATGTTTATAAAATATCTTCATTTAATGCAAGGAAAAGGTCAATTTTTCTGCTTATGCCACTGACAGTGTTTCAGGTTCATTCAGTCTGTTTATCAGGGTTTATTCCTGCTAATTTTTCTTTTTTTAGGTACAAAGAAGTATTGAAATGGTAAAAAAAAAAAAAAAAGGAGAAACAATTTAAATATTTAATAATAAGAAATTGGCTAAACAAATCTAGATATATGCAAATAAGTGTAGCGTTATGCAGTCATTTAATAAAATAAAAATGCATTCAGGTTATATTGTTAAGTTTAAAAAGTAGGTTACTGAACAGCTCCCATAGCATGGAAAAAAGTCCAGAAGGTTATATACCAAAATGCTTAAAGAGGTTATAGATCTTCGTGGTAGGAAGAGAGGTTTTAAAAATAAATTTATTCTTTTTTTTTTTCTGACCGGTAAGGTAAGGGGATCGCAACCCTCAGCACGGTGTGGTCTGCACCATGCCCAGCCAGTGAGCGCACCGACCATCCCTACATAGGATCCGAACCCGCAGCCTCGGTGCTACCAGCGCCGCATTCTCCCGAGTGGGCCAGGGGCTGGCCCTATTCCTTCTTTTTTCTTTTGTTCTTTTTAAAAGCTAAATTGATATATAATTTACATACCCTATAACTCACAATTTAAAGTGTATAATTTAATGATTTTAATATATTCACAGAGTTGTACTACCATTCCCATAGTCAATTTTAGAACTTTTCCATCACGACAAACAGAAACCTCACACCCCTTAGCCATTACCCTCTGTTCCCACCTCCCCACACCCATCCCCTCGCAACCACTAATCTACTTTCTGTCTCTATAGATTTATAGACACTCTCCTAATTTATGTTTTAAATTCATATTTATATTTATCAAGTTTGTTTCTCAGTGAAATTTGCCTGAGAGCTCATTCAACAATTACGCATCAAGACAACCACCACTTAGTTATGTCTTCCAGACCAAAACCAGGGACCAAAGTTACATCCAGAATTATGGGTGTTTTTCAGACCTGGCCGTGTTGTTGCTCAGCACGTAGGTTGAGGTGTGAGGATCCCAAGCTTCTTTGGCTTCTCACGGTGTTCTCATTTCTGACTAGAGAGCGACCTTTGCATCTTCTAGCTACTTTTACTGATGATCTGAGATCTCTTCCATTTTTTTAAGAGGGGCAGAGAAATTATTGAATCCCTCATCCTTAACACCCATTTCCATGCAATGGCTTACACAGCCTTGTTTTTCATCAAGAATCACTGGCTTGAAGTAAAATTATATATATGAGTATGATAGATCTACTCCCAAACTCAACCAGGTTAACTCAAGTCATAAATATTTTCTACGTGTGTTTTCGAAATGATCGTGTCAATTTGATCTCAGGTACCAAAAATGGAATTTTATAATCAAGGAAAAATGGAGTGATTTAAAGAAAACAGTTGCCTGTTTCCTAAAGTTCAATATTTCATGCGTATGAATTCATTACTTTAATATTTATTAATCATCTCCCATGTAGTGATCCCCAAGTTAAGTGCTCAATTATACAAAGCATAATCCTGGCTGAAATAAATTTACAGTTTGTAGACCTGGTCCTCCAGTCTTTGGACACCATGTCCCTTTCTATATTCATACTATTAAGGAGATCAGTCCCTTAATTCTGATGGCAACCAACATAAACCCATCTACAAAACAAAGCATACATTAAGTTGATTCACATGAAGTTACCAGTAGTCTACCATTGTGACACACAAAAATGGCAATTTCAAATAGTTCAGTCTAATAGAAAAGAGAAACTTTGTACTAAAAGATGTTAGTGAATGCTTACAATTTACCAGCACTTGGCTTTAAAAGTATTTTACAGGTATTATCTGATTTAGTCTTACACAACCCAGTGATGTAGGTGACATTTTGATCTTCATTTTACAGATGAGGAAACAGTCTCAGAGAGATTCAGTAATCAGTTCAAGTTGATATGGTCAATAAGTGATCTTATTGTGTGATACACAAAAACGTCTGTGTGACACAAGACAATGCGCTTAAAAATTGTATTAAATAAAACATTAAAGGAATTGGAGAGAAAGTAAGGGCCACAGAGAAGTTCTTTTCCAAGTGTCTAGCACAGAGTGTGTGCTTCAGAAACATGAGACGAATACATGCGTACAAGAGCAGAGAAAGAAATGGATAACACTAACAAAAAAGCCAAAATGTGACACCCTTTCCATATCTTTCTTTTAAATTTCAAAGGGTACAGAGCAATCACCCTCAAGATGTAACTTCCCCAACTCAGCCCCGTCTCCACCTGATTTTATTTCCAGAGGTTCTGGAAAAATGGAGGCTCCACTCAGTCCCACTTTAGTCAATCATTTCTGATCCCTAAGAAGAGCCTTCAGCCTGTTGGGAAAAATGTTATTTCTACATTAAGCCCCTCTCTTCATGACAGGGCCCAAATGGTCCCAGTATCCAATGACAAACTAGTTAAGTGATCATGTATAAAGTCATGGAAGTTGAATAGCAATATGAAACATCAGTAAAGAAGATATATGAGTAGGTTCTGCTCTGACTAATACGTTCTGGTCAGAATTCTATTGCATCTGTGATTCAGGCAGTCTTTGGGCAGAAGCAATCTGCCTGGTAGGATACCTCTGAGTTTACTAACAACAGTCACCGACTGATAAAATGCCAATGTGTGAACCACTTGATTCCATCTTGTGATGAATGCTCTTTCCCAAACTTCTGTCATTGTAATCCACCACCCTATAAGTTTTGCTTGCAAGTATGCTGGCAACTGCTTCTGCAGCTATTTCAGAATCCTGACATCTATCAAGCTCTTTGGGCAGTGGAATGATACAAGTTGTTCTTATAAGTCATTGGTACCAAAGGGCAATGCTGAGTTCTTCCAAAGCATTCTGGAAGAGCATCATGAAGATGCCCATAAATGCTATCAGACACTGTCTGCTGCATGAGCAAACATTCAATGAGAGGAGAGATACAGAGGAGTGTGATGGGGTGAGCATGTGTGGGATAACTAAAATTAGTTTCCAATCTAAGATCTTCATTTCTGCCTTCTCTGGAATAGCCGTCATCATCTACAGTTTTCCCCATACATGGTTCATTCTGAAATAATCCCCATTTAGAGGTCTAAATGTCAATTGCTCTAAAAAAAAAAGCTTCGGAAATTCTGATGATGAATGAATGCATAACATTTCAAACAGATACTCTGAGGAATCTTATCACCACTGCCAGAAAGCAGCCAGGGACAGAACCCTGGCCATATCCTGAAGCAAGGCCTAGTTTCTGGCCTTGTAAAGTGACATCTCAAACATACAGGAAAGAGTATTTTGATACCACATCCCACTAACAGATTTTCATCCTGACCTGGAGTTCTCCAGCCTTCCCAGTGTTGTACATAGGCAGCTTCGTTCCTTGAGGAGGTCAGATATTGTACAGTTGAAGCAAATGAACAAATCCTCTCCTAGAGTCACGGTGCTCCAGAGACCAGCTGTCGAATAGGCCCAGGTGAAAGGCAGTGATTGAGCTCAAAGTTCTCCTGCAGAAAAGGGAAGTCACCTTATATTTGAGGCTTTACAAAGTCTTACATTGTAATTATTGTCTCAATTACTTTCTTTTGACCCATAGAGTAATGCTTGTGAAAACATCAGCTTCAACACCTTCAGCTGGATATTTATCAAGGACCATCTGTTTGAACTGATAAAGCAAACAAAGAGATAAGGAAATTTAACCCATATTTTATAATTATTCCTGGAGGTATGACTTCCCAATCTCGGTTGCGGACTGTCACAAAAAACAAACCAAAACAAAACAACAACAATAAAAAATCTTTCAAAGATCACCTTAAAAAGCAATAAAATAAGTGGTTACCTTAGGCAAATCATATAAATCTCAGGACAATCAAGAAAACTAACAGCTAATGTTGTGCAAATGTATAGTTGTGCTTGGGGTCGGTTATCTAGTGAAAAGCTGATGTTGCAATCATCTTAGAAACGAAGGTGATGAGGTCTAGAAGCTGTGCTAAAAGACTCAGAAAATGGCTTGAGTGATGACAATGAGATTCATATGAAGGGTTTAAATGTAATTTTTAAAGAAACTAAAAGAAAAGATTCTAACTTCATATTTTATTTTATATAACATTAAAAATATATGTGTATTAAAATTATTAAGTGAAATAGTTTAAACATTTGATTGTTTCATCTGCATCTTTAATAAGTATATGTACAAGGTGCTCCCAAATCTCTTCTTTAATCTTTCATTGAGAAAATGGGGGAAACACCTTATATTTGGGCATATATGGGATTAAAGAAATATTTGTAGATTAATATAGAGAAGAGTAAGTTATCATATACATGAGAGAAACTGGATGTCATTCTGACTAGTTTTGCCTGAATTATTGATTCTGATTTTAAAAATACTGTCAGCAAACATTCTGTAGAATATTAAAATCTGTACTGAGTATCTGAAATTATTAAAATCATTAGCCAATCTACTGAAATATTGTTCTGATGTTATCCAGATTATTTTCTATTTGAAAATAATCCCTTGCATATTTCCTTGATCACTTTAGTTTAGACCTGGTTTAACTGTTAGACTTCAGTCCCAATATTCGTGACCACTGTAAGAGGTGTTTGACAAGGGCTTTATCTGAGAAGAATCATTTCACCTTTTGGGGTCTTGGTTTTCTGATTTATAAAAAGGATGATTTTGTCTACCCTGCTTATCCCATGGGATTACTATGATGGTCAGATAACATGAAAGTGAACTCTTCAGAGAATAGTGTACTAGTCAAGATTTCTTTCCCTAAATAAATAAATGTGTGTGTGTGTGTGTGTGTGTGTATTTAAAATTAACAACCTGAAACCCTGAAGGCATATATTTAGGAAGGGAGGGAGGAAAGATGGAAGGAAGGAGGTAATGGAAGAAAGAAGGAAGATGGAAGGAAGGAAAGAATAGGAGGGACAGAGGACACAGCAAATAAATTATTCCTAAGTCTGTATTATCAAGGTTGTGAATTTCTCATACCCTTTCTCCTCTGCTTTACCTCTATTGAGGCTGGCCATTTCATTCACATCCACATATCCATGAGAACACAGGCTGGATGACACCTCAAATTTCTCCTGGTTTTGCAGACTGCAAGTTTTTTATTAACCTTACTTTATTTTCCTTTTGTAGACACAGCTAATGAGGACTTAGTTGGGGTTCAGGGTTCGAACTTCTTTTGTAAGTGTATTCTAATAGCTACATTAGCCAGCATAAATCAGGTGAGCCATTCCAATGAATGAAACTCTCTCATTAAATGAAAGTTAGCTATGTATTCATTGAATCATTTAAAAAAAATTTCTAAGCAGTTTTCAAAGGAGTTTGAATCACAGATTAGGGCATGATTAAAGTTAAAGCAAATATTAAATTTTAAAACAAGATTTTATCTAAAGGGAGAATAAATGGTTTCAAAGCCTGGAGCTAAATAGATCTCTATATTCATAATAATGATTATTATTAGAACTAAGCCTTATTATGCTGAGTACTGTTATTGCTGCTTTATAAATGACAAAAGTAAGGCTTTCTGGGGTTAAGAAAAATTGCCTAATCAGAGTAAGGATCATGGTTTTCTGACCACAGGGGCACACTCTGAACAGTAGGAAACCCTAGGCTAGATTGTGTCTGATTTTGGCAATACATTTTAAATACTTTTAAGCCATGAAGACAAAAAGGAAGAATTCAAAATTTTTTCTTTTCTTTCTCTCTCTTTAAAAAAAAAATTTCCTGTGAATAAAAAGAATAGAAATTTATTTACAGATTCAATTCACCGCTGAAGTGTGAATACTACTTTCCTGCCTGGGTAATAAATATTAAAGACACTGTAAAGAAGAAGCCAAGCCCTGTGGCTGAAGTCCTTGCGGGAGTTTCCTTCCTCCGAGTACAGAAACAAGCCTGCCACGTGTGTGCCCAGCGAGAGAGGTTGTGGGTGTGGCTGACAATGCTGGGATTTGATTGAGAATCAGAGAGGGACAGAGGGAAGAAGTCTGAGAAATACTGGTTAAAAAAAGGTGAAGACTGCGATAAAGAATTTGACCAAGGAGCTCACCCCATTCATTAATTGAGTAAAACACTTTCGTGGGTGACACTGGAAACTGATATCTTCAACAGGACAATTCAGCAACGAAAGAGGAACTCTTTTCCATGGAGAAATTAATCTCTCCTTGGCTCTGCACCAAGAAAAGAGCAGCAAGTGGCAAAGGAAATGAAGCAGACCCGGTCTTGACACTCTCCCTGGAAGATGCCCTGTTTCTTCAAGGCCTCCTCCGTCTGGTCTGGTCCTTGGCAGCTTTCTTCACAGCTGACCTCCTTCTCCTCTCACCCTTTAACCCCTGGGAGGACCTCCTCGTGCTGTAACGTGAATGCTTCCCACACTACCGACCTGTCGGCTCAGCCTGCATGCAAGCAGCTCACAGCACCGGCCACCATCCCATTGCCCCTGCAGGCCCCGTTTATGTGACTACCGAAGTTTACAGTAGTACCACACGGCTGCTGACATTCAAAGCAGGACTGCCTTCACTAACTACAGAGATAGCTCTAGTCCTACTCGAATAGACGGGTTAAGATTCTAAAGCGGTTACTTACAATTTGTGTTACATTTTACTGAATTTTATGCGGGGAAAATATATGTTTTAGTGATATTCATGAATGTTGTGATTTCTTATCCATGTCTTGAATTCTAGCATTCACCAAGTCAAAATTTTGGAACCTATCAGGTATCATATATATATATGAGACATATTGTTATTATTAAAACTCTATGCCTAATTTCCCTCTTGAACTTCAGTTTCAGCATGTCTATCTCCTTGACATATTGGCCTGGACGTCTCATTTCTAGCTTAAATGTGCTGAGCTAAAAACTTCCCACACAAACCACCTGTTAGACCGCCAATTTTCCAATTTTTATCTTTTAAATGAAAAGTAGATTAAGAGCTGTGTTTTTACACGTCCATGAACAGTCTTCTCCCTTTCCACTTAGCAGCTTGGCCTCTGAAGTCAGATTTCCTGAGTTAAAATCTAGTACATGTTTCACAACGGGCATATACTTTCTCTCCTTTGAGCCTCAGTTTCCTTGGGTGCAAAGTAGTGTTTATCTCACGGAATTGTGGGAATTAAAAGAGATCACTCATGTAAATAAATTAGTGTGCTGTGGCTGGCCAGTTAGCTCACTTGGGAGAAAATGCTGCTGGGAACACCAAAGTCATGGGTTCGGATCCCTCTACTGGCCAGCTGCCAAAAAAAAAAAAAAAATTAGTGCATTGTCAGGCACGTAGTACTTCGGTATTTGCTTCTATCATCATTATTTTTGATTATCATTTTTATTATTCTTACCCCTACTCCATCCTTGCACTCAATTTTCTCACCAGATGACTTTGCTTCTTACTTCCTGGAGGAAATTGAGAGTATTAGGTATGAAGTTTCTCAACTTGTTGTCCTACTTCAGATGTGGCTGTATCTCCATCCATCTTTTCCTCTCTCACCCATAACAGATAAAGGTGTTCACCTTCCTCTGCCTTCTCCTCCTTCTCTGTGCTCTCCCAGGCATGCCCTCACACCATAGAGTCAGCCCCTTTGGGGGATGTAGAGTGTGTTTTAACTGAATGACTGGGCTTTGGGATTGAACAGAGCTGGTGTCAGTCTTGGCTCTTCCTCTCCCTGGCTCTCTGACCAGCATCTTTGTCTGTAGAATGGAGATGGTGATAGCACGTAGGTCATAAGGTCTGGGGGGAAATTAGATGAGAGAAAGACCATAAAGCACAGGGCACAGTGCCTGGCACAGAGTAGAACCTGAATAAATGGTACCTTGTTATTTTGATTCTCATGTCAGTGTTGCAGAGCCTTTCCTGCCAGCCCAGCGCCACTGTGCATTACACAGTGTAGGTGCTTAATACACATTTGTTCTAGTGCTGGTGGTGAATGATAAATTATTAGCCATGATAAGTTGACTCTGGCTGGGGCTCAAGATTCTTGGCTCCTCTCAGAGATGCCTGGCATCGCCACAAGTTCCAGAGAGCAACGTTTATGTAGACTGGGGATGCTCCAGGCAAAGTCATCTTATTTATGTGAAGATTTTGCCACGAAGTGAATGTAATCTCCCAATGAGCTGGGCTGCACCAGGCAGAGGAACACTTTTGCTCTGGCTATAAGCAGGCTCAAGGCTTAGGACCCTAGGGCAGCAGCTGTCTCCTTGCCTCTTTTCCCTAGAACCATAATTTAATGCACTTAAGAAAAAAGAGAACTCTAAAGTATGCACAGTAAGAAAAAGGAGGGATCTGGAGAAGCTTCTCCTGAAGGCCTTGGGAATGGAGCGGTGGGTTGGGCAGGATGTTGTTTTCTAACTGGGGGATGCCCTGACCCTTTTTGACTCATCAGCCACTTGGAGGACTAGGATTCCCATGAATCAAGCCCCTGCCAGTATTCCCAAAACACTGCAAAAGAGAAACATCCAGAGAGTGACCTCAATATTTTCAAAGGAGATCCCCAAGAAAGGAGAGCCAAGGGTGGGTGTGGCGGGAGTGTGGCATGGGACAGAAGACGGATGGCAAGAGGCAAGAGATGTAAGTGCCTTTAGAGATTAGAAAGTACCCACAGTTTTCAGGAGGACCATGTCATTTAGGATGATTAGTACCCTCAATTTAAAGGTACATTCCCTTGGTCACATTTCAGCTTAATTCTCTGTAGAGTTCTTTGTAAAACCAAAAGCAGATGAGTATCTGACAGCTCCATGTTACAAATGCACACTGTTGCAAATGCACATTGATTCACTGAACATGTGCTATGTTACAGGCTTCACACTGGGTTCCAGGGACACATGAATGGAATACGGCCCCTGCCCTCAAGTTGTCCACGGTATTTGAGGAGACAGACATTCTAACCTTATCTCAGGGAAGCTGATACAACTCACAACTATGTCAACGATGCAACCGAGAATGACTGTTTTTGTGCCTGGAATTACAGCTTGGCATGCAAATGTTGGAATTATTTTTATTAAAAATTTGGTCATTTGGCTTTATTACAGAGTTCTCTCAGGTGTTTCATCTTAGCTAAGCCAGTGATTGCTGTGTGGCAAGAGCAGCAGAATCAAGGTGACTGCAGACATCTCCTGAAAAAAAAAATACTGTGATATTCTATAATTCAGTGACCCAAGCTCCATTTAGCTGTCTGGTTGACTATTTAAGAATTTTGTTACTGTTCTTCACTAGGAATCCTTTCAGGTGCTGTTATCAATCCCAACTGCACAAAAACTCCAGAGATAATTAACCAATAAATTCTAAACACTTAGCTCTGATAGATAATTTACTAGTAATTTTGGAGGGCACGTGAAAGATCATATAGATGGCTTTGGTCTCCTGGACTGCCACACAATGTAAATTGCATTGGAACAAGCTTAATTGAAGAAGCTTATCTAAAATTCACTTTGTCATTTTCCAGTCATATACTCACATTGCTTTGTAATGACTGCTTAAGAATTGTTGTCTAATGATATCATATGATTATAGTGGAACTTGACTCTTGTAACCTGACCTTTTTCCACTGAAGGGAAGAAAGAAAAAGGGATTTTCCTGCAGGGTAACTAAGACTTTTAAGGCAGAAGTGGCTATCCCTTTCTGTTTAGGAACCAGAAGCCTTTTTCTGTAAATAGATTTCCCATTCCAATATTACCTAAAACCTAAGATTGTTCATGGCTACAAGTTTCTTTCTCTCTTTGTCCTACGCATGCCATTTAATGAAGATGGGTCACATGTAGACTCTGATTTCACAAAGAAATGTATGATGCCCAGCGACAGTTCTGTTACAACACACTTAGCCTATCACTCTGATATAGAAGACCTTCTCCAAGAAGCCCTTCTGGCATGCAACTTTCTAAACTTGTCAAGTGAAAGTAGTCAGAAAAGTGGCTGCCCATTGATAAGGCAGGTCCTAGTTATTTCTCCCTACTTCCTTCTCTCTTCCTGCAGAGTGTCAGAGGCCAGCCGGGCTGACTCTGGTATTCCTTCCAGATTTGAGAGTCAATGATTCTAAGTGATAGGGTTTGCTTCAGTGGACCATGAAACTGTGGAGCAAGGGGTTAGTTTTGTGACATTTTATATGGTTATACAGTCTTAGACTGTGACAATGACATTCGCAGATTGATTTGGCTGAGATGAACCTTTTTTATGAAACCACATTTATTTTTCTTTCAGGTATTCATCACCTCATAATAGCCACTCTCCAAGTTCACTATCACGAGTGTGTTTTACCTTGACCTTGCAGTTCTCTCTAGGCAACATCTTGATAGTGATCACTCAAAGAGGGGATGTCTATTATTCCTTCAAAATGTATGCACACTAAATTCTGCGGACAAGGTGACCATATTTTCTTAATGAAAAAAAGAAAGGGAATTCATGTTTTGCCTGTTCTTCTGGGTAAATAGGACAGAACGCTCGATATTGGATCTGTCCTAGGGAATAATAAAAACATAAGAGAGCTCATTCAGCCTTCAGGGAAGCCATCACTAATAGCTAGTCTGGAGAAGTCCACCAACACATGAAATTTATGTGTATAATCATAATATAATCACGAGTTTATATCACACCCTATCCACCTTCTCACAGTCCAACTACATGAATTGTAAGTCTAACAAAGGCTGTTTGGAGAATTCGGAGGCAGCAGGGGCAAGAGTGGTAGTTTGGATCCAAGTTGCCCCAGCGGTGTGAACTTGGGGGAAATGCATTTAATTCTTTGAACCCAAGTTTCATCTGTAAAATAGGGAAACAAATGCCACCTTGCACAGTGAGGCTCAGATAGTGAGTGCCAAAGGCAGACATATAGCGTGACTCATTGTAGGGTCTATTTCTCTCCCCTAGTCGACATTAACAGGCTTGGAAAATACAGCATTCTGAGGAGACATGCTCTTGATGGCTCCTCATGGAACGAGAGTCAAAATAACGTGAAATCTGCTAATTTTCTTCATTACATAATTGCACTTATTCGCATCTCTTAGTTTTTCCTCTGAGCCGCTTTCCAGATCTGAGTGTCCTGTGAGGCGTGAATGGCAGCTTATCTTGCTGAGAGTGTGGAATAAACCCTTAGCAGCCTCGGGTGTTAAAGGGCTTGACTTATCTCAGTGTGGTGGCAGAGTGCCCTGGCCAGGCTGACTGCGTTGTCTTTGCACTCTGTGTCGTTGCTTAGCACAGCTGTCAAACACCTCTAGTGATCCTAAGAGCACATTGATGGACAGTGTATCCTATTCCTAGGATATCCTAGGTCAATGGGCATTTTCATTTTTAGAATTTACTACTTAAGAAGCACATGCAGAGAAGATTTTGTTAGCTTTAAGAACTGTGACTATGTTACTTAAAATACAGATAATAGTCTCCTGTAACATGTAAAAGTTGCCTCACTTCATGCAATAAATGTGTTTCTGAAAGGAGGGTAAGTGTAACAAACCTGACTTAAAGTGTGATTTCAGAACTCATTATTTTAAGGAACTCTTAATAAAACCTTTTCTAAAGATAATACTATTACTACCACTAATAATTTTGCTACTTTGGAATTTGACAGATAATATCAATGAATGTACTTTTTCTAAATGGGCTGTCTTTCTCTCCTTTTTTTGAAAAAATGGGGATAAGATAATCATTTATCTCTTGTTATTCTCTAGAGTTGAAGATAGCATATGAGGTACTAGTTTGTAGGGTGAAAGGAGCCCTCCTCACAGAACTTCTCCCAGACCAAGTTTCAAAACTGTTCTTTCATATCAAGCCTTTACTCCATCTGGATTTGATTTTTGCATAAAGTGTGAAGTAGGTAATTAACATTTCCAATAAATGATCCCACCATTATTTATTAAATTGCCTATCTTTTCCCCACTGATCTGTGATGCCAGCTATCAATTTTTCATATTTGTGTGAGTCTCTTACCGGGCTCTTTTGTATTTTTTTGACCTATTCCTACAACAACATTAAACTGTCTTGATTGTACCGATTTTTAATAGATCTTAATATTTGGTAAGGAAAGTCTCCCATCTAATTCTTCTCCAAGAGTATCCCAGCTACTCTTAATCCTTTGCTCCTTCATATAAATTTTAGGATCTTCTTTTCAAGTTCTATTAAAAATCTTGTTAGGATTGTGATTGAAACTTCATTGAATTTATTTATCAATTTGGGGATTATTGACATTTTGATTATATTGCCTCCTTACTCACAAACTTGGAATATTGCTATATTTATGTAGGTCTCCTTTCCTGTCCCTCAATAAAATTTTTTGCTCCTGGGCACCATGCTTTACATGGGTTGAATCATTTAGTATAGAGTGTGGGAGCCAACGCAATACTTTAAACCAATGTTTCCCAGCCCAAACTATGCCTTTTGTCCAGGAGACTATCAACATGCTCTGTCTCACATCTCAGGAATGAGTGACGGAGAATAGAAGAGAGAATCTCCAAGGCTCAACCAGAGTCCCTAACGCCAGCCAACACAGTGCTGGCAGGGATGTGGAATAATAAGAACACTTGCTGGGAGAAACAGAATTGAGAAAACCATTTGGGAAAACAATTTGGCATTACATAAAATTGTTAAGGGTCTTTCCTGACTATTAATCAACAGTTCTGGCTATTAGATAACAAGTCTACTAACTAATAGCAATATTCCTATATTTATTCTTTTAAACTTTAGACCTGCAGTGTCCAATATGGTAGTTACCAGCCACTTATGGCTATTGAAATATACATTAAATTAATTAAAATTAAAAACTCAGGGTCTCAGTTGCACTAGTCACATTCCAAATGCTCAATATCCACATGCAGTTCCAGTGGCTACTGCATTGGACAGCACAGATAGAAAACATTTTCGTCATAACAGAAAATTCTAACGGATAGTGCTTTCTGGAGAATCTCTTGAACAGAAAATAACAATAAGATTACCCATAGTAATACTATATACAATGGGGAAAAAAGAAACACTCCAAGTGTCTATCAACAGTATAACGGACAAATACATCTTTGTATCTTTGTAAAACTGACAAATATTCAATAGTGAAAATCAATGCTCTGGCTACATGCATCAATATGCGTGCATTGAAAAACATTCTGTTGAGTGCAAAAAAGCAAATCACCCAAGAAATATGTCATCTAACATAAGTTAACTTATATATAAGTTAAAATAGGTAAAACTGATCATAGGGTTTGTTAAATATTTTTATCACATCCGATTTGAGAAGGTTTACCCCGAAGTCTTGAAAATTCCTTCGTGGGTGGCAGGAGTAATGTAATGCTTCTGAAGTGGTATCCAAGGTAGAGGGAGTTCCAAGAACCCAGAGTCATGTTTAAAGCCTTCCAAACTTCATTGGCCTCTTATCAGTCAGGAGAACCTTACTGACTGCATTTATTCAGTCTGTCCACGACTCCCAGGGAACAACAGAATTCATAAAGATGCTGTCCAGTGGTTCTAACCTTGTCTGGATTATAGATACCTTTGAGAATCCAATGAAATTCAAGGGTAGATCCTTCAAATTTGTACAATTATTGAACTAGTCTTAAAACTGGCTCAAACTTTACAAAGTAGAGGCTCTGGGGCATTTTGCAGTGGGATTGAAAACCATGATATGTAATTAGTATTTTGCTTTCTGTCTAGACATACCTTGTATGTCTTTGGCTCAGCAAAAGAATAATCTTCAGTTTTCTCTAAATGAACTGTAACACATTTCATAAGAGTGGATCCAGAATAATCAGATCAGTGCAAAATAGTAGAATAGATTGTGTCCAGAAAAATCAAGATAGAGGAAGGAATATGGAGATATTTGGACCTTTTAAAGTCAGATGAGAGTTATCAGGAAAAGATTCTAGAGAAAATCACAGGGATAAAGAGACTCTGCTGCTAAAGTATAAGGTGTCCCAGGCCTAGAAGAGGGAGAAAGCTTATGTCCCATTTCTCCATTCATGGAGCCCAATCTCCATCCTCATCTACTCCAGCACCGGTATGTGGGTTTAAGGACCTTTACCAAGTATGCATTTCAAAATGTTGTAGGCACTGAGAAGTGGTTACAGCCATTTTTCTATTCTATCTCTTAGTCAGCCAAAAATATAAACATTTTGATGAAGAAATGGGTCCAAATATTTAACTGCATAGTTTCTCTAACACCAAGTACTGAGAAACCAGTGAAATCTCAAAGTTATATGTTTTATAATGTAAAGAACTAGAACTCTGCATTGTGGGAAGCATGTCTCTTTCCCTGACCTTTGAAACCAGTGTGCCCAGGGGGTTATAAGCACCACCTCGTACTCTGATGTCCTGTGGCAGTTACACGCACATGCCTGCCATTCAGAGTTTTGGAGTGTGCGTTGACATCTGTGTGTGTGTGTGAAGATAAACGGGTGCTTGTTTTGATTCAGAACATGATACAAGAGCCTTGCTTGGTATGCTGTCAGAAACCTCATTAATACGCACCACCAAAAGAACAGGTTGTGGCCCTTGGGCTCACTCACTTGTGGACCTGTTCGGGATATAATTTATTTCCAGTCTACAATCATCTTTTTATTACAGGAGCATATGTTTTAATCAAAATAGAACATTGAATTCAAATCTACAAATACTAAATAAGTAGGCAACTACTTAACAAAACATAATCCTTTCTACAGTAATTGCAAAAAATTGCTGTAAAATTTTATATTTTAGGAGGAGAAATAATTAGAAGATGACTAGAAACAATAGGGAGACTGGGGAAAAAAGGGAAGTGAAGATATTCTAGCTAACCAATCAGAGTAAATGCAGGAAAACTTAACTTAGAAAGTAAGAGAGTATTCCGGTCTACCAAATATCTGGCTACAGTCCTCTGCACACAGTGCCAGGACACCTGAAGAGTTGCACAGGGAGTGCATTGAACAAGTCAGAGAGACACCAGCATCACTGCCTCAGTGGGAATATCACACCCTGAAATTGTTCACAGGGCCACCCTGACTGCGCCATGGCTGCGACTGCCACTAATTAAGGTGGAAAGTGTGACAAATCTGATTGGACTTTACTAAACTGGACACACAATCAATTCTACCATTTTTTTCCTGAGACCAAGGCATTTGGCATTTTTCATCTGCCTAGTAATGTTGTTTGCCAAGTTTTGTCTGGAGCCTCTTGATGACTGATTTGATTTAGTCATAAAAAATCAATCGGGCAGAGCTTTTGTTTGCATTAACAATTTATTACACAGGCAAGGGACCTGAGGTCCATATCTAGCTGCAAACTGTTACCTGCCCCCTGACTGTGACTGCCTGGTACAGGGCTGGTCTGGGCACTGGTTACCCTTTCAGTGGTTATTGCTCATGCTCTAGTCTAGCAGAATAGTGGTTTAAAAGTATGATGGTTTTCTTTTTCATTAAAGTCAGACTGCCTGGGTTCAAATCATGGCTCCATCACTTTGTAGCTTTGTGACCTCTGGCAAGCAATGGAACTTCAGTGACCCATGTATAGGATGGGGATACTAATAGGGGTTTCATAGGGAGTGTATTAGATAATATATGTAAAGCACTAAGCATAATGCCTGTGAGAAGCACCTAATATGTTTTAGTTGCCATTATAGTTAAGCACTTGCCTTATTTTTCAAAAGCCATTTAGCCAGAACAGATTTGTAGGAAAAAGGCATTGACATGAAGTTTATACTTCCTTGTTTCTAAAAATATATGCTTCTAAAAATTTATGTAAATTCATTTATATCTATTAACTTAATTTGGAGATGTTGAATATTTGGTCTATCTTGAGAAATGTTTATTTGTGGATGTAAGCCCTATTGCTCACATTTATATGTATCACCATTGAAGTGTATTATGTTGTTTCTTAATACCTATTACACACATGTGTGAAAGTGAACTCTACAAAAGGAGGATTTAGGCATTCCTGCCAAAAGGAAGTGAATTAAAAAGAAGAGAAGCAGAGCCTTTGCAGGGAGAAAATTATCCTATCTCTCAACCAGTGTCAGAATGTGGAATTGTTTACAAAATGCTCATTAAAAGAAAAAGGGATTGCAAGATAGAAACAAAAATCTAGTGCACAAGTTTACATTGGGGAGATAAGAAAGGCTAGGCCCCTATAGGGGATTTTGTTATCCAATTACTGCAACCTGACTTTTGAGGGGAGAGCAAGGGTGGTAGGGGGAGGGAGAGAGAGGAAGAGTTTTCCAAACTTGTCTCCAGTGACAGGAGACATTTACACTCCGCAAGATAAAACTGCCACTTAGAGCCCAGGAGAGTTAAACCTTCCTGGATCGGCCTGGGGGCTTGAGCGGAGTCATGGGTTCTCTAGTCCTGCGGCTGTGTGCTCTCTTCTGCCTGGTGGCTCACTCGGTTTCTGGCAGTCCCATCATGAGCCTTGAGCAGTCGCCTCTGGAAGAAGACATGCCCCTCTTTGATGATGTCTTCTCAGAGCAAGATGGTGTCGACTTTAACACGCTGCTACAGAGCATGAAGGATGAATTTCTCAAGACACTGAACCTCTCTGACATCCCTATGCAGGATTCAGCCAAGGTTGACCCACCAGAGTACATGCTGGAACTCTACAACAAATTCGCAACAGATCGGACCTCCATGCCCTCTGCCAACATCATTAGGAGTTTCAAGAATGAAGGTAAGTTTATGAAATGAAATTTGATGAAAATTTGATTTGGATTTTTTTCAAGAAGCAATAAGGAAATTTACAATGCATGGGAATGATACAGATAAGGGTGAATACATCTATACAAGGGTGTGTGTACAAAGATACACAAAAGCAATGTACGTCTGGTCTATACCATTTATATGGTCATTTCAGAACTCAAAAAGATATTTAAAATCGTCTTTCAATGGAAAGACCCAAAATGTCTGTCATTTGGACATCATAATTGAGTCTTTTTAAAAATTTAATTTAGATACTGAGTAATGCAAAGAATTAATGTTGGTCTATTGCTTTGTCATTTTCCAGATAAGCCTCAATTTCCATTTTGGCTTTAAATTGACTAAAAAATTTGTCACTTTTACTTAGAATGGAAATTATGAAAACAGTCATAAAGCAGAAAGTTGGGATGTGTGTTTCGTTCAAACTTTGAATGAGTTTCCATTTTGTGACCTTATTTGAGAAATGTCAAAACAACATGGAAACATACTTCAGAGATTTCTTCCTGAAGTTGTGTTTGATGTGTCATGTCCATCCTTGAAGAACTATTTATAGTTTCCAGGAAGTGTGCGTGGCCCAATTAATGATCCAGCTTATCATTTCTGTGTCACTATGAAGAGCAATGTGCAAGCTTTAAATTATTGGTGAGAAAAGTGTGTTTTCTCCTTCCAGATCTTTAAATTCAATAACTAAATCTAATGAGCTAGCAAGTTAATCATTTGTTTAATATGGTTCTAGTACGTAAACAAACACCCCCCCCCAATATCTATGGTAGGCGTTGTGGGTCCGAAGAAACTAATTTCTTAATATTTACCAATTATGCTTTTATGGTTATTAACCAAGCATAAAAGGAATTTTTGATCAATGTTGGCCAGTTGTTCCTGAAAGCAGAAGGGTAGTGGCAAAGAAATAGCTCAGGATTTGGAATTCTGAGAGCTGGTTGTGAATAATTAGCTTAATTTCTCTGAGCCTCAATTTCCTCATCTGTAAAATGGGGGCAATAATGCCATATAACACAGTTGAGTGATTCAAAAGAAGTTACAGGTAAGAAGGCACTCCATTTGTGATGAAGTGACAAACAAACTTTAGTTTAATTATTAATTATTAATTAGTTACTTATTAATAAGTTACTTAATATTCTGGGCATTGAAGTAAATGTTGAATAGGTATTTCACAGTCCCTAAAACATTATTTGCTTTTAAAATTTAGTTGTATCACCAAAATTTCTATTTAGTCGCATATTTCTAATGGAACTGGCAAGCTGAGACTGCGGATTTTGGGGGGAGGTGAGTCTGAACTGAAAATGAACAGCCACCTTCTGTGGGAGCCCTTCCTCTTTCTCAGCACTGAGCTTTAATGGCTCAGTGTGTGGGTGTAAAAATGTTTGTATCATCCGGGAAAATAGGGATTTTTTTAGTGCTCACTTCTCTTGTGGAGGATTTGGATGATTCAGGTCAGGATACGGAGTTTTCTGAGCTTGCTATCACTGGAGATCAGTGAGGGCAAGGGCGTGTCTCTCAGTGGGCAATCCAGCTGCCCGCAATTTCCAGTCTGCGGGTGGAAATGCACAGCCTGAGGAGAGGAATCCTCGCCCAGGGCTCGCCCTGTTGGCTCTTATCGTCTCTTTTGACCCTTTGGGTCTGCTCAGTGCAGCTCCCTAGAATACAAAGATCAAAGAATCTCCAAACCTAACTCATATGGGGAAAACAAGTGCCACTTCCAAAGTCCTCCCTCAAGTCCTCCTTTTGCCATCTAGGGAAGGCGGTTCTTTGCATCGAGGCTCGATTTCTTCTCGTGCAAATGAGAAGAGGACCAATACCTGCATTATGGGATCATTGTAAGACCCAAATAAGACCACATTTGCAAAGCACTTGGCACGTGAAATTTGTCAACAAACAGTAGTTCTCTTGCCCTGAACTGTAGCTCCTTTGTCTATAACGTACTGCATTTGCACATGTGCAGAACTTCATCGTGAACTTATTTTCCTAAACAGCTTTATTGAGATATAATTGACATACAAAGATAGGTTTTGACATATGTAAATATCCATTGAAACCATCACCACTATCAAGATAGTGAACTTATCAATTTACCACCGAAAGTTTCCTTGTTCACCTTTGTAATTCTTTCTCCTGCTACATTGAGCTTTTATTCTGCACTTTTCTCATGGATGGAGCAACTAGCCTACTCTTCCATTTTTGGTCTTTTCATGTTCCCTGTCCAAGGGGAGTCAAGTCTCCTCCATTCTTATAGTGGGGGGGGGCAAAAGGGGGACAACTCCCAAGCTACTTCTGTCTCTATGTCAAGTTTGATGATGTGTTAAAAACATAGGTCATGCCCATCAATCAATTTGGTCTGTGGCTCAGAATCATCAACTAATCAATATTTTTAAAGCACTGCTTCTGTCTAAGGCATCATGATAGGATAGAAACATGGAAGGGAGTTTGAGCCATGGTAACTGCCACCAGGACGATGGCAATCTAATTGGGAAGATCCATTCATAAAGAGGCAACTGAAATATGAGGTCATAAATGACAAGGGTCAAAGGAAAGATATGGAGAGCAGGTGCTCAAGTGACTCAGAGGGGAGTGAACTTCAGATAGAGAGGTGAGGAAAGAAGGGTCTTACAGGGAGGAGTCAGAGTGGGACAGGCGGAGGTGAGGTGGGAGGGATTTCCAGGTGTCAGAGGAACATATACAAAGATACAAAATATGGGGAAAAAAGGGCAGTGTTTTGGCAGGTGGTGAAGATATCAGTCTACTTGAAACAGGAGCATTTACAATTTCATTCGATTATTCAACATATTGAATGAGCACTTACAATGTTCTGGGGGTGAATGGGAGCTAGGGTTGGATCAAGAGGTTAAGACCTGGCTATAGCTAGTCTTGAGAGCCATGAGGAAAGTTTAAATCCATTCCAGAGGTCAGTATTTCCCACTGGCAGTGTGTAAGACGATTTTAGGTGACACCCAGGGGAATATATGAATCATGTAAAATCATTATATGTTTTTATTAATGAGGATTTTAAAAACTTCCACATAACTATCCTCAAACCCCTCTTTTCATAAATGTTATCATTTAGAACAAGTCCGAAAGAGGAAGTAAATGTAAAATAATCAGATCAAGATAAAGAAAAATATTAAAAGAGTATAATCTGGAACAGGGACCCCACTGAAATTACGAATTAAGTATGCAGTTGGAGAAACACTGCCAAAGATGACAGAGAATCCCTCAATGGTTGGTCCTTAATATCTTTGGTGTCATGGAACCTTTTAATAATCTGATGATAAATGCCCTCAGGGATTCCTCATAGACACATATTACCTGAAGTTGTTTCATAAGTATTCCTGAGTGATTTGTATGTGCCACACTCCATGCCAGGTGCTAGTGGTACAAGACTAAGGCAACTAATCTATCCCCAAGATTCATTTTCTCCTATTCCTACTGATAGAGGACCACTCACTCAAAAATCAACTGCTGTGACCTCTTTGGTTTATGAATATCTTATTGACCTTGTCAGGCCTTGTTGTCTACAGCAGGGCTCAGCAAACTTTTTCTATAAAGGGCCAGGCAGATAGTAAATATTTTGGGCTTTGCAGGCCATATGTTCTCTGTTGTGACTATTTAATTATGTTGTTGCAGAGTCAAACGTAGCCATAGACAATGCAGAAACAAATGGGCAGGGCTATGTTCCAATAAAACTTTATTTCCAAAATCAGGTGGCAGGCCCAATTTGGCCCATGGGTCGTAGTTTACAAACCCCTTGTCTAAATGGAGGTCTTTTAGGAAGACCAGTGCCCAATCATTTGGGGACCTCCACCCATTACAAATACAAGTATGAAAAGCCGTGAAGTCCTCACCCATAAAAAACTTCAAGAAAAGAGCAACTGCCACGTGTCCCATTTGATGGCTCTTCACTGATTAAAAAAATTAGGGGCTTGTCCACACCATCTCCGAGGTCCCTCCCAGTTCTGTAACTCTGCAGCTGGTAAACCACTCAAGGCTGGTGAGTTTTCTCCCCTCCATTAGGCAGCCATTTCCATTTTAGTCTTGGCAGCTTAGCTCAATTTAGTACTACCACTGACCTTCCAGTACTTTCTGTGTCACAGAATGCTGACATTGCATTTGTTTTCATTGATCTTCTCCCTTCACTCTCTCTGTGTCAAGCTTGCTGTGTGGACAGGCTCTCTTGTTACATAAATAAGCATCTGTTTTGCTCTGAGACATACTGCAAATCTGATTTTTGCAAGTCTCCTTTTTTCCAGGTCTGTTTTCCCAACCAGCTACTTTTCATGGGCTCCGAAAATACCCTCTCCTCTTCAATGTGTCCATCCCTCACCATGAAGAGATCATCATGGCTGAACTCAGGTTGTACACGATGGTGCAAAGGGATCGCATAATCTATGATGGAGTGGACAGGAAAATTACCATTTTTGAGGTACTAGAGAGCAAAGGGGACAGCAAGGGTGAAAGAAGCATGCTAGTCTTGGTGTCAGGGGAGATCTATGGAACCAACAGTGAGTGGGAGACTTTTGACGTCACAGATGCCACCAGACGTTGGCAAAAGTCAGGCTCATCCACCCACCAGCTGGAGGTCCACATCGAGAGCAGACATGATGAAGCCGAAGATGCTGGCAGGGGACACCTGGAAATAGATACCAGTGCCCAGAACAAGCATGACCCTTTGCTCATTGTGTTTTCTGATGACCAAAGTAGTGACAAGGAGCGGAAGGAGGAACTGAATGAAATGATTGCTCATGAGCAGCTTATGGAGCTGGACAATCTGGGCATGGGTGGTTTCTCCAGTGGACCTGGGGAAGAGGCTTTGCTGCAGATGAGATCGAACATTATCTATGACTCCACTGCCCGAATCAGAAGGAATGCCAAAGGAAACTACTGCAAGAGGACCCCGCTCTACATCGATTTCAAGGAGATTGGATGGGACTCCTGGATCATCGCTCCACCCGGCTATGAAGCCTATGAATGCCGCGGTGTTTGCAACTACCCCCTGGCAGAGCACCTAACACCCACAAAGCATGCAATTATCCAAGCCTTGGTGCACCTCAAGAATGCCCAGAAGGCTTCCAAAGCCTGCTGTGTGCCCACCAAGCTAGAGCCCATCTCCATCCTCTATTTAGACAAAGGTGTTGTCACCTACAAGTTTAAATATGAAGGCATGGCTGTGTCTGAATGTGGCTGCAGATAGGATTCCAGTGGCTTATTTAATAACTGTAAATGTGTATATTTTGTGTTCCTATTTAATAAGATTATTTAATAAGGGTGTACAGATAACAGAAGCTTGCTGCCTTAGGGAAATGGTCAGGTTGGTTTGTTTTAGGAAATGCATATTTTGCTGTCCAGTCCAGTCCTTTCCTATCTGTTTTTCTTTGGACTTGCCATTTCTTGTCATTGCCATCTCTAACAGCAAATGACAATCCCACACTACTTTTCTTCTATCTCAGTTTGGAAACAGCAACCCCTAAGCAAAATACAGGGTCAAAAGACACAAATTGTGTATGTATATGTGATACATACATGAACTTAGGAACATCTTTTGGTTCTATAGAGGCTGATTACACTCATGTTCATACATGACTGCATGGCTTGCTCAAATGCGTATACACTAAAGGCCAATGGTATGTTTGTAATCACCTCTTCTCTGAGTAGGATTAATGTCAAGATAACTTGCCTCAGAAATTTAACCATCATAGGAAGTATTACATTGCTTAAATGCTCTGGAAACGTAAGTATAGTTTTTGTCATTTGAGTTTCTGCTATTGCTCAGAGCAGTGGAGCCTGGTAAAGTATGCTTGAAGGGAGGGCTTATTTTATACAGAAACCAAATGGCTTCAAGAGGCAGTGGCCTTAGAGGTGCAAGAGCAACAAAAGAACCCATGGGGGACCAATGCACCCTAGAGGGCAGCACCTGGTCAAGAAAGAGAAACAGAAGGGACTTCAGAATGAAATCTGTTCCTGAGGCAATAGGAAAGCAAGGCTGTGTGTATTGACCTTTATTGTTGCAGAGGGTGGAGGAGGTGGGAGGGAGCTCTAGGCAAGAAACGGAAAAGGATATAGATGCTATCCTCAGATGTGTTTGCAAAAACACAAGCAGTTCTAATTAGAGAATGAAATCTTTTGGATAAAATAAAATTATCAAAGACCAAGAGGAGGGAAATCAAAAGGGAATTGCTTGTTGGACTCTTCACTTCTGAATGTTTTTCTTTGCTTCCTAATCTTTCTCTCTTGCCTCTGTACCTCTGCTTCTATTCTTTCCCATCTTCTTCCTTCCCTCTTTGTCCTTTGCCCTATGACCATATCCTACTCCCATCCCTGTGTCCCTGTCTCCACTGCCCTTCATTATCTTGCTGTGGGCTGGAAGGGGACACCTAAAAGCATTTGCTCTCAGAATGAAAGGAGATAGGGTTCTAATTCCTACATTCCCCTTATACTTAATTTGATTTGATTAATGGTATCTTTTATGACATGTTTTGTTTATTAAGTGTATTTAAGCACAAGAAAAAGAAAACCAGAGTACAAAAGAATCCATTTAAATAAATGAATTAAGGAATAGACACATAAGCAAATGACTCAAAAGCTAAGCCTGAATTTTAAATCAGATTTTCTCCATGGTAGATACCCTGGAGCCTTCCCATTTCCCATTTGGCCATTCCCATTGTGGAACTGGCGAGGACTGAGGGGCTGAGAAGTGTTCCTGGCAGGAATGGCCCACTGGGTCTGCCCAGCAGTTGGCATGTCAGAAGGACGTTGAGACCCTGGCCCAGGTCTTAATGGCCCCTTGTAGGATCCTGGGATTTGTGCGGGAGGAACCAGAACAGAGTGGTTCCTAAGCTGTTCCAGCATCTCCAGGCAGCCCGTAAGAATGGTTCACACAAGAATTGAGAATGTAGTTTCTAGTACACTGCCCCTACCTTCATTCTGTTGAATGTTTCCTTAAGAAGTCTTTTTTTTTTTTTTTTTAACCCTGGGAAACTATCAGCCTCTCTTTCACAAATCTCTTAAGGTTATAATCTCACATTGCACTGGAATATAGAAACAAGGAAAGCTATTTTGAAGACCTTTTGCCCAATTTTGACCTCAGCTCTGTGTATCTATTGTCCACTGGTATCCAGAAGGCAAATCCTGGGGAATTCATTGCCCCTGGAAGAGTGATATTTTGACCATCAGTGATTGACAATTGAGATGACTGTGCAACTCAGAATCACTCACTGTGGAATAGCATCCACATAACATGATGGGAGTGAGTGCCTGCATGTACATGTGTACGTGTCGCTGGCTTTGGAGAGCCACATTTAGTGCCCTCGTGGAATGTGGTGCATTCTTTATACTCCATGGTACACAATGTATACTCATATACTCCATGGTACTTCTCATCCTTTCTGAAAGACACTGTAATAGACATACAGTAAAATCTCAAATAAACAGGACAGTTTCAGCTTAGAAATTTTTGCATGATGCAAAAATTTTTTATGTCTAAATATATAAGACAGTGATATGCAGGTGAATGCTAGAACCAGCAACCTGAGGGTGGGAGAAAGCCCTGATTTGTGGAATTCAATGGTGCAAATGCTCCTACCATGGCCTATTTCAAGCTACCAATATGATGTCAACTGGCTTGCATAGTTTCTGAAAACACAATAGTCAGCTCTTGGGAGCCACATGCACACAGGCTCCAGCACACGCTGACATTAGGACAGTGACAAAAGAATGCTACAATGTGCCAGCCCGTTTTCCACTGTGCCTGCTGCTGGCTCCACCAGGCTCTGAGGAAACCTAGTCTCAAGCACTGATAGTCACTGTGATGTTAAGGAGACATGAAGACCTAGGCTGCCGGTGATCAGGCTCCATAGCCTACATGATTCTCCTCTGATCAGTTCAGATGTGAATTTCTATGATTTTCTTCTTCCCTATGGAAAGCAAAAGAGGACTGCAGAAAGCCACAAATTGTCAGACCCTTAGGAAAGTAGAACTTACTCATGTTTCTCTGGTCATGGACCATCTACTACATCCCATGCCAATGATTTTACCCTTTTATGGCAGAATTATCACTGAAGTTGATGAACCTTAATGACTCTTGAGGAGAATTGTAGCAGAGAGATTTGAGCAGCCAACAACCAAAATATTCATGTAAAAGTTTCTAGGCTTCCTGCTATTTATTGATTGATGTATTTATTTTTGTACTATAGTGTAGAATACCAAATATTTTATTTTTATGTTTGTGATTTTGTCTTGGGTAGAATAATCTTCTGTGCTTTTCATATAGTATCCTTCTCCAGGGTATGGCTCATTCATAATATATAGCCTGAAATTTCATCTCTCTCTTTTGCATCAGAATGTCCTGCCATAACTTTGTATATTGGTGTCTTGTAGGCATGCTGTGAGCCCCCTAGTATATTTACTGATTTGTAAATAGTAAAGATTTAATTGAAGTGTAGATGTTTCAGAAAATATTTAACCAATAAACTGTCATGTCATTCTGTAAGCTGACATTGTCATTTTATCAAAAGAGGCAAATATTGTCAGTCTCTGGGGGAATATGATTGCTACTCAGTGCACAGAGGCAGTATTTAATTGGATCTTTTCATCCCCCAAAGCAGGAACTTCCCCTCCAAATGTACCTATTGTCTTTGCCAACCCACCAATTCAGAGACCAGACTGGAGAAATCCATTTGTAATTACACCGATTACTCTGTAAATGTAAGAAACGTTAGTTTAGTGATTTCCAAAAGTCAGCCTCAAAGTGCCTAATTCCTTCCCTATGTTTAATTTTCAGACTGGGAAATTAATGATAAAACATTTTTTCACAACTGTTACTAAATGTTTTAGTATTCCTTGTAATTTATATTCTTCAAGTAAAAGATATTTTCATATAAAGGATTTTACATATTACTTCTTATTGGATTTATCAATGGATCGTAAAACCCAGCAGTGTTTTGGCAAAAAACATTTGCAATTTGTTTCTACCGGAAAAGATATCGCTCTTATTTTTTATTTATTTATTTTTGACCGGTAAGGGGATTGCAACCCTCGGCACGGTGGGGTCCACACCACGTTCAGCCAGTGAGCGCACCAGACACCCCTATATAGGATCTGAACCCACGGCCTTGGCGCTACCAGCGCCGCGCCCTCCCGAGTGAGCCATGGGGCCAGCCCAAGACATTGCTCTTTTTAAGGACTGTAGATCTTTCCACAGAGTCACTGTAGGTTGTACTTAGTCCTTTGCAGTTCTACAAGCTCACATGTGGTGAAAAAGGAAATGCTACTATGACTTTGTGCGTTTTCTTGTCCACAAACAAGGACATTTCATTTTACCCATTAAGTGGAAGTGGATAATACTGTATAATAGCAGCAAAAAGGGTGTTTCCGCACATGGAAATGTTTCCGTAAGATAATAATCCCATCAAGGAATGACCTTTCGTTGTGATCAGCATTCTTCTAGCACACACAAGCACTGACTTTGTGAGTACCTGGCCTGATCAGGGGAGGCTGGCATGCCAGTGCCACCAGACCAGTTTCCATGGATGTGGGAACTCAGCTACTACCAGTGACACACTGGATCAGCTGAAGCACATTATGTTCTCTGGTCCATGTCCAAATTTATGTAGTAACTGCTAGACTAAAATGAAGATGGAAATAAATATTTTACACTGTATTCATAAACCAAATGTGTACATTCAGAGTCATCTTGTTAAATAAAATGAAAAAATTATTTTGGTGATAATTATTTGTAGCTTATTTTTCCTTAAGATGGAATTTTTTTTGCACCTCCCTCCACCTGTTTTTTTACATTTCTGGTTCACAGTATATACAGATTTGGCACAAAACTACACTATCTACCCTAAGCAAATCACTGTACAGTATATGCATGAATTGAAACAACACACTGTATCCCACAAACATGTACAAGTAAATGTCAAGATATTTTGAATAAAAGAAAGAAAACTTCCTGCTACATTAGTAGAGACTGGCCTGAAGAAACATTAACTTGTTTTGAGCTTCTAAGTGGTCTCTCTAGAGAGTGGGATTATGTTGTTATGTGGTTCTCCTATTTTACATGATTGTGTAAATTCCATGAATGTCAGAGACATACGTAGAAAAAGAAATTAGCTGCTCTTTGTCAATAACTGGGAAATATTCCTTCTTTGATTTCTGAATGAGGCAGATTAAAGAGCAATCACTTTGAGAAAAATATTCAGGCTAAATTTCACTGACATTTGTTTATTGAGCCTCATAGAATCTCAAGCTTAAGAAGGGATCTTTAAAAGTTATCCAGTATGCCCTACTTCCTCTCAGCCTGCCAAGGCACTTTTCATCTTCTCTGCAAATATTAGTAATTGAAAATGGTGCTCACTACGTTCTTAAAGACACGTATTACATTTTTAGAGGGCTCTGCCCCAGTTGTTTAATAGTTTAGGTCATTTTGCATGCAAGTCACTGCAGACGTTACAAACGTAAGCAGAAAGTTATTAGAGAGTTATTCCTTATATGGAACTGAAGTCTCTCCTGGCATCCCTCATAACTTCCCAGTCTATAACTCTTGGGGCCTCACATGCACGTCTAATCCCCATCTTCATGACAGCCCCTCTGGTTTGCAGATAGTGCTCCTGTGCCGGGTCTGCTGCTTCCCATTCCCTGCAATTGTGTGTCTGAACACCTGGCCAGACACAGTAGGCTCCCTCAGCCAGATGGAAACAGATGGAAGAACTGCAGCTGGGCTAGACCTGCCCCCTGAGGGGTAGCAGGCCTGGTGGACAGACAGACCCTGCTTCCTGTTCTAGAAGGAAGTTCATTCTTATAGCACAATGAGGGATTTGAAGGTCATAGAGACCGCCCCGGGAAGAATAAAATTCCTTCCATCCGACAATCATCCTGTATCCCCTTTGAGGGGAATTCTGCAATGTCCTGGCTGACAGGCTCTCTCCGGCAAGTGTGTCAGCAGGGAGCCCAGCCCTTGTCACTGGATGAGCACTGATAACATGAGACAAAGCTCTAATCATGGAGGAAAGAGAGCTGAGAACTCAATATGGGGTTTAGGTCAAGAAAGGCCTGAAGAGCCATTCTTAAGATTTGATTCTGAATGCTTTAGCAACCTATTCATTCTTTTGTAAATAATTTCATTTATGGATGTCTCTCACAGTGTGGGGCCCGGAACCATTCCCCACGTGGGGTCTGACCTTGCTCTGGTGGCTCCTTTTCTACTGATGCAGCCTGGGACTGCATTGGGCAAACATACTGCTGCAAGTTATTTTAGGGGGTAGTTTGTTTACAGAGTAAGAGGAAAAATTATTTTCAAAGCTCATATGACACAAATAATAATATGTTATAGGTTCTGATAGTGCACCTAACGTGATTTGATCTTTGTGCTCTTGTGGGAAAATAATTCCACGAGATCACTACATGTGACTGTAGTCACATGGATGAGAGCCCACTTTTGCACAGAAGTGACTATTTGTAAATAGGGGGCCTATTTGGAGAAGGTGAGAGCTTGTTAACTTGGGTGGTTATAAATGGATTATGTGATTATCTCCGACTCACTTTCCCGAACTGTCAGTTTACAAGAAGCAGTTCCTGCCCTCTCTTAACCTTCCTCAGACCATTCACACAGATCTGAAGTAGCTCATCTCATCCCAAGAAGGCCCAGAAATACACCGGCACCCCGATCCACATTTACTTTTAAATATGATTCTGAGTATCTTAAAAAAAACTTATGCTACTCAATTCAAATTAAGATTCTTTGATGGGAGGTGTGAAATACCATTGTCAAATCAGGATTCAGAAGGAAGCTTTTACACATAGAACACTGTACCAACTCCCTTGCACAGCATGGGACTGGTTTTAGAAAATCTAGGTCTAACCCCTTCTTAGTATTCCTGCCTAAAATGTATAACATAACCTAATTATGAAGTCTCATCTGATGAACCCATTTGAAGAACATTTTACAGAATAGACTGTATTCTTTAAATAAAAAGCCAATGAAAGGCAAAGAAAGATTGAGGAACTATTATAGATCAAAAGAGGCCAAACAGGCATGACCACTAAGTGTGATACGTGGTCCTTGATTGGATCCTAGACGCCCCCAAAATTGGCAAAAAGGGCATGATCTTTTTGTTAAGCTCTCTGCTGCTCAGTTGGTGGAGTCTCTAACTTCATCAATTGTTACACTCTCAAATGATATTCACTTAAAAAAATCTTCTGCACGGTTGTTGCCCTTCTTCTGAAGCTGTGAGAAGCTGTATAGGAGGAGTAACTAGGCTTTTGCTCAATGCAATGTCTAAGAGGTGAGCAGACAGCATTAAACATGAGCTCTTTGCCCAGTAGGCAAATGCAATGGAAGGGACAGAGCAGAGAGAAAAGTGGCAAACCTCATGTCAATAAACAAGCTGCAACAAAACATTTCTCCGAAATCACTAAGCTCAACACTCCATTCCCTGAAAAGAAGCATGCTTTTCAGGCAATAAACCATGTTTCAAGTGTTTAGAAAATGAGTCTCCAATCACTGGTAATTTAAACTTCCTTATACCACAGTTCAATGTTTGATAAGGAAAGAGTGCTAACAGGATGGGAACGGAATTACTATATTAAGAAACCCAGCCAGAACAAAAAACAGCCCCCTGCAGTTGTTTTGTTTATGTTCTAGACCCATCTGTTTTAGTTAACATAATATTTACATGAGAGCAGCTCCTGTTACGTCTTTTGCTGCAACTGTCACATGTTTTATTCTTTGTTTTTCATTTTTATTTGTTTTTGTTTTCATAAAAAGATCCTGCAAAAGCACAATTGCAGAACGTGCCCGAAGGAGGCATACACCGTGGAATTACATGGCAGCATTGTAGCTCGCAAGGGCCAGGCCCACCTGATTTGTGCGGTTTGGTGCCAGGTATCAGGTTGCCAGATAAAATACAGGATATCCAGTTAAATTTGAATCTGAGAGAAACAGTTAGTCTGTGACCATACCAGCCTAAACGTGCCCAATCTTGTCTGATCTGGCAAAAACAGTGTATAATTTGTTTCGTATAAGTATGTTTCAAATATTGCATGGGACATACTTAAACTAAAAAAAGTGTTCTTGTCTACCTGAAATTTGAATTTAATTGGATGTTCTTTGCTAAATTTGGCAGCCTAAATCAGGTATCGCTCCCAAGATTACATGACTGGAAAGAGCCATAGAAACATGAAGTAGTTTCCCTTCCACTCCTAAAATGGCTATTAAAAGATCATAAATCAAGCCTAGCCAGGTTGACTGCTGAAGAACAGCTTTGAGAATTAAAGTTGAAACCCACTTTACCATGATACCTAAAAACAGTGGTCACAGCTAACAAATATTTGTCACTATTTCACATGTGAAGAAATTGAGTCACAGTGGGAGTAGGCACACATCCGAAGTCATACAGCCAGGCTAGAGTGGACCTGGGACGTGAACCCAGGTGGCCCACTTCCAGCCATCAAGCACCTAACCACTACGCAATGCTGCCTTCTACTTGAAGCTACAAAAGCACTGCATTTTCTCTGACGTTTTCTCATGAAACCAATCTACCAAAAAACTGGAAATCCCCAAGCCGAATGAGCCTCCTGCCACTTTGCAGTCCCAGGCAAGGCCCACCTGGAACCTTTCTTCCATCCCTCCCTTGGAGCTCCTCCAGCTTTCCTCTTCTGAGCTGCTGTTCACTCTCCATCTTGGAGAACTTTCTCCTTGTAGGACACTTGCTCCCTCTTCCTGCCCTTTGCCAACATATAGGTCCCCTGGAGACAGACATGGAGTGATGGAAAGGACAGACCAGGGTCACACACGCAGGTTGAACAAGACTGCAGGGGCCCTGCGGCACTCATTTGCTCTCTGAGTCCTGATAGCCCAGAAGTTTCTTGCAAGGCTGGGAGCCTACAAGGTGTTGGGTGGGAGACCAGGGTGCTCAGCCCACAGCCCGAGGGAATCAGGCTGACACCGCTGGTTGGCCTCCCTGAGTTCTAAAGATTCCTCCATGGTCCTGGCCATCTATGTCTTTGCAGATTTTATCTCTTCCCCCCTTCTCTCTGGCTCCTGCCCTGAGATGCTTTTCTCTCTTTGGCCCCTGCTGGGGAAGAGGCATGTTTCCCGAGAACTTCAGACGATTGTCCACTGAGTCGACTGACATTTCCATTAGTTTCCTCGGGAGTCCCTCCAACTCTGAGGCCTGAAAATCTTACTCTCAAAAGTTCTCTTTTTCATGTTGACTTCCTTTATTTGAGATTTTGTTGTATTCATAAAAGTGAAATAGCTAGAGAAAAGGCTTTGCACATTTAAAATATACAATTTTGAGAGATGTTACCAAATCACACTCCAAAACTTTATAACAAATTATAATCCATCAGCTGTGTACAAGAGTGCTGTTTTTATACAATTTCCAATATTCAATACCATTGCTTTTCTTAATAGATGCTGTTATGGGTTGAATTGTGTACCCCACCAAAAAAAATATATGTTGAAACTCTAACCCCCAATACCTTAGAATGTGACCTTATTTGGAAATAGGGTCTTCACAGAGGTAATCAGGTTGAAATGAGGTCATTAGGGTGGACTCTAACCAGTAGTGTCCTTACAAAAGGGCAAATTTAGACACAGAGACAGACATGAACACAGAGAGAATCCTATGTGTACATAAAGGTGGAGGTCTGAGTGATGCTTCTAGAAGAGAAAGAATACCAAAGATTGCCAGCAAACCACCAGAAGCTATGGAAGAGGCATGGAACAGATTTTCCCTCTCAGCCCTCAAGAGAAACCAATCCTTCCAACACCGTGATCTTGAACTTTTCTATCTTCCAGACCAACGAAACAATAAATCTCTGTTGTTTAGGCCACTCAGTTTGTGATAACGTTGTTATATCGGTCCTAGGAAACTGATAGAGATGCCAAGTACAATAATTCATTGATATAAATTCATTTTTTAGTAATTTAAATTTTAAAGAAATGTCTCTAATGATCGGTTAGTTTAAATACTTTTTACATATTTCTTGACTAATTCTAATTCTCTTTATTCTATCTCTAGTCTTTTTCTGTCTTTTATGTATATTTCATATTTTTTCTAGCCGATCTGTTGGAATTCTGTACATAATGACAATTAATCCTTTGCTATATGCTTCCAATAGTTTTCCCAGTTTGTTGTTTACCTTTAAACTTCTAAAAAATATTATAGTTTGCTGTTCAAAAGTTTTACATTTTTATTTAGTTGAATCTGTCTTTTTCCTTGTGGTTTCTTGGCTTTGTGCTTCATGTTTAGAAATGGTTTCTCCATCTCAAAAACATTAAAATGTTTTGTTGTCAAAGTAAGTCTCATTTTTGACCTGGCCTAATGAAATAGCCAAGGAAGAGAGAAGAGGTGCAGGGAGCATGAGAGTCTTTCCCTACCTGGGACTATCATAGGCCAATTTCATAACATCTGGGCCTGGAAGAAGTTTAAAGCTTCACTTTCTCTTGTGAGTTCCTTGAAAACCTCTCAATGTGCAGCTCCTGTGACCTAAGGGCTGGCTGCTTATTCCTCTGGCAGTGCCCAGGGAAGCAGAAGTCCAGTCCAGGTTCTTTTGTGCTAATGTCCCGTCATGCTCTAGGCTTTCTTGTTGGATGGCATCTGGTATCTTTTCTATCATTGTGTCACAAACCAAGCCCAAACAGTGCTTTGAATAACAGTCATTTATCTTGATCATGAATCTGGAGTTGATTGGACTCAGGGAGGACGGTATTCCTTGTAATCCCACGCAGTCAGCTGGAGGCTGGGTGTCATCATCTTAAAGGTGCCTGGGTTGGGGTTCCTTGGGTCTCTCTGTTCTCGATGTGCTGTTTCACCTTATGGCTGCCTCGGGGTCACCAGACTTCTCATATGGTGACAGAAGGCTCCCACGGTGCATGTTCCAAGACAGAATGAGGCAGAAACTGTACTGGTTTTTATTGTCTAGCCTCAAAAGCCATGCAGCCTCACTTCCACCATTATTTGGTAGGAGTGAGTTACTAGGCCAGCTCATTATCAAGGACAGGGGAATCAGACTCCACTTCCTGATGGGACATGTGCTGATGAATTTTCAGACATCTTTAAAAACTCCCGCAGATAGGATCTAAGAAACCTCTAAGCTGATTCTCTTCTGTACACTTCTGGTACCCGGTCCATGTATGCGTTCCTTGCCCTGACTAACCCTGAGACTGCAAGCCAGTTTTTGCTCAGCCACAATGTCCCTTCTTCACTCCTCCTCCAGACACAGTCATCAGTCTGTCTCTTGACCTCAGATTTCCTTGGTGGGGCTCACACTTGAGTCCTCCCTGCCCCAAACATAAGAAATGCATATCAAATTCTCCAAGGGGTACCATTTGAAGCAACTCTTTTTTTTTTTTAACATTTATTTGTACATATTTGTGGGGGTACAGTGTTTTCTTTTAATGACTGCATATACTGTACGTTGATTCACTTAGGGTGGGTAGCATAGCTTTGTACCTATTAATCTACTATTTCCCCTCCCCACAACCACCTCCCTTCCCTCTTGGCCCCTGTTAACCATTATTCTACTCTCTACTTTTATGAGAACCACTTTTTTTTTTTTCAGTGAAATCATGTGGTATTTGTCTTTCTGTGCCTGGCTTCCTTCACTTAACATAATGGTCTCCAGTTCCATTCATGTTGCTGCAAATGACAAGATTTCATTGTTTCACAATAGCTGAATAGTATTCTATTGTGTATATATAGCACAGTTTTATTATTCATCCATCTGTCGATGGATATTTAGGTTGGTTACATCTTTTAGCTATTGTGAATAGTACTGCAATGAATATGGGTGTGCGGGTGTCTCTTCCATATATTGGTTTCATTTCCTTTGGGTACATATTCATTAGTGGGATAGCTGGGTCATCAGGTAGTTCAACTTTTAGTTCTTCGAAGAAACTCCATACTTTTTTCCACAATGGCTGTACCAATCTACATTCCCATCAACCATGTAGGAGGCTTCCCTTTTCCGCCTGCCTCACCAGCATTTGTTATTTCCTGTCTTTTTGATAATAGCCATTCTAACTGGAGTAAGATGATATCTCATTGTGATTTTAACTTGCATTTCTCTGATGATTAGTGATATTGAGACTTTTTTCATGTGCCTGTTGGCCAATTGTTTGTCTTCTTTTGAGAAATGTCTGTTCAGGTCCTTTGCCCATTTTTTAGTTGAGTTATTTGTTTTACTGTTGTTGAGTTGTTTGAGTTCCTTACATATTCTGGATATATTAGCCCTTTGAGGTGTAGTTTGCAAACATTTTCTCCTGTAAGTTGTCTCTTCACTTTGTTGATTGAGTTCTTTGCTGTGCAAAAGCTTTTTAGTTTGATGTAGTCCCATTTTTCTATTTTTGCTTTAATTACCTGTGCTTTTGTAGTCTTGTTCAAAACATAGGAGTGCTGCTTATTCCCGTTTTGTGTAGTGATACCCTTTTGTTTTATTTTAGTAGTTTCATAGTTTTGGGTCTTAAATTTAGGTCTTTAGTACTCCTTCTACTAATTATGGGTTTAGTTTGTTCTAGGTGTAATGTTAGGTTGCTTATTTGAAGTCTTTATTCTTTTCTGATGTAGCCATTTATTAGTATAAATGTCCCTCTTTAGTACATGTTGAGTTGATTTTCATATGGTGAGAGATAGGGGTCTGGTTTCAGTCTTCTGCATGTGGATATCCAGTTTACCAAGCACCATTTATTGAAGAGGCTGTCCTTTCCCCAGTGTATATTTTTGGCACCTTTGTCAAAAATCAGTTAGCAATAAATGTGAGGGCTTACTTCTGGACTCTGTTCTGTTCCATTGGTCAATTTGTCTGTTTTTATGCCAGTACCATGCTGTTTTGGTTACTATAGCTTTATAGAATATTTTGAAGTCAGGTACTATGATGCCTCCAACTTTGTTCTTTTTGTTTAAGATTGCTTTGGCTTTATGGGGTCTTTAGTGGTTCCATACAAATTAAAAGATTTTTTTTTTCTATTTCTGTGAATAATGCCATTGGTATTTGGATAGGGATTGCATTGAATCCATAGATTACTTTGAGTAATATGGACATTTTAATGATATTAATTCTTCTAATCCATGAGCAGAGTATATCTTCTTATTTATTTATTTCTTCTTTGTTTTTTTTTCACCAATGTTTTATAATTTTCATTGCAGAGGCCTTTCACCTCCTTGGTTAAATTTTCTCCTAGGTATTTCATTTTGTTGATAGCTACTGCGAATGGGATTATTTTCTTGATTTCTTCTTCAGATATTTCATTATTGGTGTATAGGAAGGCTACTGATTTTCATGTGTTGATTTTGTATCCTGCCATTGTACTGAATTCATTTATTAGTTCTAGTAATTTTTTGGTGGAGTATTTAGGGTTTTCTAGGTATATGATTATGTCATCTGCAAATACAGATAGTTTGACTTCCTCCTTTCTGATTTGGATGACTTTTATTGCTTTCTCTTGCTTTATTGGGCTGGCTAGAACTTCCAGTACTACGTTGAATAAGAGTTGGGAAAGAGGGCATCCTTGTCTTCTTCCAGATCTTAGAGGAAAAGCCTCCAACTTTTGTTCATTCAGTATGATATTAGCTATGGATTTGTTGTCTATGGCCCTTAATTGTGTTGAGGCACATTCCTTCCGTACCTAGTTTTTTGAGTGTTTTTATCATGAAGAGGTATTGGATTTTATCAAACGCTTTTTTTGATAAAAAAAAGTTTTCCCTTTATTCTGTTGATGTGATGTGTCACATTTATTGATTTGTGTATATTGAACCATCTTTGCATCCCTGGGAATGAATTCCACTTGATCATGGTCAATGATCTTTTCAATGTGTTTTGGATTCGGTTCACTAGTGTTTTGTTGAGGATTTTCACATCTATGTTCATTATGGATATTGGTCAGTAGTTTCCTTTTTTTGTTGTGTCTTTCCCCAGTTTTGGTAACAGGGTAATGATGCTGGCTTTGTAGAATGAGTTTGGAAGTACGCCTTTCTCTTCAATTTTTTGGAAGAGTTTGAGAAGAATTGGTATTAGTTCTTTAAACATTCAGTAGAATTTGGCAGTGAAGCCATCTGGTCCTGGGGTTTTCTTTGTTGGGATACTTTTAATTATTGTTTCAATCTCATTACTCATTATTGGTCAGTTTAGGCTTTCTAGCTGTTCATGATTCAACCTTGGCAAATTGTACGTGTCTAGGAATTTATTCATTTCTTCTAGATTTTCCAGTTTGTCGGTTTAAAGCTGTTCACTTATATTCTCTTGTGATCCTTTGTATTTCTGTGGTGTCAGTTGTAATGTCTTTTTAATTTCTGATTGTGTATTTGACTCCTCTCTTTTTTCTTTGTTATTCTAGCTAAAAGTTTACCAATTTTGTTTATCTTTTTGAAAGATCAACTTTGTTTTATTGATCTCTTGTATTGTTTTTTAATATCTAATCCATTTATTCCTGTTCTGATCTTTGTTATTTCTCTCCTTCTACTAATTATGGGTTTAGTTTGTTCTAGGTGTAATGTTAGGTTGCTTATTTGAAGTCTTTATTCTTTTCTGATGTAGCCATTTATTAGTATAAATGTCCCTCTTATAACTACTTTTGCTGCATAACTTAGGTAATGTTATGTTATGTTTTCATTTTCATTTGCCTCCTGGAATTTTTAAATTTCCTTTTTAAAAACTTCTTCTTTGACCCATTTGTTGTTTAGGAGCATGTTGTTTGATTTCCATGTATTTGTATGGTTTCCAATGTCCCTTTTGTTATTAATTTCTAGTTTTATTCCATTGTGGTTGGACAAGGTAGCTGGTATGCTTTCAATTTTTAAAATTTTTCTGAGAATTGTTTCGTGACCTAACATATGGTCTATTCTAGAGAATGTTCTATGTACTGCTGAGAAGAATGTGTATTCTGCTGCTGTTAGATGAAATGTTCCATAAATGTCTGTTAGGTCTAATAGGTCTAGAGTAGATTTTAACTCTGATGTTTCTTGGTTAATTATCTGTCTGGATGATCCATCCTTTGCTGAAAGAGGGGTATTAAATCCCCAACTCTTATTCTGTTGAAGTCTGTTTCTCCCATTAGCTCAAGTAGTATTTGCCTTATGTGTCTGGGTGCTTTGGAGTTGGTTGTGTGTGTATTTAGAATTGTTATATCCTCTTGTTGAATGATCCCTTTATCGTTATATTATGACCTTCCCTATCTTTTTTTTACTTTGCTTGGCTTGAAGTCTATTCTATCTGATATGAATATAGTTACTCCTGCTCTCTTCTGATTTTTATTTGCATGAAATATCTTTTTCTATCTCTTCACTTTCAATGTGTGTCCTTACAGGTGAAGGGAGTTTCTTGTAGGCAGGTATTGTTGGTTTTTGTTTCATGATCTATTCAGCCACTGTATGACTTAATGGAGAATTTAATCCATTTATATTTAGAGTTATTATTTATATATCAGGACTTGTTACTGCCATTTTGTTACTTTTTCTTTCTTTCTGTTTTCCTTCCTTACTTCCTTTCTCTCTCTCTCTCTCTTTTTTTGGTAGATCCCTTTTTCCTTTTTTCTGGTCTTCCTGACTTCTGTTGTGATTTAGTGGTTCTCTCTAGTAGTATATTTTGATATCTAGATATTTATTTTTAGTATGTCTATTATAGGTTTCTGTGTTATGGTTATCGTGAGGCTTACAAAAAATGTGTTATAGTTATAACAGGTTATTTAAAACTAATAACTTAGCTTTGATCACTAAGAAAAAGGAAAAAAAAAACAAAGTCAACTCTACATTTTGACATCATTTCCCCCTACTTTTTCACATTTTGTTGTTTCAGGTTACATCTTTTAATACTGCCTATCATGTATAGTATAGGGTTGTTGGATTTGTTATTATCTTGTTTGTTTTGTCCTTTAGTCTTCATAGTAAGGATGTAAATGGCTTATTCACCACCATTACATTGGAATATTCTCAGAACATATGTGTGTTTACTTTACTAGTGAGTTTTCTACTTTCAAATTTTTTTTGTTATACCTTAGCATTTTCTTCTTTCAGCTTGAAGAGTTCCCTTTAGCATTTGTAAGGCAGGTCTAGTGTTGATTAATTCCTTAAGCTTTTGTTTGTCTGGAAAATACTTTACTTATCCTTCATATCTGAAGGTAAGTTTTGGTGGATACAGAATTCCTGGTTGACAGTCTTTTTCCTTCAGCACTTTGAATATATCATCACACTCTCTCCTCACCTGTAGGGTTTCTACTGAGAAATCCACTGAGAGCTTTATTAGGGCTCTGTTGAATATTATGTGTTTCTTTTCTCTTGCTGCTTTCAGTATTCTTTCTTTGTCTTTGGTTTTTGATTATTCAATTATGATGTGCCATGGAGTGTTCCTCTTTGGATTGATTTTGATTAGTGAACTCTCAGCTTCCTGTACTTGGATATTGTCACCTTTCTCCATACTCGGGAACATTTCAGCCATTATTTCCTTAGATATGCTTTCTAGGTTGCTTCCTTTTTCATCTCCTTCAGGTACACCAATTATGTGGAGGTTATTTTGCTTGAAGAAGTCCCATTATTGCTGCAATTCTGTGTCATTTTTTCTTATTCTTTTTTCTTTTTCCTCCTCTGATTGGGTAGTTTTTTATGGTCTGTCTTTGAGCTCACTTATCTTTTCCTGTTTCTTGGTTTGGTTAAGTCTGCTGTCATAGCTTTCTATCAAGCTTTTCAGTTCAGATAACATATACTTTATTTCCAGAATTTCTATTTTTTTTTTGAAATTGATTATATTTCTTTGTCAAGTTTCTTGTTCTGCTCCTGGATTGTTTTCCAAATATCATTTAATTTTCTATTGGTATTTTGTTATGACTCTCTGGACATCTTTAAAAGGATTATTCTGAATTCTCTGTCAGAAATTTTACATGTCCACTGTTCTTTTGGTTTCATTGCTGGAACTTTGTTGATTTCCTCTAGTGGTGTCATATTTCTCTGTTCTTTCTCTGTCTTTGTGTCTTTACATGGATGCCTGCACATTTAAGGAGACTGTTATCTCTTCCAGATTTTATAGGTACTCTTTGATGGTGTTAGACCATTACTGATTAATATCAGAACTTTGTCTCTGGTCTGGGTTTTTTTTTTCTGTTCTGTGATGAATGGAACTAATTTGATGTCCTGTGGTTAATTCCTAGATTGGTGGATATTTCCTGTGGAGACTGGAACTCAAACTCTTTGCCTGAGCTAACTTGCTGCCTTACTGTTGTTTCTCAGACTGGGAGAAACTTTTTGTGCAGACCAGATTTTAACTGTTGATCTTTTAGTCACTTCTGGGTCATGTGGTGTCAGCACATATGCAGTTGTTCTGTTTGGAAATTCCAGCTCAAGTTTTTCCCACAAATTGTGCCCCCTGAAGTTTTATCTCACTGACTGGTCCCCACTGTATCGTGCTTGTACTGATAGGAAGGTTTCTACTGATAGGAAGGCAGATCAGCTGCCTGTGCTGCTCTGCAGTGCACCCCTGGTAGATCAGCTCCCCCACCCCTGACACTGCAAACATATCCCATGGGGTGGGCCCAGCACAAGCCCCCCAAGAAGACTCACTGACCTCTGAGTGAATACTTCCTCTCATTGGCTATGGCCCCTTCCTCCTATGCAGATGCTGGAGAAGATTGTGAACAGCTTTGCTGGGAAACGGGATGGTGCATTTTGAAGTTTTTTTTTTTTTTTTCAGCAGCCACAAGTTTTTTTTTTTTTTTTTTTCCTTTACCCCTTCATACTCCAAGTAGCTTCACACAAAGGGCACTGCTGTGGCATTGCTATCTCCAAGTAGCTGCTTCATGTACTGTGCAATGCTGGTCCAGGAAATGGCTGGGTCTGGATCTGATGAAGTGGTCCCTCCTGCTTACAGCAGCTTCCCATGTCTTCACAGACTCAGTGGGTATCTCCACCTTTCCCCCAAGTTCCAGTGAATACAGGATGGCAGTTTTTGTGTTTTACTAGTTATAAATTGATCTGTTGTTGAGGGGAGTGATGCTGGGATAGTCTATTCCACCATCTTGGTGATGTCACTCAATCTGAAGCAACTTTTGAAGCAAAGAATAGGTACTCCTCCACTTTCCTCAATTCCAACAATCAGAGCTTGGCTAAGTAAACTAAAATAGTATAAATATATAAAATATATATTTATAAATATATAAAATAAATAGTAAACTATTTATTCAAAAATAAATTAACAGTCAACTAAAATCAAGTTTTATAGAATACTTGTAGGCATGGCAAATATTTCCTTAATAGGATAACAATTTTTCTTAAGTCAATTCATGATAGGTTTTTAAAACTTGGTGACCCCAAATGGTTAAACAATGTGTTTAAGCTAGGACTATGGCCTCTTTCAGTTCTTTTTATTTATTTTAAACAATTTAGAATATTTTAAGGCTATATTTGAAATTCTTGCTCTTTGTACAAAGGAATCACAGAAAAATTGAGAAACTTAGCTAAAGTCACTTATCAATCAGTGAAAGAATTAAACACAAGACCTGGATTTCTCAACTTCTAATACTGGGATTCAAACTCATGTGGCCAAGATATTTTCAGTGAAGTTTTCTCCTAGAATCTACCTCAATGTGTTTTTGTTTTAATGAGGCAGAAAATATACAAACAAATAAAAAAATCAGATCCTACTAGACTATATTCTGCATCTTCTCAACTTTCATGAATGCATTTGAACAAAAGCCAAATTTTGACAAATGAATACTGCCAAGCAATATTATTTAATAAGTAGAGATCCACATGATGTGATTGGGTGCTATTTGCTTGAGGAGCTGCAAAGTGAGAAGCAAAGTGCTTTTGAGGCAATCCAGGACGTGGTGTTGAAAAGCTGCATGTGGCGTTAAGTAAAGGTTGGAGGCAATGTGGATTCACACAGCAAGCACAGTAACCAAGTCCCATGATCTATCACCTTTAGGTTTGTTGTTTTTTGCCATGACAACTGCTTATCTTTGGTAGATGTTTTTGGATCCACAGCTGACACGTAAGGAAGTAGTTTTCCTTAACTGGCTTGACAAACAAGGACCAAATATGAAAATTCAGCAATACAGCAAGAGATTTCAGTGTGGAAGATATTATGTGGTTTATTATAATTGCTCTTTTCATGGTCAACAAGTGATATAACAAAGACACTGAATGGAAAATAGTGGTTACTCTCAACACCTGATATTCACCAACAATATGCAGTTAATCAACCACCTACAGCTAATTCGAGCTCTGTAGAGCTGTTACTAGAATAATAACTTAAAATCAGTAATAGGAAGATGGAACATGTGCTCCAGGCAAATTAGACTAACGTGAAGTCCCAATGCCAGATTACAGACTCTTCTATGCCACTCTGAGCCTGTCTATATGGCAATAGTTTTGTCCACTGACACGGCCTTAGTCCTCTTCTTCTTCTTAGACCATCAAAGGATCCATGGTTCTCTTTGAGCTCCCTAGAACAGGAATGACAACCTCAGGGGCTAGGCAAGTAACATAAACAAGTGAGGTGGCCTGGGGGCTGTGGACCACTGGAGGAGGGTTCAGGCCCCAGCTGTTGGCAGCAGCAGCTGTAAAGTTTCAGACAGTTGTTGTCACAATAGAGTTTAGGCCATGTGTGCCAGCTCTTCCAATTCTTAAGATAAACTAGAAATATGGAATTTAAAAACTTAAAAAATTTTCCATCTGATTCCAGAAAGTGTTTACATTCTGGGAAGTACAAAAAGTGCGCATCTATAAGCCAAATTTGGCTCACAAGCTACCTCTTTACTCTTTCTAGCCTTGAGGTTAGTAGAAGAAATACGGTGAAAAATACACTCCTTTTGAATGGGACCATGGCTTTTCCCCCTAAGCCCATTGTTCTGAGAATAGTGTCCAGACTAGAACAGTTCCTTTCAAGGATCATCCGTCCATTTGACTCTCAGCTGCCTCTCTTGGTTAAGACTTGGCTCAGGAGTTGGGTTGGGTGCTTCCTCAGCCCCAGTTCTGGAGAGTTCATCTCTGCTCTTCTTTGATGTAGAGCCAGTAGTATCTTTGAAGGACCCAATAAGGCCATTAAGAACTGCCCTTGATCCTAGCATTGTTCTTACAGCTCTACATTAGAACAGGACTTTCTTCAACAAAGAGGAACTCGATTTTATGGTTTTCAAGCTAGTTTATGCATCATGATCATCTGAGGAATAATTTTTAAAATAGATTCCCTGGTCTCACCTAGGAGAATCATATTTAATTCAATGGGTATGATATAGGGCAGCAGTTCTCAAATGGTTCATTCTCAGGATCTCTTTTCTCCCTTAACAATGACTTACCCCAAAGAGCTTATGTTTATATGGGATATATCTGTTGTTATTTGCCATATTAGGAATTCAAACTGAAAATTTTAAAAATATATATTTATTAATTTATTTTAAGATTAACAAACTCATTGCATGTTAGTATAAATAACACATTTTTGTGAATAATAAATATATTTTACAAAACAAAATTGATGTCATGAGAAGATTGGCATTGCTTCATAATTTTGCAAATCTCTTTAATGTCTGGCTTAACAGAAGACAGGTGAATCCTCCTATCTGCTTCTGCATTCAATCCATTGCAATATATTATTTTGGGAAGTATATGAAGAAAATTTGGCCTCATACAAATTTGTGGTTGAAAAACGGAGACATAGTAGTCTCTTCAGATAATTGTGGATATTTTTCTTTGATACTACACTTAAATTCAGTGAATGATAGTTTCTTAAACGTTAGTTGAAAGGTAGAATCTTAAATCATTTCAATGCTGAATCTTGAAGACCAAAAAGAAAACACCCATCAATGAACACTTTGTACCTAGTTACATTAAAATCTATTGGTCTTCTTGCACTTTTAATTGATCTTTTACCCAAGCATGATTCTACAACATCATATATTTGTCATTTTGAAAGTATTTGTTCACAGACCTTGTAAATGTTGACACATTTCAGTACACAGTATCATCACATGTCACGTGGCCTCTGGAAAACTCCATTGTACACTCCGTGAGAGAATGAGACTGATAAAGGTGAATAGTGTTTTGGTATTATTATGAAAATAGTTTTGACCTCTATGGACCCTCTGGGGTAACACTAAGAGCCCTTTCCTAGAAACATATAGATCTAGATTCAAGATCCATATGCTACTAACTAGCTAGGTGAAATTAAGAAAGTTGCTTTACTTTTCTATGACTCAATTTCCCAACTAAAAATTGAAGTTTTGAACTTGAGTCAATGTTTATCAATGGGAGCATGACTGTCATTTGAGGCAGAAAAAGTTGTTGTTATGAGGGACTGTTCCTCATATTATATGATATTTAATATCCCTGGCCTCCCCCACTTCTACAAACTCAGATGAGCACTGCACCCCACCTTCAACCATTGTAACAGACCCAGAACACTTTGGAGGGTGATATTGCCTCTAGTTGAGACCTTTTGAACTAAATGAATTTTAAATTTCCTTTTAATTCTGAAGTCAATTCTACTAGAAAGTTGGAAAACGACAAAATAGTTGAACATGTTTTGAATTTCTCTTTTGCTGTGTGTGTGTGGAAATCTATTTAGGTGTTGTAGATTTTCTTAAATATACTTGATTTGGACAAGTGTTTGTGACCACATGGAAAGTAACAAAACTAGAAGACCAGAGGTGGGGGCAAAAAGGAGAAAACAGAGATTGGAAAAAAATCTCACATTCTTCTGGCCACAGTTTTACAAATTAAGGATTCTTAAAATCTTTAGTAAATAGCTGACAGTGTTTGCACATTCAGTTGTTCAGCTGACCAGAGGTGTGGAAAGGAAGACCTCAGTTCTGCCCAGACCACCAAGCTCTGGGGGACCTATGGGTAACCTTGCAATCATGGCCGTGCCTCTGCCCTGCTCCTGAAGGGGCAGTGCCGCTGAGTGGTTAAAAGCCAGCCGCTGAGTGCTGGGGCCAGCCTGCCTGGGTTTGAATCCCAGCTTTGCTCCCTACTAGCTGTGTTACCTTAGGAAGTCACTTCTCTCTGTGCCCGAGTTCCCTCATTTGCCACGTGAAAAGAATAAAGGCACTGACTTCATAGACTTACTATGAGGATTAAATGCATCAATGCATTCAAAGTACTTGGAACAGTGTGTGTCAATGGGAAAGGAAGCAATAATATCAACTAATAGTATTACTAAGTGCAGGCAGGAAGCCACACTCCCCTCCTCTGAAAACCCCAGACCACCTTTGATATTATGTTTACCTTTTCCCATCACATTTTCCCATTCTTCTCCCATAAGGCTGAACGTAAAGCTGATTTTATCTTGCTTTTCTGCATACACATGGGTTGTTGTTATGATAGGGGGAAGCAACGGCTTATAACCCTAGATGGCTTCAGCAAAGATCTCTCAGAGAGCCCTCCGGATGCCCATTCTCAGTGAAGGCAAGGAAACTTCCTATAGCCCAAGAGAGCTGACACATCCGAAATTTTGAGGGTTGGAACACAGACATGTTTAAGTGTGGTTGTTCTAAAACTTTCTCCTTTGGCAATGAAAGTCGCACAGAAACAGGCCAAAATGGAATTTCCAAGATTTTGAGCTTTGCAATGACCACTGAGAAGAAAAAGAGAGACTATCCTTGACAAGACTTTTCCACAGTAAGCATTTGAGAAGGTTTGGAGGTGAATCTTGGAGAAGTACTGCCTCTTCTAAATCTGGTAGTTCACACAAAGCTTGTCTTTTTTCTTATCCTCCTCCGGAAAGAAAGAGTTTGATTTACAGTTGCACATTCTGCTCTTTGCAGATCCTCCCCTTGAGATCCAGAGAATTTTCACGTTCACTTCACCAGAGAAATGGGGGCAGTGGGAAGACAGAAAGTGAAGGCGCCCACCGCTTGGGTTAATTGCGGGCCTGTTTGTGACTCAGCTTCCGGCTGAGTCATGGATTCTGAGAGAAGAATTCTGGCAGACGTGTGTATTCCACCAGCACTGCAGGGATAAGGGAAGGTGACCTCATGGTAAAGCTTCCATATGTTTGTGTCTCTGAATAAACACTCTCCAGTGAGACTGCTAGGTCTGTGTTTCTCATTTTCCTTCCTAAGCAGTCCTGACACTTGCTTCTTTTCCCTCAAGTTCCTACTAATGACCCACTTAAGTGCTTGATGGGTAATGGGCAAGATGACTTTAGGGTCTCTTCCAACACCATTGGTGTACACATTCATGTATTTGTAGAGTTGGAAATGGCTTCAGAATTTATGTAGTTCAGCTCTCTTATTTTCCACATGGAAGCTGAAGCCAAAGAGGCTAAATGAACTTCTGAGATCAGAAAGCACTTTCATATCAGGTCTGGGTTAAGAACTCCCCAACCAAAACCCTTTCTGTGACTTACTCCGGGCTTCTTGAAATTGGGGTCCATGTACTCCCCTACATAGCCTAGGTACACAGGCCCACAAAAGTTGCAGGATACTTGAGGCATCTTCCTAGAGCTTCAGTTTTACCCTAAGGCCAGTACTTAAAATAATTCCCATATCACATATATCACTGCATCCCCAACTCCCAGAACATTGCCTGCCATAGTAGGTAATCAATAAATATTTGTTGAGTGAATGAATAAATGAATGTTAAAAAGACAATATAATATTTTGTCAAAAATTTTAGCTTGCAATGGGCTCTTCGGCTATTAGAGATATGGCAGCGGAAATATTTGAGAAAACAATGGTGGTGCTAAAAGCCAGGGGTCTCAAAGAGGCAATGATACTGTGGCCATGTGCCTCATATGAAAATCTTTCTTCACTTTTCCTAAATCCACTGTATGTTGAAATTGCTAAGGAGATGAGTAAGGAAACCACATCTTTTGTTCCTCCCTCTGGGAACGAAATTCCTCCCCTTCCCGCCTGTTGTAGGTGTTCACTACCTGGACAAGGTTTTCTTATCTTTTCCTACTATTTCTCCAGGGAAGACTTCCCTGAACCCCTAGACTAGGTTAAGGCTTCCAGCTACGTGCTCCACTGGACCCTGCCCCTCCTCTTTTTAACATTCAACACACTAGATTAATGTCTGTCTTCTAGCTAGACTGTCAGTTTCCTTCATGAGGCATGGTCCATGCTGGTCCATCTCATTGCCTGATATCACTACTGCCTTGCCCAGGACCTGACATGTGGTAGTTACTTAATAAGTAGTATTTAATTGAAGCAGAACTGAATTTCCTGAGATAATCATAGTAGCGATTGGAGGAGCCTGGCAGATCCTGCTCCAGTCTGGAAACGATGGCGCTTGGCCTGCCAGAATATCAGCAGCTCACTTCACCCAGATACAAGACAGTGTCCAGGAGCTGAAACAGCTACAGGTTACTGATGGTTTGGATCCAGTGGCCACTTTCTGTGGCTCAGTTTATTTGTCCATCTCTTTCCACCAGAGTTGCCCTATTTTCTCATTCAGAGCTATGGAAGGTAGAAAGTCCATCAAGGAAGTTGATAGAAAGGCCGGATCTGAGGCAGTATAAGTGCTTGAGGTCAGGAGAGGATGCACTTCAGAGATATTTTCAGAAATAGAATTGCCTGAGCTTGGTGGGGGAATGGATGTGAGAGGAACAGAGATCATGGAGAACTCCAGATGATTCGGTGTTTTCTGGCTTGGACGACTGCTTGACTGGTGACATTATTAATTAAGAATGATGAAGAAGAGGAGGATGTCCGGAGAGAAAACCAAGAGTTCCAGTTTGAAAACATTGAGGGCAAGATGCCCACTCCACCCCTGCTGTGATGTGTCCAGCAGTTAGAAATATTAATGTGGAAATGGAAGGAAGGTTGGAGATGAAGACCCATCCTAAAAAGTGGAAAGTGGCCTTGGTGGGCCAGTCACCACCAGAAGGTTGTCCTGTTCATAGTCAACTATCGATCTTTCTATTTCTCTATCCAAGACCCTGAGGTAGAGACCCCTACTGAATCTACCCTCTCTCTCGATAAGTGGCCACTGTGTCTGTGGCCTTTGGGTTAGCATGACAAAGTGGCAGTGGTCATGGCAGCCTCAATGGGACATAGGGGTAAAGGCACTGGGATTGCCCCAGCCCCAGTTGAAGACTCACCCTGAGGGTGATCTAAGAAGAAACAGGGGTTCCAGCACTGTGAGCCTGTGAGTCATGCTCTGCTGGTAGAACACCTCAGTGAAAATGTAACAGAAATATGTGGGGATTTGCAAATCTTGATAGAAAAATAGAAACTTGTGAACAATATTATAGAAGTGTATATGTCAAACAAGGTAGACCTGTAATGTGTGGCTTAGGCAGACAGGAATAGATTTATTCTGTCCTTATTTTGCAAGGGATGCTTCTTGGTCCGTCCCTCTGGATGCTTGGCTACCTGTCTACTCTTCTGGCTCTCTCTTCCTCATTGTCACTGACTGCACCAGTTCTTGGACTTAAAAAGACCATAGGTCCCTTGACCTCTCTTTCCATATTATGCTAGTTTATCAGCCCCTGTAGGTTTCACTCCCATGTCTATCTGCCATGCATCTACTGTCCATCAGTCCATCCACTTATATTCAAGTCACCTTGTCTCCTTGTTCTTCAGCTAAACCAGGAGACAAAGCTCCGAGCCTGGATTCATATTACTTCCTGTCTTCTTCGCTCTGCTCTCAGACTGCTTTGCGAGAAACCACGCAGCCAGAAGAGAGCTGCAGACTCTCTGTAGTCTCCTAGTCTCCAGACCACAAGACTGTCCAACAATCTTTCCAAGTGTCACCAGCAGTCTCCATGTTCTATCTGGTTAAAGACTGTTTCAAATTCTTAACTTTCTTCTCATGCTCTGGGCTCTTTGTCCTTCTTGCGGATCTCAGCTACCACATAGTTTCACCCAGAAAAATCAAGTCCCTTTGTCTATGTTGCATAGAGCACACATGTACACACCTAAGACTGAACATGAAATGGTTACAAACAAGACTCTCTGTTGCTGCAGTGAGGGGTAATGAGACAGGATCAGAAACAATTAAGATAAAAATAAAAAATAGCAGCTACACTTACTAAGTTCTTATGAGTGCCAGGCAGGGATCCAAGGGTCTCACTTCCTTTAATTCTCATGACAACATCGTGAAGTGGGTAAAAACAGATCCCTTGTTTACTCAAGCTTCTTTGCTGAGAGAACTCCAATTTAGGCTCACACTCACAGTATGGCTGATGACTGATATGAGCAAACCACAGTTTTCTGCTTACTTTTCCTGATATGCATATCCTCAGCAGCCTGTCCAGCAAGGGGTGGCCACATGATTCTGTTCTGAGTAATGGGAAGTCAGGGGAAGTTTTCTGGGGATGTTTCTCTTTCCAGATGAAAGGACATTGCCTCAAAAGGAGAAAGGAGGTTGTCCTCTACTCCTTGACTTTGAACATGGTCAAATGGCCTGGAGCTGAGGTGGCCACCTGAGAAACAGGAGGTGACCAGTATAGACAAGCCAAAAGGCTGAGGATGGTGAGGAAGTGGGGAGCTGGGAAAAGCCTGCAACCCTGAGACACTGTGGCGCTGCTCTCTCACACCTGTACCATCTACTTCCAGGTTTCTTGTTAGGAGAAATCATCACATGTCTTCATTACCGCTCTTAGTTGGGTGGCCTATAATTTGCGGTTAAGCCCTTCTAACTGAATCAGGTTATTACCATCATTAGCCCCTTTTGTGGAAGAAACTAAGACTTGAAGAAGGTAGGTGAGTGACTTTGCTAAGGCTGGTAAGTGGGGAGGGAGTCTCACACTTAACACGCAGTCTGATTCCAGGGCCTGCTCTTTAGCTAAGCTCCATCTCTGTCTGCCAGGTTCCTGGACATTTGTGATGCAGAGATGGATAATGGGCAAAGAAAGACAGAATCAGATAAAGGGGAATGATAAGGAGAGGACAAAGTGAGAGCAGCTAGACTGATAAACTTGATGAAAGAGGCAGCAAAGAGAGTTGGTAGAGGATCCAAGGCTAAGTGCAGAAATTGACAGAACATCTGGGGTGAGAGTGGAGAAAGTGATTTTGAGACTCCAATGAGGGTGGAATAAGAAAAGACTGGGGATAAAAGAGACTGGAGATAAGAAAAGTTATTGCTAGGGGGTGTTTCAAAAGACAGAAGTAAAACAGAGAATTTCTCTCCTTGAAAAAGCAGCTCTGATCTCTCCACACTGTCTTTGATACTATACAGACATAAGAGAAGTTATACGGAGAGCGGCCCACATGGGCTCAGAGCTATAGGCCATTATGAAATAAGGACCCCTTAGCTTCTGTACAGCAGATGAACCTTTTTTAGGTAACACTTTATTCTCCACGATTCCTAGTCTGACTGTGTAACTCTGCCAGCTGCCACACTGTGGAGCAGAATGAAAGGGGACAACAGTGGAGTCAAAAAAGAAAGGGATGAGAGGTGGCTGCCACCAGGTGAATTTGCAGTGTATTTACTAAAGGAAAGGAAAGTTCTTACATTCCAGAGTTGCACAAATGTGTTCAGCAACAAATTTTTAGAAGTCCGAGCTGGAACTAAGGACACGCAACTGTTAACAACTCTATTCAGAGATGTGAGCTTTGAACAATTAGTATAAAATCCTGCAACTTTTAAGTGAGAACATGTGGTATTTCTCTTTCTGTGCCTGACTTGTTTCACTTAATATAATTCTCTCGAGGTCCATCCATGTTGTTGCAAATGGCAGTATTTCATTCGTTTTTATAGCTGAGTAGTATTCCATTGTGTAGATGTACCACATTTTCCGTATCCACTCATCTGATGATGGACATTTGGGCTGGTTCCAACTCTTGGCTATTGTAAAGAGTGCTGCGATGAACATTGAGGAACAGGTTTACCTTCGACTTGGGGGGGGGGGAAGAAGATATAACAACCACAATTACTTGAAGTTGATACGACAAGCAAACAGAAAGGACATTGTTGGGGGGGGGAGGGAGAAGGGAGGGAGGTTTTGGTGATGGGGAGCAATAATCAGCCACAATGTATATCGACAAAATAAAATTTAAATAAATAAATAAATAAATAAATAAAAGAAAGAAAACCATACCATAAATAATTTCTCTTCATTAAAAAAAATAAATAAATAAATTTAAAAAAATAAAATAAAATCCTGCAACTTTTGATTTCAATCCAATCTTTTCTAGCCTCTTCTGGGATCTGGCTCCATCCAGCCAGATCAATTGTGGATTCCCAAATTGATAGATGGCTCTGCTTGGCATGTGCCGTCTTTTCTGCACTGAATATTTCCTCTCCTCCTCTGGACTGTCCTTTGACCCCTCCTGGTCACCATAGCATTGCTTAAGCCCCATCTTCTCCACTTAGCTCTCCCACATTTAGTGTTGCCTGCTCCATTTTTCGTGTTCTGACAGCAACCTGTACATGCCTCTGTCATAGCACTGGTCCTGCTGATCTGGAAATAACTATTTACCAGGACAGTGTTTTTAATAATTTAATCCCCGTGCCTACCAGGAACATTGCTTCTGCTGGAATGTTCTTTTCAGGGCTCTCTGTCTCTCCCATTTTCAGCTCTCCACTGATTCTCTTGCAGAGCACCTTATTTCTTTAATAGCATTAATCACAATCTGCATGTCTTTTATTTATTTGCTTTCTCATATCTGTCTCTCTCCTTTTCCACAGGGACTGTTGTATGAGGGTAAGGATCTAGCTTTCTTGTCTCTGTCACAGAGCCTGGCATTCACCAGGTGCTCTAAAAATCTTAGAATAAATAATAACATCTCTAGCACATAATAGTCAAAGCAAGTACCTAAAATTCAATCCAGGGCTGCTTTACTGAGTATCTTTCCAAAGGCTAATTATCTACATTTTTTTGTCACTGAAAATTTTTTATTTCATGCAGACCAGTATTATTAATATGATACACACAAAACTTAAAATGTTTAGGTGGAAACCAAGTAAAAGTTTTTTTCGGAGGGATGGTGTTTCCCAGTGACAAGGACTACATATGAGTACTTCTCTGGAGAGTATTTGTTATTCATGAGCTTTGAGCCAAAGCATATTCTTTTTAAAACCCCTGCTATTGAAACTATTGGTAGCACTCTTGGGCATTACCTTGTAGGTGTTAACAGAGCAGGGGCTGGACCAGAAGGACCTGTCCTAAAGCCAGTGTTGGGGCTGTGTGATGTTAGCTCCAGCCTAGCACTCTGGTCCCTATCGATTATTGCTTCCAATTCAACTTCCATATTCAGATAGGGCGACTGATTCAGAAAATATTATTTCTTCAATAATTCCTCCAGCAAAGAGAAATATTATTTGTCACCATTTTCTGTGGATTGACTGTTCCCCCAAAACACACTAAAGCTTGATCCCCATTGTAACAGTGTTAAGAGGGTGGGAAATCCAATTATCGTATTTGAAAGGTGGGGCCTTTAAGAGATGAGTAGATTGTGAAAACTGCCTTTCTGAATGGATTGATCCATTCATGGAGTAATGGCATGGCTCTGATGGCTTTATAAGGAAAGTGAGTAAGAAGGTTAATTCTCTCTTGCTTAGCCAGTTCTTACCATATAATAACCTGCATCCCCATGGGACCCTGTAGAGAGTTCCCACCCAGAAGAAGACCCTCACCAGCTGCACCCCCTGGACTGTGGACTTCCTGGCCTCCAAAACTGTTAGAAATAAATTTCATTTCTTTGTAAATGACCCAGTCTTTGGTATTCTGTTATAAACAACAGAAACAAACTAAGACAGCATGGAACAGAGAAGTACCATCTTCTTTTTCTTTGTACTGTTTTTCTTGGTGCACCTGGCCTTCAGGTGCACCTACTGTGCAGGTGATTATAGAAGAGAAGGTGGGAGGGGGAGGGACACAGAGCGCCTGGTCCGCTGTTCTCACCTCATCATTTCAACACAAATCACTCCCCAAAGCAATGGTGTCTCTACTTAGAATAAGTGCCCTGGCTCTGAGAGGCCCACCTTTTCCCAGATGGCTACACAAACCCCCTAAAAATAGCCACTTAGTCTTAGGGAGAAAAGATTGTGTTTCTTTGCCTTCACATTTCTTAAAACTTCCGTTTGACTCAGGACTGTAACACATAGAACTATACAAAAACACACTGGGATTTAGTGAGCCTTACTTCTCCAACCCCTGCTTTTCACATCAGTAACTATGATTTGCCTCAAGACATTTCTCTGTTTAGTAACCAAGTTTTCCCAACAGTTCCTTCTATTTTGCCAGCATTATTACCATAGGGCACAGTGTGTCTGAATTCAGGATGAGTTCCACCAGCAATAGCAGTGAGACTTTGGGCTAGTCATGTGACCCCGTCAAACCTCCTTTATTTGTTTGTTTATTTAGTGAAACAGGAGTCATCATTCTTATAATTATCTACTTCTTTAAGATTTTACTACTATTACATGGAGTAATCCATATAAACTGTTTACACAATGTCTGGCGCACTGTTTAAATTTTAGCGATAGTAATAAAGGTGGAATTAGTGAAAATAATTGCAATCACGATAAATTATCAAAATTTATAATGATGATGATGATGATGATGATAAAGGGAATGTTAATGTTAAAACAAACCTGTTTCGAATCTTGTATACCCTCTTTGAGTTGTTTTCTTCCTGTATCAATATGAACAATTATCTCCCTTAAAATGTTGCTAGAAGGATTAAGGGAGGTTGTGTTAAAAATAAATAAATAGGGCCGAGCCCGTGGCGCACTCGGGAGAGTGCGGTGCTGGGAGCGCAGCGACGCTCCCGCCGCGGGTTCGGATCCTATATAGGAATGGCCGGTGCACTCACTGGTTGAGTACCGGTCACAAAAAAGACAAAATAAATAAATAAATAAATAAAAATAATAAATAAATAAATAAATAAATACAAGCTTAAGAGCTTGCCGATGGTAAGTATTCAACAGATGGTAAATAGTAAGCATTCACAAAGAGAGCTCTATGGTAGAGGAAAAACAAAAATCCAGTGATGCTTTTTTTCCAAGGGTGCTTTTCTGTTCATTTTGAATTACGTTGTGGATATAGTGGCCAGGCATATAACTGAAAGCACATGATCCTGAGTCCATCAGTCAATCAACCAATATAGACTAGGCAACTAGGCCAGAAGTTTCCAGACCTTCTCAGTTCGTGGTGCCCTTAGTTTCTCCATAGGGGTTTCCTGTTCCACGTTGATTTTTGTGTGGCTCTTGCATTTTAGCACAACAACAAACAAAAGCCCAGATTTAGAAGACTTGATGTGACTGAAAGGAATGCAGGTGACCTAATGTTGGAGCTGCGAATTATCTCAAACTAGTGGTCTGCTCCAGGTCCCCCAGATATCGACGATCTCAGTGTTTCCCTCAAAAATGTAAAGTATGTGGTGTGCTCCTGAGTTGGCTGCAGCTCCTGGTGGGGTGCCTCCTCGCACAGCCGGTCACCACCAGTCTAGTCAGTTACTGTGTGCCAAGAACTCTGCTGAGCATTGGTTCAAATGCAGCAAAGCAGGACACAGTTAGTGTCCTAGGAGTCTTACAGGTTAGTGGATGAGACCAGCATTAATGAAATAAGCTTGCCAACAGATGCATTATCACTAACTGTGATAGGTGCAATGAAGTAAAACCAGGGTGATACCAGTTGGGCCTTGTTCTCAGGCCTAAGGGAAGAATCGATCCTCACTGGATTCTCAGCAGGTGTCTCCTTTGGCAGAAGCAAACCTGCCATCGTACTCAGCACCATCCTTCCTAAAACAACAACTTGGACAGGGAAGAAAACTGGTATGTTCAGGATTGTGGAATTAAAAGTAACAGTGTTCGTCTTGAAGGGACGCATCTGGCTGGGGCTGAGGATGCTCACACCCTACATCAGCATCATCCCGTTACTCTGGGAAGGTGTGTAGAGGGGGCTGTCCAAGAAAGATCACATCATTGTTTCAACAAGGCTTTCGCTACAAATCCTAGGAGTTAGGCCAGGCTGGACTCCTGGAGCTTTTAGGACGGATGCCTTTTGTCTGGGTCCCAGGCAGGCTGCCTGGCTTCCTGGGCCTCTGTGCCCTGGGCCCCCACCCTTAATCTCTGGATCCCCGTTTTCCAAATTCACAGCGTTTAAGGGACTGAAAAGGTGGGGGAGGCCCCAGGCCTTTCTTGGCAAACAAGCTGTGTAGAGTAACAGGACTCCCATAAGACAACGTCCCTGAGTGGCAGGCCCCACCCAAATAGCCTCACCCTGTGTCTTAGCGCATTTCTGGGTTGATAGAGAGGCATGAAGCTAGAGCCCCCACTGGTGACAGGAAGGGCCACCAACATTTCTCAGCTCTTCATTTCTTACTTCCCTTACTCACACTGGGTTTAACAGGCAGGCCTATGGTCTACTGGAAGCATCCAACGATACTATCTTCATCTTTATGGGGACATTTCTCCAAGCACTGGCAGTTTTCTATGGATTTGCAGGGAGCAATGGATGCTACCAGGCCATTATGAACGTCTCCTCATTGTTGACCCCCAAAGCCTCAGGTACTAGGGGGGATGTTTAAAGTCAGCTCATTCCTACCACCACCTTCCTCCTTCCCCTTCTACTTTCCTCTTCTGAGGATTGTTCATAGTCAAGAGATGTGAGTTTCTCTCTGTCTCTCTCTCTCTCTTACACATACACATACACACACATTTATGTTATCCCTCTCTTCCCCCAGCAGAGACACAGGCAGGGAAGCTACAGAGGTCTGGAGGGAGTGGCTTAGAAAAACCCCGCACAAGGGATTAAGAAAAGCCCTCTCTTCTCCTCTTTTCCTTGATGATGCTTTCCTGTGGTCTGCCCTTCCTCAGTGGCAGGTGGTGAGATGGGCAGCCAGCATGCAGGGTGCAGGAGGCCACTCGGCCTTCCTGGAGTGTAGGCCGCAGTCCGCCTCAAGCCCAGGTGTGATGAGTCCTGGGCTGCCTTGAGGTCCAGCCCAGGTCCCTGGGGTTAAACTGTAGTTTGGGGCAAAATCTTTATAGTGATAAAGAATGTGCTTGTCTAGCATATCCTCATAAACCCATCACAGTAATAGCTGGTGACATAGGGTCAGGCATTCAGGGTTCCTTGGTCAAGTTAAATGCTGCCTCATTACACCAAACTAATAAAAACAACATTATTAATAATAATAGCTGAATAAATAATTTCATAATAAAAATGCTGAATATCACAATTAAAAGCCATATTTTCTGATCCCCCTCTAGTGCTCTCCTCGCAGCATCCATGGGTGAGCAAGACTTTGAAGTTCTGGTCTTACCCCTCTCCTGTGATAGAACAGTTAAACAAAATAAAACAACGATCTGTGGTTTCTAGTTATTAAGATTTGCAGGGGAGATTCTGAAAGATGGGGATACCTCTTCATTGGAGAACTAAGTGACAATACTAAATAGTTACTAAGTATTATGCGCTGAATTGTCCCCCCAAAATTCATATGCTGAAGTCCTAACCCCCACTACCTCAAATGTGAGTGTTTTTGGAGATAAGGCGCTCAAAGAGATAATTAAGGTAAAATGAAGATATTAGGATGGGTCTTAAACCAATATGACCAGTGTCCTTAGGAGAAGAGGAGATTAGAATTTAGGTGCACACAGAAGGAAGACCATGAGAGGACACAGGGCAAAGCTGGCTGTCTACAGCCAAAGGGAGAGGCTTCAGAAGAGACCTATCCTGCCAACACCTTGATCTTGGACTTCCAGCTTTCAGAATGGTGAGAAAATAAATTTCTGTTGCTCAAGCCACCCTCCAAGGTTGGGAGTTTTCTGACAATGTTAATGGTGACGCAGAATTCAAAATGAATGGAGTGGAACTGGGATTCCATCAGGTAATTCTCACTCCGGAGTCTTTATGTAAATGGAAAATATTAATTGTTCACTACCTTGGGCTGTTTTGAAACAATGACTTTGGAAGAAAAACAATTTTTTTGTGAAGACTGCTTTCTAAAAGTGTTAGGGCCATTTCACCCTATGTTTTGATGTACTAGGCTTCTGGCTGAAGGCTAAGTCTGGCTTCTGCATGTCCTCCAGGTGTTTCCTCCAAACCAAGTGCTCTGGTATGAACACAGGTCCTGAAAAGCACAATGGAGGACCCGACTCCCTATGCTGCCACAGGCTGTGTAAGCATGCTGCTGCACCGGAAGCTTGTCATGTGCACATTGGGCAAGGACTTGAAACTTCCCACCGTGGCTTTAAGTGCAGTAACACCTTATTTTCTCAGGCCGTATCAGAGGCCCAGATACCCACACTGTGGCGTGGACCCTCATACTCCAGTTCCAAGCACTCAGAGGAGCTGGGAAGAATTGCTGCCCTGCTGAGAGATTACTGCATGGTGGCAGGTCTCACTGTGAGAGCAGCAGTCCAAACAGGGCATAAAGCCCACTCTAAGGAGAATTCCTCATCCTGGAGGTCTTGAAGTGCAGCACCCCTAACCCTCCCGCTAACAGCTAACACTTGTACAGCCCTTTCACATGCTCCAGACTCTTTGTCCTAATGACCTTCCTGTACGTGAGTGGGCTAGGTCTCACCATTACCCCAGTTGTACAGATGAGGAAGGTGATGTCTCACAGGAGGACCATGACTGACGCCTACGCTGCCAGTCAAATGATGGCATGAAAATGTGTGCAGAAGAGACACCTTCAAAGCAGCTGAATGCTGGTTTCTGCAACAGCACTGTCTTGGCATTTGTCTGGGGGCCCCAAAGGAAGAAAGCAAAGTGGGGGCTGAGCTGATACAGAGCACCTATGGTAGCATGGGACCAAGGAGGTGTATAGATGTGCATGTGGTAGGGGCGCAGGACCCCACAAAGGGGCTCCTGGACAGACCATTCTCCAAGCATCCATGAAGGTATCTGAGCTTGTATTGCTGGCAGGCAAAGTTCTATGAGGCAGAGAGTGGTGTGATAGTTCCATTAGACAAATAGTACCCCTTGAAGTAGACCAAACAATCAAAAACTTGGAACAATTCTCCTAAGGTCATACCTGTGTTCAAACTTAACAAGCACCGCCCACCGCCTAGACTTGGAAGGAAGTCATTTTAGAATTAGAAGTCTGTACTTCTAGATGTGCAGCCTACCAATTCTCTCCATTACTACATCTTTTTGATATTAACTTTATCTACAAAAAGGACTTCTCATCTACTATAAGTAATAATAATAGCTTCATTTATTAATAAAGGTCTATCTTAAGGTGGAATTCTTGGAAAATCTCTTGAGATCTAAAAATCTGTCTGCCTGAGTTTTTCCCTAGTTCCTGTTAACAGTGGTGGTGTGCCTGGACTTCTTCATTGTCAATGCTTCCTCAGTGTCACTGCCCACTCTGGACCAACACAGCCGTGCAGGTGCTGGGCTCAGCAAGCTGGCATTGCCTGGTGCTTGGCATGGGGGAAAAGGCCCTTCCCTGGGTGGGCAGTCAAGGCATGTGGCCTGGAGGGCAGAGTGCAGGCTGGCCTGCAGTTGCCTCTGCCCCTCTCTGTGGGGTTTCTAACCCCTGGCCCCACCCCACTTCAGTTGGGTGGTCCAGGAAGTGGCCCCTGCTCGTGCTTGTCCCTCCGTGTAACCCTCTTTTCCTGTCAAGTGAGTGGGAAATTCAGTTGTCTGTTGCTCTCTCCCCACTTCACTATGGTTTCCAGTAATTCTCTATGTTTCCAGTTGGCCAAGCTTGGCTATTAATATGTAAGAGCAGACTAATTTACCAAAAAGCCAATTTGTCAGATGAGCAATTCATGCAATTACTGCAGATCTTTTGAAGTGTTAACTTTTGCCCTAAACCTGCCGTACCTCCATCCCCAACCCCAGAGGTTGTCAGAAAAATGTTTTCCTCTGGGTGAGGGACAGTTTGCAGAGTCATTGTATTGCCAAAGGCAAGAGCGAAAGCAGAAACAAGTTATTTTGCTGTAAAAAGGGAATCCTAGTATCTAATACTGGAGTTTTTTTTAGGATTAACTCAGTTAATACAACCAAAGCACTTAGAACAGTCTGGCTGACAGCAGACAGCCCTCAACCAATGTTAGTGATTATTACTATTACAGTAATTATTATTTTTAATTTCACAGTGCTTTTAAGTGACATGAATTAAACTATACACTAAATGAAAAATAAAAATAAAAATTTAAATGGGATACCAGGAAATGAAGATAGCAAAAACTAGGGCCAATCTGTAGTCCATAATCTTGGTCTTATCATTTCCCTTTATACTTGTACCTCAGTGACCATGGTGTACACATAAAGCTATAAATTATGGACTTCATAAGCAACTTTGGGGGATTTTCAAAGATAATTTTCACAGCAGTTGATTTTCATCTTATAGGCTTAAGAATTAGACTCTAAATATAAAGTGGCTGCCCTGCCTTGTGAATCTTGGAGGTGTGTAGAGGTTCACAAACTTATTTGAGCGCGGAATTCCTTGTTCAAAGAGTATGGCTTGCAAAAAAAAAAAAAAAAAAAAAAATTCTTCCAAGGACAAACTTTGGGAAACCCTTCTATAAGGAATTATATGGAGATCTTCAGAGGGCAGAAACTTAATCTAGAGCTAGAGACATGTTGTTATTACTAAAAGCATGTATGGAGGGTCTCTCCCCAGTCAAACAAGAGCCAAAGGCAACTAACTTGATGTCTCTCTTCTCGGAAGAACGGTAGGAAGTGAGATATTGTACACTGGCTCTCAAACTTCAGGGAGCATCAGATCCTCCTACATGTAAATATACTGATGTCTGGACTCCTGACTATTTAAACGTGTTTTGAAAAAATTCTCACTGGAGAAATGAAAAGCTTGAGGGTTTCTAAGTGATGCCAAATTTAACTGATGATTCTCTACAGGGAATAAAAGATCCATCTAATCCAACTGAGCAAACTGGTCAGTTGTTCTAACAAATACTATCAAATACGTAGGAACACTGTAAACCACATCTGCTATTTAAGCGTGGGCTAGTTATTAATTTTTGTGGTCCTTCCTTAGACACAGACTGAGCATTTTCTCTGGCACTTAAGCCATTGTGATTGGGTGACCCAGGGCTACAACCAGGTAGACCTGGTTTCAGTGCTTGCTCCTGCCACTTACTACATTTTCTCAGTTCTAAGTAGCCATTAATTTATAAGATGTTCCATTTTATTTATTTTTATTAGCATATTCATGATCACAAATCATAGTTTTCTTTTTCTTTTTTTTTTTTTTTTGTCTTTTTGTGACCGGCTGTACCGCGCTCAGCACTGGCCGTCCTTATGTAGGATCCGAACCCGCGGCGGGAGCGCTGGTGGGCTCCCAGAGCTGCACTCTCCCGAGTGCGCCACCGGGTCGGCCCACAAATCATAGTTTTCTTTATGCCCCTTACCTGACCTATCATTCCCCGTTCCTCCTCCCTCCCCCCACAAAAATTATGTTGAGTGAAATAAGCCAGACACAGAGAAATACCAAATGGCCTCACTCATAACTGGGTGCTAAGAAAGAAGGAAAGATGTTGCATTTTAAATGCACCAATCAACTGCTAGATACATATTGAATTTCATAAGTGTTGAAATGAAAAAAATGGAAATAAAGTACTAACTGTGAGTCTGAGCAAAGTACTTAATCTCTCTAAGCTTCGGTTTCCTCATCTGTAAAGTAGGGATGATGCTGGCAACTTCCTTGTAGTTTGCAGTAAGAATTAACTGAAACATTGCAGATAAGGCAGAGAACATCATGCTTAAGGAATAGAAATCACTCAATAATTTTACATATTTTTTAAATAGCTCTAGTCAAATGTAGCTCTCCTAAAATGCCATTAACTATAGGAAAAAGAATCAGTGTTGTAATATTTTGCCATACCTTGGGTACAATTTATTTGTGCAAAGTAAATATACCACTGGCAACGTTACCCAGAATTATCTTTGTATAGAGATAAACTATCTCAAGATTGGCATGCCAGCTGCTGGATAACATATGATTTTCATGCATTTTCTCTACTAACCCTCAAATTCTTTGGGAAATGTATTCTAATACTTTCAGAAGAGCAATGGAGACACACAAAAATGACTGTCAGTGAGTAAATAAGTAGCACGGACAGCAAGCCAAACCACTGATAAACCCATAGTTGTGTCCAATAGTATGAAATCCTACATGAGAAACTTGAAGGTGATAGTTGGAATTCTGAGGGTATCAGTTTTGCTTAATAACCAGCATTTCAAGTTAATAAACTCAGTCCTGCAATCCCTCATTATATGCAGTTTTGCTTTCTGAGGTTTCAGTTACATCTGGTCTGAAAATATTAAATGGAAAATTCCATAAATAAATAATTCATAAGTTTTAAATTGCATGCTGTTTTTAGCATCAAGATGAACTCTTGTGCCATTATGCTTTGTCTGGCCTAGGACATGAATCTTACTTTTGTCCAAGATATCTATGCTGTATAAGCTGCTGACCATGAGTCACTTAGTGGCTGGTTTCGTTATCAGATTGATTGTGGCAGTGTCTCAGTGCTTGTGGCTAAGTAACCTTCATTTTACCTAATAATGGCCCCAAAGTGCAAGAGTAGTGATGCTGGTATTTTGTTATAATTGTCCCATTTTATTAGTTGTTATTGTTCTTAATCTCTTACTGTGTCTAAATTATAAATTAAACTTTATCATAGGCGTGTATAGGAAAAAACATAGTGTATATAGTGTTTGGTACTATCTGCACTTTCAGGCATCCTCTGGGGTCCTTGGAAGTTATCTGAGTACTACTGTACAGTACAGTGTAGGCTTTTTCTGATTGGGGTGGGTTTTTCCATGAAGATAATATCCAGCCCTAAAATAGACACAGTATCTAATCCAGATCATGGGCTTCCTAGTGATCAAATTCAAGTTCCCACAGAATGTTTCTGGTGACCAGCCTTAGGCCAGCTGAGTTGGGCCACAGGCTCACCCAGCTCTTTCTCTAAAAGGGGACCAACAGGCAAACGACAGTCCTCTTTTGCAGCCAGGGAAGAAGGGATTTTCAAGAGAAATGAGAGCTTTGTACCATCATGAAAAAGACAGCAACGAAAAAACGCAAGAAGCAGAGGGAAAATCCTTGTCAATGCATCAATACATGAGCCTTGTTTCCCAAGTGGTCACGTTGTGGCACTTCTTCTGCTCGCTGACCTACCAGAAGTGTTTTGGAAAGAGTCGGATCATGTGAAGCAAACTGAAGACATTCTGGTGCCCTACACTCAGAAGCTGCAAGCCCCCACTCGGGACGGGCTGTCCAAGGCCGTGACCTTCCAAAGGGCAGAGCCTGCATTTAACTTAAGTCACATCTGAAGATGAGGAAGGGATGGGAATGGGTGCCCCTATTTCCTCCCACCAACACCACACCATTCACAGAATCCTTCATGTGGAACACGAAGAGATGTTTCTCTCTCTTAAAGGTCTCACTGCCAGTACGTCCTTCAAACTTATCCAATGTGCCCCACTTGAGGGTCCTTCCAGGTTCAGTGCAGGAAGAAAGATTTCTCTAAATGGAAAGTTTAAGGTTGCCGAGGAAGGAGATGCTAGCCAGGTAATGAGGAAAAGAAGATTTTATTAGCAAGCAGCAAGCGGACCTGCTGGGCTGAGCTGAAAAATTGTGTCAGCACCAAGAGGCAGCAGGGTGTCATTTCTTTAGGGATAGGACTGGCATCTGGTCTAGCTGAGGAAGACAGTGAAAACGTCCTACTCTGGATATAGCCTGCTCATGGGAATAGACTTGGGGAGACAGAAACCTTGGGCTAGAGGGGGAAGCAGTTACAATGTTACATTCTAGGTTCAGTTTGCTCAGCCTGCTGGTAGGAACAGAGACTTAGGGAGATAGAAACTTAGAGAAATGAAACTGAGAGAAATGAAACCGAAGGGTGGGGTCTTTCTAAAAGTCAGGTTTTCAGTTCCAGGGACCTAAAAGAAAGGAGTGTTGAGAATACATAGGAAATTCAGCATGGAGAACTGAGATACCTACTTCTTAGCCACATGGAACCAGAGACTCCTAGGAGACCCCAATCCCAGAGTTATTCCCAAGTGGTCTTTTGACGGTGGTGCTGATGACACGAGACCAAGAAGTGACTCCAGGCAAGGACCTGGCAATGTGTGGCCTCCTAGCCATCCTCAGGGCAATCAGGTGGGTGTGATTTGGGCTGTGGGGAAGGCCTCAGCCTGCAGGTATTTCTCCACCTTGTTGCAGAATCAGAAAAGGCACTACTAGTGGTTCTTTCCTGGATGCCTGCCAAGCATATCTTTTTTTTTTTTTTTAAATAAAAAAAAAAGCCCTTTGGAATTTTATTTTAGTCCATCAGTACTTTAGAGATAGTTTTCAATGTGGCACTTTGCCTACATGAGGCCAAGACCAATATAGCACTGGACAAATTGGACAGACTCATTTCAGTCTGAGCTCCACTGCATTGAAACCTTAGTAAAATAGGTTTGATTCCAGTTAAAAAAGAGTTGATTGGATATTTAAAAGAGATGACATGTACAAAATGCTTGGCACCATGCCTGACAGAGAATAAATGGTATTGCTGTTTATTAATGGTGTTTATTGTTATGATGTTGATAATGACCCTGATTAAGAATCTAGGATGATGTTTGAGCAGTACGGGTCTCAGCAGGATTGAAATGACATCACTTAAGGGGAGAACAGAGACCAGAAAAGGAAGTCAAAATGCCAGCTTTGACCAGTTATCAGGTGTTCTTGGGGGCAAACCAGCTCCTCCATCTGCTATCTGAATCCCTCTTTCCCCTTTTAAGGCCTTATTTCTGTGCCCTCCCCCCAGCTCAAGTGGCCAGGGCCCTGCACCGCAGTATTCCTTGGTGACATCCCATACTCTGATTATCCCTCCACGTACAACCCAACTTCTCTGGCCAGGCTCTCATCTCTTCATTACACAGCTGTCTGCTAGAAATCAACTAATATAAAGATGGCATTAAAGATTCATGGAGGCTTCGTGACTGTCTCCCAGAAACATCACACTTGTGGTTAATATCCCTCAGGCTACTGGTAAGTATTTCTCCATCTGTTATGGGTATAAAAGGGGAGATGGTTTTAATCCGAGCTATTCTCAGGACTCTTTAAATCCAGTCCTCAAGGTCTCAACTTCTTTGCCTATGTACAGAGACAACTCTTAAAGCAAGTTGAGAGTATTCCCATATCTTAAGAAAGTTTAAAAATCTTTGGATTGGTTTGTGACTAAGCTACTATTATATTGAGAATTTTTGGTAACATCTTCGGGCTCAGTTTTCCCCGTCTGCAAAATGAGTATATAACATAAATCCATTCTCTGTCTCATAGATGTGTCTGATGATTTTATGTGAATAAGCACATGATAAGCCAGCATGTAGGGAGGACCAGAGAATGTAGTTGTGTTCATTGGACATGAGAGCGGGAAGCAGGTAGCTTTAATATCACCATTAGTCATGACTCGAGCCAAACCTAGCAGTTTTAGAACTGCTTAACAATCCTGACTGCATATCAGAATCAACTGGGAATTTTTCTTTTAGATACCAATTCTCAGGCCTCCATCCCCAAAGATTCTGATCCAACTGATATGGAGTGGGATCTGAGCATCAGGATTTTTTAAAAAGCTTCGAAGGTAATCCTATTGTGCAGTCAAGACTAAGAACCACAGTATGAGAACAGCATAGATGATAGTATACAAAGCAGGAGAAGAAATGGCATCATATTAGGTGGGTCTTTGTTGTGAGCTCTGTATGTTGGAAGGACTCGGCAACTAATGTTGGAGGGTTTCATACCATGGTTGTGGTGCAGGGGAAAGAACCCTTGGATAGAAGCCAGGAATCACAGGAATAATTGAATTGCAGGCTAAAGGAGCCCTCAAAAATCACCTCCTTTTATATTCTTCTTCCTCATTGCTGGATGAGCACTGGCCATTCAGTTTATGTCTCTGGACCTCAGTTTCCCCGTCCATTTTATGGTTGATTATATACACTCAAGGGTGTCTTCCAGTTCTGTTAGTCTATGATTCTAAGAGAGTTTTCCAGCATCAGAGGAAATGGAAGTTACAGTTCCACCTTCATGTGGATATTCCCTGCTCTTCCCTGTCTAAATTTGCCCTGGGAGATCTTCTGAGCCACAGGCCCTCCAGCTCCAGCCCTCTCTGCTGCTGGTCAAATGCCAGTCTGGGCCCCTCGAGTGGCAGCTGGAGCTCCATCCTTGGGGCCTTCCTTCTCCCAGGCTTCTCCAGCAGGGTGAAAGATTTTGTGCCATTCTTGTAAACGCAGCCCTTTTAAACTGCAGGAGCAGCCCCCAAGTGTTCTCTCTGCTCCCTGGCGAGCACGCGGCCCGACCGCTGCTGGTATCTGCAAAGGAAGTGGTGGAATGTGGAAGTTTACGTGATGTTAGTGCACGTGCATCTTCCAGTCCTGCTCCCCGGGGAGCCCAGCCAACAGTCACTGTGCCGCCGCGCTCCTTGTCTTCCCCCTCCCAGCAGCCTCGGGATGCCTCGCGGTCTTCTGCTTCACGCTTCCCTGAGAGGATGTGCCTGTGAGCAGAGCTTAAAAAGCTGGTCAAAACAGCAACAGATGTTCAGTGCTCACATCCTACGCAGCAGTCTCTGTACGAGGAATGCCACACTTGGATTCTCCAGGCCTCAGACTCTAATCAAAATCCACTGGAAGGGGATCCTCCCAGCCAATTCCCTAGTACAAATTGTCCTGACTGGTGCACACAACGTACTGGAAAACTGTCAAATCTGCCTGAAACTGAATGGAAAAGTGCCCTGATATGTGCCATGCTCGAGGCTGCGAGGGAGAAGGAATTCGGTATGAAAGAAGGCGAGGGGTTTTAAAGTGCACATTGCAGACCTTTTAGGTACTCAGCATGTGAGTGGATAGAAGAAAGGGTAAGGGGCAGGTGGGGATGTGGCTGGAAAAAACACAGATTTGGTAGAGTCCTGTTTGTGGGAAGGCTTTGAGAGTAAGCTGGTCACTCCAGGGTCCAACAGGACACCTGACATCAGTCAGTCTCCAGGTACAGGTTGAGTTTCCCTTATCTGAAATGCTTTGGACCAGAAGTGTTTTGGATTTGTGATTTTTTTTTTTTTTTTTGGAATATTTGCAGCAATTGGCTGAGCATCCCTAATTTGAAAAGTCTAAATCCCAAATGCTCCAATAAGCATTTCCTTTGAGCATCATGTCAGCGCTCAAAAAGTTTCAGATTTTAAAGCATTTTCAACTAGGAATTTTCAGATCAGAGGTGCTCAACCTGTACTGCCTTCCAGAAACTGGCCCCTGGTCCAGGTAAGGCCAGGAGCTATGCTGTCGTGCATCTCATGCAAAACCTTTCAGGGCAGTGAGGACAGTGGCATCAGACCCCAGATCTTCTTCCCTGGCACATGAGGACCCAAGGCCTAGAACTCTTTCTGTGTTTCCTCTGTGTGGAGGGCGGCACAGGACCAAGTAGTGACAACTTAAGCAAGCCAGATTTTCCTCAACAGTGCAGAGGAATTGACATTCCCAGGCTGCCCAGTGCTTCTGGAGCTGGAACAGCTGCTCTGCTGTCTCATAACACTGGTGGGAGGAATGGAACGAGAGATGTTGCCAGACCAGGAGGGGGTTGGGACTCAAACATGGCACTTCTACTCAGCCTGAGCTCTGGCTCCCAGACCAGCAAGGTCTTATAACATGGACCTCAAAACAGACAGACTTCGGGGTCTCCTCTTAGTACTTGCAGAAATGTTCCCTTTGGAATTGTGGTGCCAGCCACTTATACTCAGTGTGAGGAATCCGTGGGAGGAACCACAGATATTCATCAGTGTAGATCAGGTGTCCAATAGCATTTCCATGTTTGCTACTCTGTAACTGAAAAATGAGTAAACCCCAGGAAATCACATATTTTATTGCTTTTCTTCAGAATGTTCCAAACCAGTTTCCCACCCCCTCCCATCCCTCCAATCTTCTGCAAGAAGGCCTAAAAAAAGATGCTCTGTGCCATCCTTCCTCTCCAATCTGGTCTTCAGGGGGATGGGCGTGGTGGAGCAGGGCCTGAGTAGCAAAGACTGACACTCCAGATCTGTACCTGCACTCTGTGGGGACTGAGCATGACCACAGGTGCGGGGATTAACCAGAGTGAGGGAAACAAAGGGAAAAACAGGAATAGCAGAGGAGGCATCTGGTCTGGGGAAGGCTAAATTCTCACTGTGGGAACCAGAGATTCCAAACCACTAATTAAGCCAGGGGACTTCAAGGGTGCACATAAATTTACCAGAGCGATGGGGTGAAAGATGTAAAACTGGTACAGGTAATACTTGCTAAGAAACTGGGCAGTGGTCTCCAGAGCTGAAAGCACATTTGAGAATATCTATTTTTTTTTTTTGCTTTATTTAAACTAATTTTCTCCTTGGTTTTGCTTTCATAAATACAGTTTATTGCTTGTTTTGTCTTCATCTAATAACACGTTGAAGAACCCCTGGAGAATGTGCATCTCGGTGGGGGAAGCAGAATGGGGCTCTGGCTTCCCGGAATGGCATCCCCCAAAACACAGCACTCCATGAGTCACACTCTAAAGCTCAATATCGTTTTCTGCCCCTGTGTCTCAGAGATGCCCAGAGACCATCTGACGAGGTGAATTGTTCCACACAGAAAACAAGAAATGAACGCCTCAGCCTGGGCTCTGGTTGGGGCCTCAAATAGGTCCTCAAATGTCTCTGCCGGACAAGGTCATCCAGCCACGGAAGGTTCCACCTCACTCTGCCTGACGCCACGGTGGAATAATGCAATCCCTTTGAATATGGCAACAGGCTGTCATAGGTGTCCACGAATGTCCCTCCTCCCCATGATGTGTACCCTCAAATGTCCTTTCCCTCTTATGGAGTAATTTTGCTTCTCCGTCTTCAGGTAGCACGAAAAAGGGAGCAGAGCTGGGCCTCTGTCAAGCTGTCGCTGTGGCACTGCTGGAACCTCAAGCATCGCTCTTGGGCTGTCTCATCATCCTGACGAATTCCTTGACTTCCTCCTCCAAGACCTTGTTCCTCCTTTCGACGTCCTCCCGGGAGCGCTCCACGTTGCGGAGGCTGATTTCCAAGGCTGCAAACTTCGTCTTCTCCTTCTCCAGCTCTTCGCTGAGCCTCACCACCTTAGCCCACACATCATAATTTTCCTTCTCAAGGCTACGAAGAAAGAAAGGAAAGAAGGGAAGAGCAAGGTATTAATTCTAGACTTTTCCTTCACCCTCGCTCACAACTTCCTTTGTCCATTTTCCTTTCCAAATCATGAGATCCGTATCAACCTGGACCTTTTATTTATATCTAAACCTGAAATCCCAGAGCATGTCTTAGGTAACCCCATCTTATTATTGCTAATGTTTTTCCTGTGGTTCTATGTTTTGTATCTTTAACCAGATAATAACAGAGTCTTTGGAAGGAGGGGCCACCTCCACTACACGCACAGCACCTTGTGGCAGTCCTGCTCCACAGAAACTGTTGAAGCTCCAGCCATATTCCAGATTCCCCGAAGCCTTCGTCACATGAGTGCCTCTGCATCCTGCTCCAATGGAGAGCACAGACCAGAGCCCTTTCTTATCAAGGGCCTCCTGGAGATCAAGATTTGAGAAGCAAGGGAAACTGCCCTTTGGGAGCAGCAGCCCTGGAGGTCCCACCTTCACTTCTGAATCCCACTTTGATTCCTGGATTCCCAGGGTTTTCATTGTTACTGGCCAAAATCCTAGTGTAGCCCCAGGTGCCCTCCTGCCAGGTGTGCTGAATTAGCCCTCAGGAGTGAGTGTACATACGTCATTTGTAAGACAACGGAGGGAATTTCAGTGCTGTCAGGAGACTGTGTGATTGGAGATTTGCTTCAGAATTTCATTCTGTGGGGTGCTGCCTCCCTGCTCCCCAAACAGCCTGCCCATTCTTATATGGAGACTTGAGCTCCCACCTGAGCCCAGGCCTCGGGTTCTATCTCCAAGGGCCTTGGCCTACTCTGCGTGTAATGACTTCTCTTCAGAGCCTTGCCTACCCCCGCCTGTCTCTTCATAAAGCTGAATTGGTCTCACTCGTTCTGACCTTCTCATTACAAATCTAGTCTTCCTCTCCAAGTTTGCCATTCCTCTTTGGCTCTACGGGAACTCCCAAGTGAGACACTGCACTATATCTTGACCACTTATTCCAGTGAACAGGTAGAATCTGTGTGGGCTCAGGAGCCTGGCTGACCTAAGTTCAAATCCCAGCCCCATCAGTTATTAGTTGTGTGACCTTCAGGAATGTTTTTATACTTTCTGAGCCCCCATTTCTTCTGTAAAATGGGGATATTACCTGTTGCACAGGACTGCTGTGGGGATCATATGAGAAGACGTCTCTGAAGCACAAAGCACAGGGCAAGCACTGCTGGACTCATGATTCTCCCCCTCTGCCACACACGGGAGGCTCCCCTGACAGGTGGATTCAGAGGACTCTATTCTGTTTAGGAGGTGCAGCCGCCTCTGTGGCAGCCACTTCTTTTCCTACTCTGTCAATGACACTCATGTTAGAGTGCAGTGCGAGCTTCTCTGGGGCTGCTTGGGTCACTACCAAGATGTCACAGAAGTAATTCTACAAATGATAGATTTTAGGTTCTTAGACAAAGGAGTTACATTTTGCTTCTAGAGGGGCAGCCCTCTGCAGGAACAAAGGATGAGAGCTCACAGAAGTTTTTCTCCCAGGTACCTGACTCTGAATGGACTCAGAAGTATCCATAAATATGAAAGCCTCACCGATTCACATTTCACTCCCTTAGGACAAGTGTTCACATGGGCAAAGCCAGGTTGAGGGTGTCTCTCATGAAAAAGAATTTGCTGGCCCATCAGTACTGTAAAAAAGTTTTCATGACAATACTTTACCTATCCAAGAGAAGAAACTGTGTCCAAGCATGTTCGGAATTTGCATGAGATTGTGGCAGTAGCTGTCTAACTGGCCACTCACTTCTGAGGTTAAAACCATCCAGAAGCTTCCATCTTACCCAGGCTTTCCGGTGGCTGTGCTCTGGCCTCCTGTACTGCCCTCCTCTCCTCTCCTGCTGGTTACTTTGCCCCGCTCCAGCCGGCTGCCACTCTTTGTGCACATGAGCAGGCCAGACCCTGCCCTTGCCTGGCCCCTGCACCTTTGTTTCTCTCTGCATGGCATGCTTTTCCCTGATGCATGGGCCCGACTATGCCTCATCTCCTCCAGGCCTTCATTCACACGCTGCCTCCTCTGTGAGGCTTCCTCTGACCACCCTACTTGACATTAAAATCTCCTTCTTGAACTCTCCATAGCATTTTCTACCATCTGATATTTCATATTTGTATTGTCTGCCTGTCCCCACTAGAAGGAAAGTTCTATAAGCTCAGGGACTTGATCTCTTTTGTTCAGTGCTGTTGCCCAACACCTGGGGTGGTGCCAGCGCAGAGAAGGTGCTCAGGAAACATTTTGCAGAATTGATGAATGACATTAATACGAAAAATGTTAAAGGTTCCTTATAATTCATTAAAGCATGTTGGTCCTTAAAGAACCACTATTTGGAAATTGTTGATTAAGCTATTTAAGCTAGATAAATTTTCATAAATCTAATCTAACACTTTGTTTTCGTGTCACTCCCTTTACCCTTGTCCTTACTGGGCCCCAACTGCTATAGGTTACTGTGTTCCCTAAATTGCAGTTCTATAATGTGACCTGTTTGGAAGATCAGCACAATCTCTCTTGCTTCTAAAGATGGAAGCCCAGTGCTCCTCTGCATATGACTTACTTTTTAATCTGTTCCTCATACGTTTGCTTCTGAGTCTCTATTTCCTTTTGTAGCTCCTGGACCATCCTCTGCAAAGAATCAAGTTCCTCTTCTCCACAGTTCTTTTTCCCAGGCTCAGTTGCAGACTTTGGGCTGGCAGGAGTCTCTCTCTTGGAGTCACAGGTGTGGGAAGAAAGCGCACCCACTTCGTGCCCGGGGGACTCTGGCAAGGCAGGGACATTATCATAGGTGGAAGTCCGCTGGGAGTCAGAAAGGTGGCGCAAATCTTGAGACACTGTTCTCCTGTGCCCTTCACTGGCTTTGGCCTCAGAGGAAGGTGACCAGAACTCATTTTTAAAGATCTCCACTTTGCTGCTGTTGGCGCCTTGAAAAGCTGATGTCAAGAAACATTTCCGGTTTGGGAGCGTTTGAGTCCTTTTCCGTGATTGCACCTTCCAATCTCCTGGATTTTCCCTGGGGGCTTTGCTGCTGTCCTCTAGATACCTGTCGTTTGGCTGTTGTCCAGTGGGGCTAGTGGCATCAGAGTCGCTTGTCTAGAAAAAAATAGCCATGGATGTTACCTGGGTTTTTTCCCACCTGTGTGTGTCATGCTCCCCAGATAAGGATAAGGAGACTTGAAAGAAAATGTTTCCTGGTGAGCACCTAAGAAACTCTTAATTAGAAGACCACCTCTTAATGTATCACATTAGTTAATTATCTGCATGGCATCTTTTCCAAAAAGGGTATTACACTTAAGGGAACTCACGCTCTAGAGACAAAGTGCTGACTAAAATCAATTCTTTGTGCAAAAGAGTCCTAAACTAGGATAGTTTTATAACCTTGGAATGGGAGGTGTTTCTAACTATGACTCAAAATCCAGAAGCCATAAATGAAAAGTTTGATAAATTCAACCTACATGGATTTCTATGACCAAAAAAATTTAAAATAGCAAATATAAAACAAAGAAACAAATCATCACACGCTAAATCAAAAAACAAATGAAAAACTGGCAAAAATATTTGCAATGCAGATTACAGACCAAAGGTCACTCTCCCTAACATATCCAGTTCACCAAGATTGAGAAGAGAGAGACCAACGACCAATATAATTATGGGCGAAAGACAAGATCAGATAGTTCACAGAGGGAAAAATGCAACTGGCCTTTACACACAAGAAGAGATGTTCAGAGTCTCTCATAATACGAGAAACTCAAATTAAAATTACTGAAATACCAGTTCTCAACTATCAGATGGGCAAACCCCCAAAATGTAACACACTGTTGGTGAAACTATAGGGAAACAGGTTCTTTCATGCACTGCATGTAGAAGTATAAAATGACACACACTCTAATAATTTTTATCAAAATTACACATTCAAATCTCTTTACCCTCTGACCCAACAATCCCAATTCTGGAAATTTATCCCAGAAATACATCTGCCTGAGTACAAAAGCAATATGGTCAAGGTTATTCACTGCAGACTTGTCTGTAGGGCAAAGGACTGAAAAAATGCTGCTTGTCTACAGGGGCTGGTTAAGTAGATTATGGTACATGTACAGAACGGAACACTATACACCAGCCAAAAACATGAGGTCATGTCTGGTAGTTGTTCATGTACTGACTTGAAAAAATCTCCAGATTATACCATTAAGTACAAAAATACAAGATACAGAGTAATGGGCAGCAGGGTGGAGAGAGAGAGATTTACACTCATCTTTTTTGTATTTGCATAAAGGAACACTGGAAGGATAAATAAGAAACTAATAAAGGCAGGAAGGGGTGTGGTACATGGAAACAGGAGGGAGCAGGACTTCTCAATGTATACCTTTTTCTAGCTTTTTGATTGAATGATGTTTGTATGTTATATATTTAAAAATTAAATTACAAAGAAAAAAAAAAAAAGAGAGAGAGAGAATGAGCCCTAAACATAAAATCAGAAAACCAGGCTTCAAGCTCTCCCTCGAACCCTCTTAGCTAATCACCTGCTTCGGTAACCCTACCTGGGGTCAGAAGTACCTGGGCCCTGAAGTGAGAATCAGATCTATGCTGCAGACTTGGGCCAGCTGGTCAACCTCTCTGAGCCTCTGCTCCTCAATTATAAAATATGGATGACAAATTCTGCCCTACAATGCTGTGATGAAGAGTCCAGAGGTAATCTATTTAAATTTGCCAGCATAGTACCTGCCCATAGCAAACAATAAAGAGCTGAAAACCGTTAAATAAATATAACAGTGGCTACTCTCAAAGACTGCAGGGATGATCTTCTTACATGAAGTATGACCATTTCTAAATTTTAACTTAGTTTTAGAGTGTTAATAAGATGCGTTGCATACAGACACACTTCATCTAAGGAAAAACCACAACCACTACCACTACTTGCCATTTTTTTTTTTTTTTTGTCTTCTTCAGGATTAACAGTACTGTAGGTAACATTAGTTATCTGGTCAACCAGAAATCTTAAATTCATTTCTTGGCCTCACTTAAAGATCAAGCTGCTATATAAAGTTCACATGTTCTTTTAAAAAATATTTGTCCCTATAAATATATAAAAATATTTGGCCTTTGTAAATGATTGCCCTCAAATTGTCTAATTGTGGAGTCAACAGAGTTTTTGGACATTGGGAACGTGAGCTCCAACCCTTCGGTACAAATGAGGGGGCTGACATTGCTGAGACGGCTTATCAGGGAATGAGAAATATTACACGAACATATCACATACTATGAGAAAGTAATCACGTTTCACGGGTTAGCAGGAAACCAGTTCTCTCTGGACTTCCACCCGGAATTTTCAACAGCTCTCTCCAAAACATTTCCAATGTGATATATATCTTGTCCATTCAACTTCCCTGCACTATGTTTGAAAGGGTTTCTGCTTTCAAGTGGGCTTCAGTGAGAACCCTCATCACTCAGTCACTGGGCAATTGGCACATGTGTCACTAGTCCCACCTCCAGATGCCAATAGAGACTAGATTTTGAAAGAAGCCAGGCTTTCAAGATGTGTTCAAATGAATCTGTACCAGCTGTGCCTTATGCCTCAACATTATCCAAAACTCCCCAAATTGCCACCTCAGAGCAGCTCTTACACAGAATGCTCTGAACTACAGGAAGAGTCCAACAGAAACAGGAAGGCTCTCTGCATCTTACCACGCTACTGAAACTGTCTGTCCTAGAAATTGGGGGGTCTTCAGTGGCATCCCAGCCCACAGAGCTTCGAGCCACTGGAGGTTTCTTGGGGTCATTTTTCTGGGCAGAGGGTGACAGGGGTGCATCCTTGGACTTGGGGAAGAGGACTTCATGGTCTCTGATCATCATGGTCATCACTCTCTGGATCTGAGGGGTCCCTGAAAGAAAGAAGAAAGAGGTGTAATTCGTAATTGCTTGGGTTAGGAGATTATGGCAAAAGGGATGGAATAAATGAAGGATATGGGAGTAGAGTGAAAGAGGGAGCTGTTAAGATTATTTTGAGCTTGTAGTCCACAGGATCAATTTTGATCAGGAAAGTAGGCAATTTAACAGGAGAGAAAACAAAGACATCTTTCTCTCCTGATGTGGACTTCAATATGACATCTGGTTTCTTACCAGACACTTAGCAAATATGTACCAGGCATACAGCCTCCCCATACCCATGGCAGTTCTCTATGCCAGGACTTTCTCTCATTGAGCCTCAGAAGCCTTCTCTACATAGCTTTACAAGCAGTCTTCTTGTGAGCTGGCTTATAAAATTAACCCTGTTTGCTCTATCTGGCTAAGGGTATTTAGAAGTAATAAAAGACTAAGTAACACTAGCTAACTGCTTTCATGCTATCCTACTAATTCTGTGGTCTCAGGCAAATCCTTGACCTCTTTCTTCCATTGTGATCTGGAAAACGGACATGATTCTGGCCCTGCCAACCTCACGGGGCTACTGTATAATTTAGCCAAGATAATCAGCTGAATATGCTTGGCAAACTACAGAGCAGTGCACAAAAGTCAGAGGTAGTGTTGTCACTTCCTCTCCACCTGCCTTCACCACAGGACCAGCCATACCTCTCATGATCACAGCAGGGTCTTCAACCTTCGACTTGATAAGATTCACACCAATCACAGTAGCCAGGTTGTCCACGCTCATCTTGTTAACAGTGCAGTTCAGCTGGATTTCATGCAGGAACCTGCAGGCAGCCAAGAAATCCCATAGTAAGAAACAGGAAGTTGCCAGGAGGAAGGACCTCAAGGTACCAGCAAGACCTCGAGGATGGATCCCAATTCTTCTGGGCTCAGGAATGGGACCAGCCTGCTCTGCCCACAAGAATTTAGCTTCATCCTGAAAGATTCAAGATAAAGAAAGGAAGAGAAACCAGGAGGGGCTGCCCAGCTGCCGGGGGTGGGGGTGGGGAATCACCTAAGCAGGAGGCAGGATCCAGTTCAGGGAGCTAACAGGAGACTAGAAGGACTAAAATGGGTATTTTGACTGCCCTTGTAGGCTTATCTCCCAGCTCTCAGCACCCACCCCACCCAAGTCTCCAGAGAGGAAAATGTACTGGTGAGAAGGCCTCGGAGACAGGAATCCATAGTGCCTTCTTGCCCTGCTGTCATTCTCCTATTAGAGCACCAAGCATCTCTATAACTAACACTGAATTTTACTACAATTCTATCCATTTGAGGCAGGAAGCTCTCAGATTCACTGGAAAAAAAAAAACCTGAACAGATCAGTAAGGAAATTTTAAAATACTCTCTAAAAACCATTTTAAAATAGACTGATCATAAATTCCAAATACAGAGAAATTATTAAATAAATAGTGATATGTCCAAATGATGAAACATTATGAGATATCACGGAGTCATTTATAATCCTATTTAATGACAAAGGGAAATGCTCACCATATACTATTAAGTCAAAAAAACCCAAAACCCCCAAAACCCAGAATACAGCACTTTTTATATAGTATAATTCCAATTTATTATAAAAAAAAATAGTTCCCCTACATTTATATTGATGTGGGAAAAGATCTATCAAAGAGGGAAAACATCTGGAAGGAAACACTTAAGTATTATTAGTGATTATTGTTGAATGAGGAGATGGTGAGTAATTTTTATTTCTTACAGTTTGCAGTATCTTCCTAGTTTCAAAATAAAGCATCACTTTTATTAGAAACGGCAAGAAATTATTTTTGAAAAATAAAAGACAAAATTCAGGTCAGTCTGGAATAGAAATTCAGGGTCCCAGCCCAACCAGATCTAAGTCAGGCCACATGCTAGATATTGCCCCAGCGATGGCACAAAGCAAGGTTCTCCAGAAGGGCCGGATGAAGAGAAAAAGGGTGGCTTAAGTGAATACCTCCTGGGCGCTACATTATGGTGCAGATTCAGGAAGATGGGAGCTAATTCTAGAAACATTGTAAGACTTCTGGGTCCTCTTGCATTTCCCAGAACTCTGGGCAGCCCTGGGGCAGGCCTAAAGGAGGGAGTGTGTTCATTTTGTGTGCCGACTGGGATTTGGGGGATCCTTGAAATTGTCTTGTGGAAACAGAAAGCTACCTCAGTGCTATGTGAACAGAGTCGACCTTCCAAAGTTCTGACCCATGCCCTGTGAGTTCACAGAGATAATCTCCTTCTTCTAACGGGGGGATTCATTCCACATGACTGAAAAATGTAGCATTGATACCAGGAGACGCTCACCGGCAGATGTAGCTCAGGAGACTATAGTTCTCACGAGGAAGGATGGAGAGCTGCTTCATCAACTCCTGCTGGGCCTGGGAAGAGAGTTTCAACACCAGAAAGTGAGCTTGCCCACTTGCCAGCAATGAGACCTGGGAATATAAGCGGTGTATCTGTGCAGAAAGACCTGTTCCTGTAGTTTTGTGGGTTTAAAAACAATTTTTTTATGTGAAAGTAACTATAAATTCTCAGAAAGTTGTAAAAAATAGTATATAGAGCGTCATAGTTTTTTGTACAGTGTATTTTTTTTATATGCCTGTCATTAAGCCACCCTACCACACCCCACCCTGAACCCCGAGCTACTTTAAGGCAAGGACAACTTGATAACTAAACTCACACTAATTGTTTGCTTAATGAATGCTTGAGACGTAACAAATTCAATAGAAAATTGGACCATCATCAAATATCTCAGGATCACCTTACAAGTAGTGAGAAAAGGAAGAGACTTCTGAGAAGGGTTTCAAGCACTGCGGCCTTGTTGAGACCTGCTGGGACACAAGCTGCAGGGCAGATGCGAGGTCAGACTGTGGAAGCTCTGTGGTGGCCATGAAATTCAGGCATGGTCATTCGAGGAATGCATGTGCCAGGGAGAGGAAGGACAGGGAGCTTTTCTTTGGTCTTTTCAGGCTCAGCTGTCTGCAGGGTCTGCTATCACCACCTGCAACATCATCTTTATGACAGTGTGCAAATTCACCAGCAGGTTTTCTGCTTTTATATGAATTGTTTCCAGACAGGCCTTATAGTCAACAATCACCACACTGGAGTCATGTTAATAAACCAACCAATCAACAAAAGAAACCCAACTAACAGCAATTTGATCATGGTCCATTTCTTTACTGGATCATTACATCCTGTGACGGCTGTGGTTTGCATCATCTACCTTTTGTTACTGAGGAAGCTCCAGTTTGATGAAATATCTCACCACAAGGTATGGGGCCCTCTGACACACCATTGCCTATGAGATTCGTGTTCAGGAAACCAATTGCTTTCTTCTAAAACAGGACGACTAACTCTAATGAGGGACAAACCTTTGCCTCGTCTGCATTCATGAGCTGCCCGCAGAGCAGGAAGCCCTCGTACTGGCTCCAGGGGACAACTGGCTCCGGGAGGTCTCGCATGTAGAGCTTTAACAGGGAGGCTACGGTGTGCACATCCGTGTTTCTGAAAGGAAATAAGTAACACTCTTTTAAGGGAAGTTCCAGAACTCTCACCTCTACCCTGGTGATCCAGTCAATAGCAGCCTAAGATCCAAAGGGACGTTTTGCAGAGGCATAGAGTCTGATAAAGAAGAATCCAAATCAAAACAGTTTTGCTAATTCTCTCCCAAACACTTTTTCCTGTATCTTTTCTACCCTCAAAGGTGAGTTTAAGGCCCACTTTTTCATTAAACTTTCTATAAAGATTTTAGTCTTTGCTTCTTTCTTCTTTCTTCAAGTCACTTAATACCTCACAATTACCGTTTTCTAATTAGTCTCTAATTTTTCATGTGTTGACTCCTTTATACAGTTATCTTCGGTCCATCAATCTCTTTAATCACCCAGAGTGCTTAAAATAGTTCTGGGATTCATTCATATATTTACTTAATGATTCATCTCATCAGTAAGCATTGAGAGAGCCTACTAGGTACAAGATATTTTGTCAAGCACTGGTACTTTAGCAGTGAACCCAAGGGACACAGAGAACCCCTGGCCTCATGGAGCCACAGAGCTGTGGGGACTCAAGTATTACCAGGTCATGACAATACCATATGGTTACCACCATGATATGGGAAGCCCAGGACTCAGGACTGTATGAAAGTGTGGAAAAGGGACACCCAAGCCAGAGTTGGGGAGACATAGGTGACTCCTCAGATAAGACCTGAAAAGTGGCAAAGAATCAAAACCCGGAGCAGGCAGCCTATGTGCCAGCCTGGAGGATGGGAGAGGAGACCCCAGTGTGGGAACTGAGGCAGGTTCACATGCAGCCTGATTGAAAGAGGCACAGGCTCTTTGGTTCAGCTTCTGCAGTTTACAGCAGGGCTCAGCAAACCACGTCCCAGGAACCACAGTGGGCCCCCCACCTGTGTTCGCACAGCCTGACAGCTAAGAATGACTTTTACATTTTTAAATGGTTAGGGGGAAAAAACTCAAAAGAAGTAGAATATCTCATGACATGTGAAAATTATATGACATTCAAATTTCAGTATCCATCAATAAAGTTGTACTTATTTTTATTTTTTGTTTGTTGGTTTTGTTTCATTTTGTTTGAAGAACTGATATTGGAACCAATCTGACTTCATAGTTCCACATATTTCTGCTAAGTTATGTGGAGTGTTAAATAAAAACTCTAGGAGCCCATTGTTTTGGACTAAGTTTCTGCACTAGGCCCAGAAAGACCAAACTAAAACTCAAAATGATTTCTAGTTTCAATCTGATGGGGTCTGAAAAGATACTTGAAATGGTTTCAATTTTAAAAAATTTGTTGAGACTTGATTTGTGACCTAACATGTGTTCTATCCTGGAGAACGTTCCATGTGCTGGAGTCACCCCTGCTAAGTTCCACATCACCAGACTAAACTAAGTTGTGGTCTGACTTTCTGAGAAATCAGGAGAGAGAAAAAACAGTCAATTTCCCAAACAGGCCAGTTTAAGTCTTCAATAGGCATGATAATGAAGTTTCCTGTGCTTTAATCCTTATACAAAAAGGTAGCCTGAAGTCAACTGATGTTAAATAAGCAGTTACTCTTCTTCCATCAATAAAGTTTTAGAAGAACACAGCTATGCTTGTTTGTTTATTTATTGTCTTTGCTTTCTCATATAACAGCAGAGTGTAGTAGTTGCGGCAAAGACCACACAACCTGCAAAGCCTGAATATTTAATATGTAGCCCATTAAGAAAAGTTTACTGACCCCTGGATTACAGGACTATTTAATTTATTCCGCAGCTCTGCAGGAGAAAGTAAGTCCGAATTTACCATAACTTGAAGCTTATTACAGAAAAAATGTCAATTGAAGAAATGTCAATTTAGAAATGTCAAGTGAAAAAGTGTTTGTGTATTTCAGAGTGATAAAGCCTGGCATTCTTAGAAGGCAGCTCCGGTAGTCTCTTGAAAAGCTGTTATGTGGTAAGAGGTCCAGACAAGCAGAGTAGCTCCTTGGTTTCAGCGATGAGGAATACAGAATAGACTGGGTGGACGTGCTTCCTGGAGGAGGGAGGGGAAAGGTGGCTTTAGGCAGGAGGAGGAGAAGGAGGCATTTGAGGCGGCAGAAGCAGGAACACCAGCCTTTGACTGGAAAGCTTGGTGTTGGCGCTTTGCATACATTTTTTGTTTCTGTTTTTGACAGCCAGTTGTTGGAGGTGCCTTCTGAAGAGGCTCCCCCTTTCAGCCTGTGAACTCTCCACCTTGACAGGAGAACATGCTGGCACAGAACCCTGTCTAGCTCCATGGCTGCCCTCAGGAAATCTGGGGTGGGGATCATCCTCTTAACAAGAAGATTCTGAAAAACCCCTTCCTGCTGAGTCATTGCTTAAAAATACCCCTGGGAAAAGCGAGGCTGGGAAAAGTACTCTTGTCCAAATGCAATGAGAAGTTTTCAAGAAAGTGGAAGAAAGACAATCAGCTGACCATTGGCAGAAGCAGCACTCTCATAAAGTCCTGAAGTTGCATTCTCCTAATGTCCCTGCTGCCTTTATCAGAATCCCAGGATTCCCCTTTCATTGGAGCCTCTCCCTCACCCCACATCCCATCAGTCTCCCGAATCTCCTCAATTCTGTTATGCCAAAGTCACGAGAATCCTTCTAAGCCCCTTTCCTTTCACCACCCTGTTTCTGAAGGTCATTGGCTTTGGTCGGGATTCCACCCAGCCTCCTGTCTGGTCTCCCTGCCTCCAGCGTGCTAGTCACAGATGCACTGTCACTACCTGGCACAACCTCCAACACTCAAAACACACCCACAAAGTGAATGAAGAAATAAAAACCCTTGGAAGGAGAAAAACAGCATAAATCATAAATTGAAAAAGTGGATCTTTCAAAGAGAAATGATAACAATAGAAAAGACAACTCGATAGTTCCATCAGGAGACATTAAGACAGCAAAAATATCCAACATTAGAAAAGAGGAAGAGGTTGTAACCACAGATGTATAGACACTTCAAAGTTATAATCCACGAGCTCAATTAACTATACAAACCATTTCAGAACACTAAGATGAAAGCTTCCCACTTCATTTTACCAGTCAAAGCAAATGCTGATAAGCCATGCTCACTGCTTGGACTTTCTGACTCCTCATTTTTGTTTATTGGGTCTCGGTCTAAATGTTATTTTCTTGGAGACATCCTTAGGTCCACCAGACCATGTCAAAAGCCCCCTATTCTAAGTTCACAGTACTACCTATTTTTCATTGTTAACACCTAACACAATGGAACTTATACAGTTATTTCTGCAATTTTTTTGTTTTAATGTTGGTCCCCCATTGTACTAGGGTTGACTCGGATGTCATTCTTACTAAGTTTCCAGCATTATTTCTCCTGAGTTTGCTGTTCCTCCAACTCAATGGAACATCCTTAAATGATTTTTCCTTTTAAATCAAGGAGTAAGAACATGTCAGGGGCCAGGTGGCTTCTGAGTTCAATGGCTCATCCCCCAGAGATACCCACAGCTCCTCCAATGGCTCTGTCAGCCCTGTCCTTGGAGTCCTGGTGCTTATAGTGTGGCATGTCTGTCTGTCCATTTCCACAGAAATATAGGTATCAGAAGTGTATCAGCTTTGTGGCCAAGCAGTATCCAGCCTGGAGGAAACTTGACAAGGAGATTTTAAAATTCATGTTTGTATGTTTAATGAGAACCAGATACACCCGTGCTAGAATCTCACTAAACAAGAACTCCTCGGTTTCCCTTCATTCTAATGAGGCAGTTGGGGGATCTTACCATGGAACTGAGCATACAGCCAATGTAAGACCTTAGGTGAGTACCCCACAGGTGTGATGTTGGGGACACCAGGAAGGAGCTCCTTGCCTTGTATCCCCTCTTCCAGTTACCAATTCTTAACATTTCTTTTATAGGGGGAAAAAGCTACAAACATAGTAAAGACTTACAAAGCCAATAACCCAATAGAGGTCAACAAAACTGGCACATTAACTCTGAAGTGAAAGTGACCAGTATTAACATGATTTCCTGAGAGTGAGTCTGGCCTGGGGCGGGGAGGGGAGGAAGATACCAACCTTGAGACTGTGTTAACCTCAAGTGTGTGTGTTGGGGCGGGAGGGTGGTGAGAGATGGGGGTGGGGGGAGTGGAGCGAGGGCAGGAGAAAGGGGAAAGGGAGGGTCTGGGGAGTCGTGAGTGGCCCAGGGGTGAGAAGACCCAAGATCTACTCTCCAGGGCCCAGGAAAGGGTGCTAACCTTGAGCACGTTGCTTAATCTTCCTAAGGCTGCTTCATCATCTGTAGAATGGAAATAACCTGTTTTTTAAGATCTTCAGATTTGTCTTGAGGATCAAATCAGAAAAGAGGTGTGAAAATAATTTTAAAACTCTGTAGTTCAATGTGATGTTAGGCATTCATGTGACATCACGAAGGGAAAGGAAATGGGAAGTTGGGCATGGAGGTGAACTCTGCTGACTCCGTAGTCACACCCGGGTACAGGCCTGGGGGATGCTACCCCTGATAATCCGTAGGTGGAAAAGGAGTTTCTCTTAACCTGAGACATCGTCCTTGAGGAGGCCTTGGCTCCTAAATAAGTTCAGCTGTAACTAAATAAAAAGAATCAAACAAGAACCAGTCACCCCTCCCAAATCAAGGGTCATATGCACCTAAGAATCGGCCCTGGGAGAACTCTGAAGAGCCTCAAGTGACCCTTCCTGTTTCTGGATGTGTAAACTCTACTCCCTCAATTCGAGGGGTGGAGATGTCATGACAAGATGTGGTAACTTTCCTCCTTCCAGTCCCAAATATTCCATAGGAACCAAAGACTCTGACAACACCACCCATGCTGACGTTATAGGTACATATGCTAAAGCCCAATGCAGTTATTTGGCAAATCCCGGCAAGCACCTCTGTTCCTTTTGGCTTACTGTTTGTATTGCTTTAGCAACAACCCACTTGCATCTTTTGATCAACTCAAAGCTATTTAAAAACGTAAAAAGAGAACTGAATGTAAAGGTAGTGAGCATAATGGAACAGGTGCCTGATGATGAAATGCAATTTATGGTGATGCTGAAAGGTCTCTAAATTCGATAATCATAACCCGCGATAGTTCCAGGAACAACTCTGCCCGTTGCTTCCCTAGGAGAACCTAGTGTGCCAAAATACAACGTCCTTGGTAAATTAAACCATTATATGCCAAGGGCAGGAAAGACAGACATACAGTGGTCCCACTAAGACGATGGCCACGAGCATGGAGCGAAACAGATGGATCTCAGAGATGCTTCGGAGGAAGAATGGGCAGGGTTGGTGATTAGAGTGAGGGCTGAGGGTGAGGGAGCAATGAGACTGTGCACACAAGCATGACACTTAGGTCTTCACAATTTTCATCCCTACCCCTCTGTCCTAAATAAGCTCTGAGGAATTCCAGCTTTTGGAAACTGGATAGAGTTCAGGCCCATCTTACTAAATCCTGGTTTATGGGCTGCTAATTTGGAAAGAACGATTGATCTTATGCCAGCAGGACAAGCACATGCAAGCAACCGAGTGAATCCTTCACAGCAGGCAGGGGTGGGCAGTGTTAAGGTGGGGGTTTCACTGGCTGATTGTGGCCGGGAAGGAAACCTCAGTTGGGTGGAGGAGGGGAAGAGAATGGTGAGGAGGGATGTCACTACACCTGATATGCCCCAAACAGGGCTGGCCACATTCCCAGAGGAGACTTGGGAGAATGCCAGGCTGCCGAGAAATCAGTATGTGCTCCCTCCAAAGGAGCTCAAAACTGAGTTTAAAATCGCCCAGTACTGTGGTCTCAGACACTAACGAGAAATCCTGGCTCTGGCCACTCCTGGAACTATGAGGAAGACCGCCAGTGCTCTTGGATACAGGTGCGGTGAGCTCCCCACCACACCGAGTGTTTGTACAGCCAGCTCACCTCTTCCATGGTCCTCATCTGCCCCGAAGGGTGGGGCTCAGGCCAGGTCCCACCTCTCCCCACTGCTCTGCACATCCCCTTCCCCTGTATCCTAAACATCACTTGAATCTGCCCAGCGAGGCCCTCCTTCTAGTTTACATCGTCTCTCAGATAAACTGTTAGCATCCTCTCCTAACTGAGCTCCAGGCTCCCAAATTCCAAATTATGAGCAAAACAAAAGACTCTTTCTGCTGCAAGGAAAGGCTCTTGAAAGTGTCTGTGCAGATCCCTCAGCTCAACTGGAGGCAGAGAGGAGGACGGAGGAGAGACACTGCAGGCAAGGACAGCGTACCTGTCAAAGGAGGGCCGCTCCCCAGCATCAAAAGCATCTCTCAGCTGCTTCACCAAGTTGTCCTGCCCAGGCAGCCGGAAGATGCCCTCTTCATTCAGGCCATGCTCGAGGATGAACTCTGCACACTTCTCCACCAGGATGGGCACTGGATGGGGGCCGAATTTCTGTTCATAGGCCACAGTCTCATCCAAACGCTGGCCAAACACCGCTGGGAAGAGAAACAACAGGACCTGCCCGTCATTCTGACCTTCTTGAATGAACTGATGGGTCAAAGTGCTTTGCCTATTTCTTGATTTTCAGTATCGTCTGTGACTTCAAAGGTTTTAGTGCAATGATACTAAACAAAATATGGGAAACAAATCACACATACTATTTCCCGCAGTTGTAAATTTGGGGCAGTCTCTATCAGTCTTTTTTCTATTGACTCATTTTTACATATTTAAAATAACAGCTGGCTTTTACTGAGTACTTGCTATGTGCTAGGAATTGTGCCAAGCACTTTGCACACTTTTCTCATTTAATCTTGACAGCAACCCCATGAGGCAGTAGTCATGTTACACCCACCTTACCGTTAAGGACACTGAGCCTTAGAGGTGCTAATGAACTTGCCAAGGTCAGGTAGCTTAGGGCATGGTACAGTTGGAATTCAAGCCCAGGCAGTAAACTTCTGGGAATGTGCACTTACCCACAGCAGCAAGCAGGCCATTTGAGTTCTGCTTGTACCATTTATTATTTAAAGCATAACAGTTATCACTTGGATGTCTCATACTGTATTAAACCATTGAGGCATTTAAAATAATTTAGGTTGTTTATTATGTTCTACTATTATAAACATTGCCACAGTGAACATGTTCATTCTTCTAGCAGAGTTCCTGGAATGTACGTAGTACAATGCATAATTCCTAATTAATTGCTTACTTAATTAATTAACATTTGGATGGATGAACACAGACGTTTCATTCTTTTGAACGATTTTCTCAGGGCATATTCCCACATGTAGAATTACTGGGTCAAGTGGTTTGAACATTTTTATGACTTGAAGGTATCCAAATTGCTTTCCAAAAATATGTTTCCAAATTACACTGCCTCCAGCAAAGCAAGTGTGGACCAGCTCCACCCCAGCCCTGCCAGCACTTGGTTCTATAATTTCCCCACCCCCGCAGTGTGACGAGATTAGTTTATAAGTTGGGACAATCATTGCCCACCCATTCTCCTACCAGGCCCCGGGAGCCTTCGTGTCCCAGAGGTTTAGAAGACAGGCTATGGCTTCAGTTCTGTCCTGCCTGATTTTCCCTCTGTCATAATTAGGGCTTGGCAGCACCCAGCACTTCAATCCCAAGGACACTGGTGCACAAAGTCCCTTGGTTCTCCCCATGATTCTCTTTCTCGCTGGTTAGTCCCTATGTCCAGTGTCTAGTTAATGTGGATTCCACCTGCGAAGAGCTGTGCCAGGCTCTTGCATCCACTCTGTCCTCTCACTTCCCACCCACTGCTCAGGCCAGGCTGGTCTCCTGTCTCACCAGTAACTGCTGCAGTCGCTCCTCTCTGGCACATTCGAAACCCTCCTGCTGCTTACTTTTCTAAATCTCTGGTCTACCTGGTCTTCCCTAGCTTTCAATAGTCATCTGCTTCTTCCCAACTGCCACAGCAGTGTTTTTCCAATTGCCCCCCAAAGTTCTGGGAGTTCCACAGAGCCCTGTCAGTCATTATGGCAGGTGCTGGAGGTGAGAGTGCAGGATCTTGGAGGAGCAGAGGAGGTGGGCCCCTGTACTCCCTTGACCCAGCCAGATCTGCCTCACTGTGTTCTGCTTTCCTTGTTACACTTCAGTGAGATTTTGATTAAATATTTCCGTGGCTAAAGTTTGAAAATCGGGGCTGGCATCCAGGCTGGAACCCACTTACCTTTCTGGCCTGACTTCCTGTCATGCCCCCAAAGGCACCTCACACTGAAGTTCCCAAAACACAGTGCTCTCTCGTCTCCATGTCCACGGACAGTCTCTGCTCCCTACCCAGGCTGTTCTCTCCCTTGGCCCCCCTCAAATATCCACATCGCTGCTATGTCTGAACACCAGATGGACAGACTACAACCCTATTCTGTGTGCCTGTATCCCTTCTCGAATATCCATGTTCCTTACCGCACTGTGCTATAATGATTTGCACATGCCTGTGCCCTCTGCATGACTGTAAGCCCCCTGATACCAGGAATATGTGGAGGGTCTCTTTTCACCCCCAATGTTTAGCATTATGTCTGGCACAATGTAGATAGTCAACAAATTTTGCTGAATTATTTAATAAATTGTCTGTAAGCAAGTATTTTTCATGACTAGTGGTTATATTGGCATTTCTAGGTTTAAACCGTAATAGGGATCTCTTAGGTAAATGTTCACACTACCATTATCAAGTGCCCTGCCATGTGCCAGTAGCAGGCCCCAAGGGCTACACTACAGAGGGCATGTAAGACCTGGTTCTTGCTTTCAATTTGCTTACCATTGAGTTATGAAAGTAAAAGGACCACACAAAAATGTGGTCCATTAGAAACCATTAGAAAATGTCTATAATCATATAGAATTAGGTTTCTATTTGTCAGTAAAAGGAGCTGGATAGATATTTTTGCCAAATTGGTAGGATGTGATTGAAATGATCTGATTTAAAACATAGACTACATGGCATTTGGAAAATTCCCTTTGAGGGGTCCAGTGAGGGGCCCCTCAAAGGGAGAGACAGATATCTTTTCGGAGAGTTGAAACTTGGGCTCTGTGGGTCCCCTGGATCCTGAAGGGGAAAGGTAGCTGAAACCCAATGTAAGGGCATGCGCAGAGAAGTCGGAGCTTTCAAATGTGAGCTGCATGTCTGAGGTCCTGAGGCAGACAGTCCACCTCGTGGCTGGCTTGGAACCAAGCTCCTTATCACACCACTTGGCATGGTGTGGTAATCATCCAACTTTTCTCCTCATCCGAGTCTATCTGCCTTGCTCTGCATCCGTCCTCTATTCCTTCCAAGCCCCATGTTCAGCCAGTTCCATGTCACCCACCGGAACTTTCATTTCCCAACACTCTCGTTCCCTGCAACATCCCCACCCATCGGTTCCCACCACCCTCTCCACACCTTCCTCAGGTCACTGAGAGCTACGAGGGAACATGACATGACCATATCGTGGAAATTTATCATTCCATTCTCCGCAACACCTTGGTTCCAAATCTTCACCACTCTCCTTGAGTTCCACACTCATCCCCTCCCCTCTCTGTCTCAACAGATGACCTGGTCTCCTCTTTCCCTTGTGTCCTCAAATGGAGAGATGAGTGGATTCCCTCACGGCTACTCCCTGTCTCTCCCATCCTCCCTCCTCTGTCTGTGTCTCTGTCCTCTTCCAGAGGGAGAGAAGGGCCTTGCTTTCCTCTAGGAAGGTGCTTTCCTGAACTGTGGGGTCCAGCCCTTCTACCTCTTCCAGGACTTTCTCTTTGTATCTTAAAATTTTCTCTTTTGATGAAAAGATCCCCTGTGAGTGTCGGTCATTGCCAGTTTATGAAAGGATAATCTCTCAGCCTAGCTCTCGTGAAAACGACCAGTACTTTCCTTTCTTCTCTTTACTGATATGCTCGTAGAAAAATGTGTCTGCTTCGAGAGAGTTGCCCGCCCCCCAGCCCCCAGCTCTTTACTTATCACTCCCTTCTCAGCTGCTTAGCTCACTGCAATCTGTTTTCATAGCCTGCGTCTCTCCATTGAATCTGCTCATTAAGCTTTCTGGTGCCCTCCTAATGAACGAAGTCAGCCCATGTGGACCACACCCTACTGGTCTTCTCTAAAGACTCTGATGGTGTTGATTCTCCTTCCTCTTCAAGACTTTCTCCCTACGTGGCTACAAAACCATCTGTTCTCATTCTATTCCCATCTCCCTGATGACTCCTTTCAGTCTCCTTTACTGTGCCCTGTCCTCCATCTGCTCCTTTGTTGTGTTAGTTTCTGGGATTCCAACTCAGAACTGTTGCCTTCTAACTCTAGCCATTCTCTTTTGGAAAGTTCACACAATTCCACACATTTGGATATCACCTATAAACGGATAACTTATAAATTTGCATATCTTATCCAGATCTTAACCTCTGTGTGTACATCTCTATCTGAACCATTTCTCTGTCCATCATTTCTGCCTCCACCTCCCGCTCTATTCCCATAAGTCTAATGTTTAATAGCAATTCTCTCATTGTCTTCTTCAATTTCACTCTCATCTCACCCCCAGATCGCAGATTCTCCTGTATCCTTCCTTGCAGGTAATAGCATTCAGTCAATCAGTGGGGCACCACGTACTCTTCTAGGCAGTGCAAACACAAAGCCACTAATACAAAGTATCTGCGCTCAACGAACCCAGTTAGCAAAGTTGTAAGCATTAAAATTATCCACAACACTCTTTTCTCTCTCCAAGTAGATCAATACATTCTAAATATGCTTTAAATCAGCTCTCTATTCCCACTGCTACTGTCTTTATTATCGTAATGATTTCTGTTGTGACTCTGCTTTTTGAAAATTCCTTTCATCAGAAATCACAAAATCATTCAGCAAATGTAGACTGAGCATCTGCTGTGGGCCAGGCTCTTTGGTAGCTGACATTATGATACAAAGAATGAAAAACGGTTTGTGCTCTTAACAACCCTCAAGCTAATGCCCTTCCTCCTACTCTCCACCTGGAAACCCAGTCTTCCTGAGATCAGGTATCTTCTCAGAGGGAACTGACCACTCTCTCCTCTATGCCCATTGAGCTCCCTATGTGTACCTCTATTTTATCATGTCTTATGTAATTTTATGATGATTTATTTAAACATCTCTTTCTCCCACTGGACTGTGGGCTCCTCCGAGGCAGACAGACCGTCTGGCTCCCCATCTATTTTTATCACCTGGCGCAGAGCCTGGCACATGATGGACCAGTCCTCAAAGAGCTGTTATACCTGCTGTCTCCCATCCTTCCCATTCTTTGCCCTTACCCTCTGCTCAGCACTTCTCCAAACTTGCACTTATCAAGAAGATCAATGATCTCTACAATTTTAAATCCAGGGGTTAAATCCTCAGTCTTCATCTTAACTGCTCTATCTGCAGCACAGGACACAGCAAACCACTCCCTCCTTCTTGGGACATTTTCCCACAAAGCTTTTGGTGCACCTTTCTCTTGGGTCTCCATTTATCTCACTGGTTGCCCCCCTACTCAGTCTCCTCTGGTGATTCTGCCTTTCCTCACCGTCCTCTAAATGTTGGAGCATCCGAGGGCCTCCCTTCCTCATCTGCACATACTGCCTCATAATCCCACAGCTTTCAATATCACCCATATGATGAAGACTTCAAATTTACATCTCCAGCCTAGAGAACAGTCAAAGCTGTTTCCTCCAACACAAACTCCCCACCGCATGCACTGGAGACATCAGCACTGACAGTGTCCCTTCTTACACGGGAGAAAGAGCATCCTTGTTCCCTTCAGATTGTCTAGGTCAGGTTTTGTTAGATTACATAGGAGGAGTTCAGCATCCAAAACATCCCTGTAGCTCCAAAGACCCAATCCTGAGTTCTACCAATCTCTGGCCTCTGGGTCCTGTCACCACCCTTTGATTCTGGATGGACATGAAAAAGCCTACCTGTGGGGAAATGGATGAACAGAGAAATCCCAAGGAAACTAGGAAAGGGGGCCAGTGGAGGAAGATGACAGTGGGGTAGGAGTTACTCAAAGACCATCCTCTACTCCAAGGATGACAGGGGACAAAACCCAGGCTCCTCCTCCTGTGCCATGCCCTCCTAGGTTGTACCCACTCGTTCAGGGAAGTGGTACTTCATGGCTCTTTGTACCCTCAAGCAGAAGGATAGGGTCTAATCAACTCATGCACATGGAACTCATCATCACTTTGGCCAGTTACCATTAGCAGATGCATTCCTGTCATAATAGGTATAAACTGTAATTAGTTCATTATAATTATTATATGTGATATAATATAATATATGTAATATAATAATTATAATTATTCACCAATTTAATTAATTAAGTTAATTAAGGTAACTGCCCTACATGCTTTCATGTGTGCTATCTTGTTAGCCTCACAAAAATCTTACAAAGTAGATATTATTGTTCCATTTTACAGATGATAAAACTGAGACTTCAATTAGGAATTTGTCCAAGGTCATATTTACCCCAGTTCAATATTTGGTGCCTTAATTCCTTTAGTTTCAAGGCAATGGAATTAAATTTCAGATATCATCAAGTCTCGAGAAGATGGACTAAGGGGTAGGGATTCTTGGTGTTTCCTACACAGTCCTCTCCATCCCCATGTCCCCTCACACCATGTCCTCCTTGTCCTTCAGCCTCCAGACCTAAAGCTTTGAACAAAAGGCACCCCCTACGCACTCACCAAGCAGCCACAGAAGGGTGAGACCCGTTACCCAATCTCTGCTCACAGTCCGTTCTTCACCTCTTACCTCTCAAACTCCCTCCCTAGATTGGCTAGAAACCCCCAGGACCGTGGGTTGGTTTAGGAAGTGAAAATGGACAGGTTAGCTGTCACCTCCTTCTCAACCTCATTCCTCCTTTGTCATCACTCAAACACTCCTGGGTTCAGAACTAGAGCCCCTCCCCACCCCACCTCCAGCCCAGCCCAGGCCCCCAGGAGAGCCCAGCCCCCTCTCCACGCTCGCCCAGACAGCCCTGTCACCTGCCTCCCAGGGACTCAGCTCCAGGGGCGTCCCTCATCTCTGACAGGAGAGGGAAGAAGGGCTGGGAAAAGTGTCTTTTCATGGAAGAATTGAATCATAAAATAGGGAAGAAATACCTTTCTTTCGGAGCTTGGGGTTTTTCCTCCTGAAATCCCAGCAAAAGAGCAGTGCCAGGGCAGGAAAGCCACAGCCCAGTTCCCACCGCGGCATCCTGGGGATATGAGGCATGGCGGGCCGGGCCGAGGACTCACTGCCTCTGAGGAGCCAGCCTCAGGCCTTCCCTCCTCCCCATGCTGGAAGAACCGTCCTCTCTGGCTTCCAGATCAGCACATGCTTGTAAATACTGCTCGGGTTCTGACTCCGACGCGGAAACCATGGGATCTGTCGGCACCTGCCCCAGCCCTCCCCTCCTGGCCCTCCTTCCCACACTACCTCCCCTCCCCACTCACCTTTACACACATGACTCTTGGCTTTCAAAGAGTGAACATAAAGCTGTCAGGGCCCGCAATAAAAATAAGTGCCTCCTTTTACTTAGCAGCTAATTGTCAACTGCCATTCAGGGGATACCTCGGAGGTGGGTTAAAAAAAAAAAAAAAATCCCACATGCAAGCCTTTCCAGCATTGCTCCATATATCAAAGTGTCTGGCAGGAACACAAAATTTCACTTAGCATTTATGAAGCCAGCCCACCCTCCCCTGGAAATGCTCTCAGAGTTGCACGTGGCTCAGTCGGGGCCTTCAGAGATAATGATCTTGGGGGTGTATTGTTGGGTAGACTGAGATGATTTCCCCCTCCTGTTGAGAAGTTTTAGCACAGTGCAGCGACCTTACCAAAAGTACCCCAGAGACTTGAAATAAACTCTCAGCATCACTGAGGGTTAGGCAAGATCAAGGTTGCCAGGAAGGGCCCTGGGGGAGTCTCCTGCTGCCAACCAAACGTTCATCTCTCCATTCATTCACAGGCTGGGAATCAAGGACTCATCTCTGACACGAAACTCTCCCTCTGTGTCAATGTCATTCCCACGTCCTGGCAATGTTACCTCCAAAATGTGCAACCCTGTTTACTTCTCTCCATCTCCACTGCCACCACCTTTGTCAAAGCCACCATCCGCCCTCTCTTGCCTGGATGACAGCTTGAGTTTCATATCTGGTCTCCCGCCTTCACTCTGATCTGCAACCTCCAGCCCAACTCATTCTCCATACAGCAACTAGAATGATCTTCTAAATATGCACCGATTTTATCACTTTCCTGCTTGAAACCCCAACGGCTACTTACTGGTCTTAGGATGAAGACCAACATCCTCAGCAAAGCTATCTCTACTGTTACCACCTTCCCCTCACTCCAGGGCCTGCTCTCCCTTCTGTCACAGGACCTTTGCACTCACTGTTCCTTCTGACTGAGACACCATTTCTCCCCCACCTTCTCTGTCTAGTTAGCCTCTGCTGGTCCTTCAGAGTTAAGCTTAGTTCAGGGAAGCCTTCCTTAACCTCTTTGACAAAGACATTTTTTCCACATGGACATGTGTCTTTCCTTCATGGCAATTTGCACAGTTGTACTTTTATGTTTTTCCTTGGCTTTTTGATTAATTTCTGTCCTTTCCACTAGATTGTGAGCTCCTTGAAAGAGGGGGCTTTGTCTTTTCTTTTTCCTCTCTCTTCTGTCTCTTTCTCACTGTTGTACCCCAGTGCTAGCTTGGCACATGGCACATGCTCAAGAAATAGTTGTTGGGCAAATTATAAGTATCTATCTGGTGTTAGAAGCTGCTGGAATGAAAAATGAGGGAATTAGTAGAAATAAGCAAAAATCATCTCTCTTAATATTCAGTTTAGCTAGAGAGAAAGGACAAGAACACATGAAATGACAATGAATCACAGACACAGCACACCCCACCAGGCTAAACTATGATGTGGATTGTGAAATCATGCTCTGAAGGATGCAGAGAACTTAAAAAAATGAGAGGAAGAAAAGGAACTCGAAGTACATAACAACTCAGTATTTACGTACTATCTGCCTCATGTTGGCAAACACACAAAGATGCTTAAAACATAGGACCTGCCCCAGGGCCTTACAATTGGGTTGGGCAGAGCAGAACTATGCACAGTGTTACCCACTGCTTATGCACCCAGCAGTGGCCTTAGCAAAGCCTCAGATGGCCAGCCTCCAGAGGAAGAGGGTGCAAGCAAGTCTGAACTGAGTGACAAACTGCAACTTGGACTGCTTGCTGCCTGGGGATGGGATGAAGACCAGGTTTTAATGTGGGGATCCAGAAAAGGCCTGACTCTCTCAATATAAGGAGGGGGTGGTTTGGAGACAAGGGCAGGAGTGAGCCTGGGAACGAGTTGTCAGAGTTGAGATGTGATTGCCTCTGTTCCCTTCCTCCTCCTTAAATCAGAAAAACCTGGAATTGCATCCAGAACTTCTAGGGAAAAGAGTTGGTCTAACCTTTTCAACCAGGCCCTTTGGAGAGAGTAGTGAAAAGAGGGCTGTGAAAAATTAGCCTGCTCAGGGAAAGGCTAGAACACCGAGGTGCTGCTTTCCAAGGCAAGAGGAACACGCAGAGCCAGCTACGAGGTGGGGGAGCCAATAGGAAGAGGCTGGGAGTGCCATGGAGGCCACATGGGCCATCTCTCCAGTCAAGGGAGAAAAGGAGCGAAAAAGAGAACTGGGGGCAGGAAGCACACAGCTCTGTTGAATTGTCACTGGGGCTTCTAAAATTTAAAGTTAGGATTCATTATCTAGAGAGTACGGATGAGCTACACTCCATAGTAGTGAAAATATCCTGCTGTTGAAAGTAAAATTGTTTGTGTCTAGATATCTTTCTGGGGACAGTTTCCATACCTTTTATCAAATTCTCAGAGGGGGCATTTGAATCATAGAGAGCTTCACCAAGTCTCAACCATTGACCTGCTTGTAAGGAGATAATTCTAGAGGGAGAAACCCATTTTCTGAATAATTTCTTGGATAAGCTGATCATCATTTAATGGACAGGAAAGCATAGAGGAATAGAACATAGGACTGCTAGAGGAAGAGGAGGCCGTTCCTTCACCCATTCATTTAACAACTAATGAGCAGCTATTATGCCAGGCACTGTTTAGATTCTGGGATACAGTACTAAACAATACAGAAAAACGATTCCTGCCAAGTAGACTGAAACTTTCATTCTAGTGAGGGGAGACTAACTATGAACAAAACAAATGAGTGTGGGCCGGCCCGTGGCTCACTCAGGAGAGTGCGGTGCTGATAACACCAAGGCCCTGGGTTCTGGTCCCATATACGGATGGCCGGTTCGCTCACTGGCTGAGCGTGGTGCTGACAACACCAAGTCAAGGGTTAAGATCCCCTTACCGGTCATCTTTAAAAAAAAAAAAAAAAAAAAAAAAAACAAATGAGTGAAATAGTCAGCATGTGAGAAGGGAGTACATGCTAAGAAAAGTGAAACTAAACAGAGGGATAAGGAGAGCTGGGGGTAGGGTAAGGAACCTTGAGTGTTAAATAGCATAATCAGGACAGTCTTACTGAGGTGATGTTTGAGCAAAGACTGGAAGAAAGCAAGGCACCAGACCGTGCCACTACCTGGGGAAAGAGGATTCCAGACAGAGGAAACAGCAAGGGCAAGGGCAAGGTCCCTGAGCAGGAGCTGCCTAGAGTGTTTGAGGAGGCTGGTGAAGCTGGAGTGACATGAGCATAGGAGAAGGTGCTAGAAAACAAGGTCAGAGAAGTAATGGGGGAGTGCAAATTGGTCCCTATAAGTCATTATAAGGCTTATGACTTTTTCTCCGAGTGAGAAAGGAAGCTATTGGAGAGTGCTGAGCACAGAAGGGCCTTGATATGACTGGTTTAATGGGTTGCTGTGGCTGCTCCATTGAAGACAGACTGTAAGAAGGCAGGGGCAAGAGTGTGGAGGAGAGTTTGGAGGCTGTTGCTGTACTTAGGATAAGAAAGGATTCCATCTCAACCATGGTGCTTGTAGCAAAGGTGGTGAGAAGTGGGCAGGTTCTGGGTAGAAAAAGCCATAGAAAGTTTCTCCAAGGGCTAGAAAAGGGCAGCAGCAACATTGAGTATCTCGGTGACGTCACAATATGTAGGGGGCCTGCCCTGCCGGTCTAGTAGACCCAGATTAGAGGTGCTTTCCAAGTGGTATTGTGACCTGGCAAAGGAACCCTGCCCCTGCCCCTGCCAAGAATGACTTCAGGCAGGTCGTTCATTTCCTCAGGACTGAAGTTCTCTGACTCACAAATAGGAAGAACAAACATGGCCTTAGATGGGACTCTCTGCTGTCTTAAAATGCCTTCTACTTCTGGGATCTCTGATTTCGGTTCAACGAGTAACTTTAAAAACATCTGAGATGCCACATCAGAGTCAACACTGTTCTCTGAATAAGTAAATCGCGCTGCACTCTGATTTCCCCTCCCCTGGACTTTCCACTGCCCACAGGACTTACGCTTGACTTGCTTCTCAGGGTGGTGGCACTGTGGTGAGGTGAGGGAGAGATCCTCATGTGTACTGTGACAGAGTACAGCAGTTGACCATGGCAAGGCTCAGCCAAGCGTTGTGGGAGGCAAACACAAAGTACATAGGCAGCATTTTGCCTCCAAGCAGGTGCAAGATTATACAACATCCGCCACCCTTGTCAGCGTGGACAGCCTAGAGCACTGGACCAGGGAAAGCAGAAAATGTCACCATGGCTCACAACCTCATAATCCAGGGCAATACGGAAGGCCGCAGCTAAGATGATCCAGGCAGAAACAACATACAATCTAGCTTTAATACATAAAAACCTCATTTTGGCCTGATTAGCAGTTAAAACAGTTGGAGTTAGGGACTGGGAAAATGGTTAATGAAACCACACTGCTCTTTTTGTAACAGGATGCAAATGTTAAGGATGACTGTGACAGGCACTCTTGAGTTTGACTTTCACATTCAGGTCACTTTTTTTTTTTCCTGAAGCCCCCGCTGGGTGGGTCACAGGCCACAACTGCCTCCCTGCTCCAGGTCCTGGGTCCACAGGTGGCCTCCCGACCTCAGTAGAGCCAGGTAGAGTCTCTTTCTCAGGAGCTTGGAATGGGGCTGCAGAGCCCGAGCTAGTCCTTGGGGGAGAGGTGTAGGAAAGCTGGGGATGGCACAGCAGTATTAGGGACAAGAGTATGCACAAGGGGCTGCTGAATAGAGAAAAACAGTCATAAAAAGAAGAGGTTATTGAAATAATTGCTCAACAGCACATTTACTCTCTAAAAAGCAACTTCATATGGGTTGAATATTTAAGATTGGGTTATCCTAATTTTGATCTTTGGTCAAAATTTTGTGCCTTAGGTTACTTAGAGCCAGATTTAACATCACGTGGCTTTGTCTTTGCTCTGCATATGCGGAACTGTAGCCAAATACGTTGTTCTCTAAACAGTAACTTTCCCTTGTTTATTGCAAAATGCAGTTCTATAGATAAAACCCACATAAATAAATGTTAATTTTATTGCAGAAAGTTGGAGATTATAATCATAGCATTTAATTTGTTTGAGTTGATATTGGAAAAATAAGCACCATGCTTTTCAAATGATTCGAAAGTCACTTTTATTTGCCTTTTTATTTTGATGGTGCAGAGACCGAGCTAGTGCTGGGCGGGAGGCAGGGGGCACTAGTAAAATAAGTAAGTAAAGTAAGTAAAGTCACTAGACTTGTGCAAAGGTAGCATGGAAATTATCTGAGGTGTCTTGTATGATTATGCTTTAGCCAGGGTGGACACAGTTTAAATGATTAAAACTAAAGATTAAAATATAAGGAAGTACTAGCTCATGCTGCCAACTACTAACTACATAACTTTACAATGCCTGTTGTTCTTCGTAACTACATAACGTTATAATGCCACTGATTCATAACGGGTTCAAATTAATTCTATGGGGTAGGACATCAGAATTATTAGTGTTCATTCTCGTCTAAGATTTTTGTTCTCTAACATTATTGGTCCTATCAAAACATTTCAGTGTACAAAAATACTGCAAAGTTAATACCCAAGAAAAAAGCCATTATCATGTGTATGCTGGTCATCATGATCAGTGTGGCACAATTTTTAAAAATAAACTATCATGCCTTTCAAAAAATAAAATAAAATAAAATAAAAGGTCTTAAATTGCATATATTTTGTATTTGTCATTCTGGAAAAAGTACGTATATAGGAATGCTGGTTGGAAGGAAAACATAAAAATATCTCTGGTGGTTTGAGGTTGTTTTATTTTTTCAAATTTTTAAACAAAATTATTTCAGTGTTTTATAATTTTTGAAAGAAGCTGTTAGGCAATCAAATAAATATATAATATTTAAACCATGAACGCCTCCATAAATTATTTCTAAAACAACAGGCAGCACAGTTGTTAAATGATTATATATTTGTGCAGTTATCCTGGACACAAGTAGGTGTGTTCCTAAAATGCTGAAAGAGAATGGTAACTTCAGAACTCATGTGTGTCAGTTCTTTCATATTTTTATAAAAGGAGGAAAACATACTAGGTACACGTGTTTGCCAATTTCAGATGTTTTTTGCGTCAGTTTTTTGCAGGCAGGACCCTCCTGTAGTGTGGAAACATCACCAAGATTCCCAGAAAGCTCAAACACTTAAGTCGTGTAACCCAGAAAAGTGTTTAATGCTGAATTCACCATGGACCTGCAAAACTCCAGGCAATTTCTGAACTTTCCCACAGCATGACGGACCCTCTTCCGGACAGCAGCTTTATTTTCCTGTGCTGATCAGCCTAACTGATGCTTTCCGCATAGCTCTTGCCATAAGCCCTCTCAGGTCCCTCAAGTCCTGTAACCGGGCAGACTCATGGTGCTGCATGAGTTGGTGCTGCAGGGGACCCAGGGTCAGCTGGTCCAACCCACTCATTTTACAGGGAGAGTACTTTGGCCCAGAGAGGAGAAAGGACTTCTGTAAGGTCTCACACACATCTGCTGATCAGTGCGAAGAACTTGCTGTCCCTCCAGCTGATCTGGAGTCAGCTCTTTGAGATGACCCAGTGAGGAAGCTGGCAGCTCTGAACCCTCTTTTCCTCCACACTCAGCAGAGGACTTGGGCATGACCATGCATAGCACTGGTCATCTCCCTTGAACACAGTTCAAGGAGGGATCATGTCTGAAGCTACTTCCTCCACATCCCTGAGATGTCACAGACACTTGCCCAGGAAAGCCTGCAAGGGTCCTTACCTCCAGAGGGCGTGCCAGCGACTCTCCTGAGGAATTTAACCCACTCCTCCATTTCTGCCTGGGAGCTGGCCATGAGGACATAGGAGTCCTGTCCTGTGCGACTCTGTTCCCATGAGGCTGGAGAAAGAAGTAGCACTTATGAAGGCTTAGAGTGGTAAGGGGGCCAGAGCAAGGGGGAGAGAAGGGAAGCCAAACCCGAACTGATTCTTTGGTTTGGTGAAGCACTACCAGTCAAACAACATGAAAGCATTCTCTAATTATCCTCAGTGGAACTGGGTATCCATGCCCTCCAGTTGATTTTGCTGAAGCTCTAATTCTACAGGCAAATCATTGAACACAGTGGTTTGCAATTGGGATGGCTTGTACTGACAGCTGCTTCCACAGAAGACAGAAGTCATTGCCTACCAAAGGGAAGAGGAAGATCATGGTGCAAGTTCAGTATTAGAGGAGACAGGATCAGCTCATACGACTTTGAAGACTTCAGATCATCACGCCAGTCATGGATAGTTTCCTAAGCTAGTCCTGAGCCCAGTTATGGGAGTGGGGAAGGGGAGGATCCTTTTGTTCATTTGAGAACAGCAACCGAGGAAACACTACATGTCTATATTAGATGTAAAGTGAAAATGATAAAGAAAGTCCTAACAAGCTTCATGCGTGCATTTACTAAGTATTGAGAACCTACCATCTGCAAGGTCACATGTGGTCAGGCGGGCGGTAATCTGAATAGGAAGCACGAATTTTGCGAGAGAGTCACATGGAAGCTCATTGTCCCTCCCACCTGTTTTTTCCTGCATTGTAACAATGGACTTTCAAATCCCCTTTGGTTCTGGTCTGTTGGACCTGTGTTAATATCACCAAACCTCATCATCTTTCACCCTTTGAGACAACCTGATTCTAACTCCATCTTGTCTTGGGGCATCAGCTCTTCTGACCAGAAGGGTCAGCCATGGAAGCCCTGACCATTCAGGAACATCCTGGGTGTTTCTAGAAGAAAAATGGGAAGTAGAAAGTGCTTGGAGCAGAACTAAAAGTCCCCTAGGAATCACAATATCCCTTTGAAATAGAATGGGGAATTAGTATTATTTTCATTTTACAGACAACAGAACTGAAGCACAGAGATGCAAAGGTACCTGCCCATTGGGACACAGTAAGTTACTGCCAAATGCAGGGCAGGGCCACTGGTCTCCTTTCTCTAAACAGAGACTATGTTGCTTCCACTAGCCCATATTGCTTCAAAATTTGACCTTGGACAAAGATTACCCGGCATCCTCCCCCACCATGCCTACACTCCAGTCTACTAAGTTGTCAAAACATGCCTTCTCAGTTTACCCTGATTCCTGGAAGATCCTTTACCTCTGTCATGAGGAACGCCACTGGAAAACACCCAGCTCTCAGAATGTTCCTGAATGGACAGAGCTTCCATGGACTGACACTTCTGGCCGGAACAGGTGATGACCCCACGACAAGATGGATTCAGAATCAGGTTGTCCCAAGGGGTGAAAGATGTGAGGCTCAGTAATATTAACATAGGTCTGACAGACCAGAACCAAAGGGGATTTGAGTCTGTTGTTGCCCTACAAAAAAAAGTAAACATTTGGGCACAATTGAGGTGCTAGGACAGGCTCTCTCTGAGGGAAATTGCCTGACATTAAGACAAAGCCCATGAAAAGAAACTGCCCTCAGGCACATACTTTCCCTGACTTAAACACAGCCTATTCAACATGTGTTACCTGTTGGACTGTTTCCCTTGTCAGAAATGGTTCTCCCTTCTTTTCTTACTCTGCTTAAAGAACTCTTATTCATTCTTGAAAACGTGGCTCAAATGTCATCTTCTCTAGGAAATTTTTCTTAGCATCTTCTCCCCCTACTTCAAATTAGTGGGGAGTCCCTATTCTATAACCCTGTAACATCCTCTCCTTACTTCTATCACAGCAGTAGCTAAATTATCCTGAACATTAGTTTCCTATCAGTACAACTGAGATAATGAATTAGTATGACCAAAGCTGAAGCCCTGATCTTCCCTCCCCCCAAAACTTGCTACATGCATAAATCTCAGCAAATACCAGCAAATCCATCTCTCCCATTGTTTAGGTCAAAACCTTGTAGTCAACCTTGATTTCTCTTTCTCACATCCAATCCATCAGTAAGCGAAGTCCTCTCTACCATCAAAATGTGATCAGAAATTGATTGCTTCTCACCCCTTCATTGTTACCATTTATGATTTGGATTATTGCAAAAGCCTCCTCCCTGGTCTCCCTGCTCTGCCCTGGCCTCTCCATTACTTTTTATTCTTGACTCAAAAGAGTTTTAAAACATGAGTTATATCAAAACCTCCCAATGGCTTCCCATTCTTCTAGCATAAGCGATAGAGTTCTTACAATTGCCTAGGAGTGCCGTGCCTGCAAAACCTGTGCTCACCCCGACCAAATCCCCTGCTCTTGTCCCCAGTCACCACATTGGCCTCCTTCATGTTCCCTGAACATGGAAAATAGGCTCAGGGACTTTGTACTGGCAGTCTCCTTTTCCTGGAATTCTCTTGCTCCAGATATGCCCTCGGCTCACCCCTTCAGCACCTTCAGATCTTCCCCCAGAGGTCACATTCTCCATGCCACATACTCTACCAGCTCTCTTTAAAGCAACAGACCAACTGCCGCCATCCCTACCTTGGCTGGCACTTTCTCTCTGCTTTAATTTTTTTTTCACAGTATTTATGCCTTCAGGAAAACTGCACAATTTACTCATTTATTTGGTTTGTTGCCAGTCTCCCCTTACTAGACTATAAGGTGCATGCAGGCTGTTTTCTTCTTTGCTGGATCCCCACTCCTGCAATAGTACCTGGCTCACTGCTGGTGCTCAGTAAATTTGTTGTATAAATGAATGACAACATCTCATAGGTGGTATGAGAATTAAATGAAACAACATGTGCAGCAGAAGGAACCCCCCCCCCGCCCAATCCCTGGTGACTTGCTGGGCTGGGAGGAGAACATAGTCATTCTCTTAGGGGTCAGTAGGGAGAGGGAAGCCTGCCCTAAAATGTTGCTTGTCCCTCCCCCCCACCAAAAAAAGCATAACTGTGAGTAAAGACATCTATGTGGACTTTGTGCAACTAAAACTGGTGATCATAGAGAGAGAACCTTGAGTGGGAAGCCCATATCTTATGTCAGGATTGACCCCTGAGAATCATGTTGCACAGATGGTGGCAAAGACAGGAAATGAAAATTCTCTACATTGTAACATAAAGGGTTGTATCATGTCGGGTTGGGTGGAGCCTTGGAAGACCATGGTGCCTTTAGGAAAATTGTTCCCCACCTTACTATTGCTTTAGAATTATTTGTCCTTATGAGGTGTGTGTGTGTGTGTGTGTGTGTGTGTGAGAGAGAGAGAGAGAGAGAGAGAGAGAGTCCCCTGGCCCAGCAGTCCTTGAGGGTACTTGACTTTTGGTGCAAAGCCCACGGTGAGTTTTCAGCTGCGTCTCTCAGTAGGGTTGTCCTAGATTGAAAATCCAGGCTTTGTTTGGGACATGTGTTACCATGGATGGTTGTGCCCATGCACTGCACTGGGAGAGGAATCCTAGGAATAGAAGACCCCTTTGTGGGAAAGGGGTGGAATTTTCCCAGAAAGGAAAGACTGAAAAAGCAGGAGGAAAAGAGGGGGATAGACCTTCAGGTAAAAAGGCAATGGAGTGCCTGTGAGGGGACCACCTGAGAAGAGTTGAACCTTAAAAAATATTTTTTGTTTGTTTTTTATAAACAGTCATAGCCAGTTTTAGAATTTTTTTTTTTGCATTATAGCTCCCTCTAGTTATCCCCTAAATATCAAATACACATTGTTCCAAGTGTTTCATATAGATTTCTTTATTTAATCCTTCTATCGTCATTGTTGTTCCCACTTACAGATAAAGAAGTAGAGGCAGGGAGAAATTAAGTAACCTGTTACACAAGTAGTAAGTGACAGGGTCAGGATTTGGGGTGCTTCTGACCTTTATGCTCTGCTGCCTTCTCCATCAACTTTCTTATGCACACAGCCAACTTGTGTGAGTGGGATGGAGGGAATTAAGGAAAGAGGCACTCAAGGAACTTATGGCCTTCCCTGCTAGAGTCAGTATGGCAGTGGCAGCAAGACTCGACAGCTAGATGAGCAGTCTCAGAGTTCTGGCAGGGCTACTAGGGCTGGCATTGGAGCAAGAGACAGGGAGACGGGGAGAGGCAGCCTCAAAGTGGCAGATTCAGGAAGATGAGACAAACTCCCCTTGCTCCAAATGCCTTCAAAGTAGGTAACTCTTGATGGGGAAGAGGCACCTTTCAGTGTGCCACTCACGTGTGTAATAGGTGACATCCAGCACCTGACATATGCTCTGTGCTCAGGAAGTGGGCATTGTCATTCTCATGAGGTCATGTTGAACCATATGAAACTGCTGACTTTCTACCTCTTTTGACCTACCATAATGGCCATTGCACATGGTTTCATTTCTGTTTTAATGCCCTACTCACCTTCTAGACTGAGCTCCTTTTAGTGACCAGGATGATGTACTTTCCATGTCAGTGCCCCTGTCCCTAATGCAGCACCTGGCTCTAAGCACACACACATGAAATGCTTACAGAGTTGAACTGAATGTGCACCATGTAGTTCATGGGCATTATCAGGCACTTGATACTGGTTAATGAACTAGGATAGGCTAATTAACTATATGTAGAATCACTATGTGTTCTTAATAAGTTGGTTGGTTAGTTGGTTGAAGGACTCCCTGAATTAGCTTTGACTTCTAGGATCCAGAAGTAAAATGGGAACGTAATGTACCTCTGTCCCACCTTTTGCTGCCTACCTGGAATGACTTCAAAGACAAACTTCCCAGCTTCTTCCGGGTTTGTGGCGATCTCCTTGATTGTACTTCCTGGTAGATACATGTACCCCTGAAAGATCAAAAGTCAGGCCTGTAAGGTAAGCAGCAATTGTATCACCCATGAACTAAAATTAAGTTGGGTAACAGATAGGGTCATGGTGGGATGGGGAGGAAGGTAGTGGACAGGAACACGGGAAACTAGCCTTCCAGCTTTAATGGGGGCCCTTCTGCTATGCAGGCCTCAGTCAAATTAAGTGGCAGCTATCCAAGAGCAAGCTGGGTACCCAGAGAGAAAGGGAAAGGTTCTGACATGAGAAGGAGCTAAGAGGTGCCATCACTGACACTTGCCTCTTCCCATTTTTGATCTTTGTGAAGGCAAGTCTGAGACTAGGGGGACCATACTACCTGCTAGGCTGCCAGAGAGAGGCAGGTAGGACTGAACCACAGGCAACTGTTTGAGGCGATGGGGTACTTAGTAGTAGCAAGAGCTCATGAGCGGCACTTTCCAGGTGCCTGCCCCTTTGCTAACCACCTTGAACGTATTGTTTATGTAGTCCTTCCAGCCATCCTTCAAGCAGGGTATTATTACGCACATTTCACAAGTGAAGAAACTGGGGATCAGAGAGGTTTTATAATTTTTCCAAGGTCTCAGAGCTAGTAAGTGGCAGAATGCCAGTTCGTCTGTGAAGTGAATCCAGAGTCAGTGCTCCTCACCATCACAGCTGAGATGTGGGAAACCATCACCTTAGCCCCACCCCCACCCCTGGGTCCACGGATGGGGAGCGAGGGTTCTGTAGGATATGTGACCTCTTATACACAGATATGTTATCAGAAAAACAAGTCTCTAACACCATGTGTACACATTTAGCGTGCACTTTCACATGCAATATCTCAATAGATCCGCACAACAGCTCCTGTCAAAAGCATGGCAAGGTTGATCACTTCTACTTTGCACACAAGGAAATTAGCACTTCGAAAGTCTAAGTGACTGCACAAAGTGACATAGTTAATTTGTCCTGGAGTTAGATGCTCATAATGTACATTTCACTGAATGCTGAAGGTGGCACGTTGTAAACACATGTGTCTTTGTCCCAAAACAAAGTTTGGATGGAGAGGATTGGCAACAGAGAACGTTATGCAGGCGAAAGAGTCTTAAGGAAATAGCAGAAGTAAGATAAGCTCAGGAGGCTGAAAGAATAAATGTTTCTTGAGGATCTAGAAAAAAGGATGTCTCCAACTGTGTGAGGAGGAGGTGGAGGAGGAGGCGGTGGCGGCCACCAGGGAGGAAGGTAAGGAGGGGGAGGGGAGAGGAGAAGAAGAAAAGAAAAAGAATCTGTCTGTAAAGTGGAATTCTGCAATTCCTCTACATTCCTCTAATTTTATTACTTAAAAATAACTTCCACCTACATGGTCTTCACCATCTTTAGCAAATCACATCAACGCCTTCAGAAAAAATGACCCTGAGATTGTGCTACCTTGGACGAGTTATGGCACTGGAATAAAAAGCATGTTACTTTTAGACAGGAAGAACACTGTCTGTAAAAAGATAAGGAAAGTGCAATTTCAGAGGTTCCTGCTTTCCCTCAGTACCTCTCTAAACTGTCATTTGATACCCAAAAGGATTTAATCAGAAAATAATAAAAATAAAATACTAAAAAAAAATGCACACCATTTATTGAAAATATATATACACCATTTATTTTATACACCGGTTATTAGGTGCTAGACCCTATGCTAATTGCCCTGAATACATTATTAGCACATCTAATCTTCATAAGTGTTCTATGAGGGAAGAACTGTTACTTTCCCTGTTGGAGAGATAATGAAGTTAAGTCCCAGGGAGGTTAATTAGCAGACCCCAAATCAGAAAGCTTGTCAACAGGAAAGCTATGATTCAAACCTCGGTCAGTGTGATTCCAGAATTACAAATAAGGTTTTACATACAAGTCCCACTTGCTGGAAGAAGTAAGAATCAGAGTTAGACTTATTTGCACCAAGGCATAAAATTTGCAGACCCGTTCCTCACACCAGGCATGAGAGCTTTGAACATCATAAATGGATAGAGGAAGGTGGGTGAGAGGAAGAGACACCAGTGGGGGTGAAAGTGGGAACACTGATGGGGAAAGAGGGATTGTCCCAGAAAGGGAAGGGCCCAAGTTGCCCACTACCACTTTCACCTACTTTGCAGGTTGTCTAGGGTGAACTCTGTATAAAGCTGGGGGTATTTATGCTGGAGGCCACAAGTCCTACAGCATTGGAGCAGGGGAGACAGCTGTGGCAGCAGCATGCTACAGCCAGCTTATACAGGCCCCCAAGAACTAACTGCCACATTTTCAGGAGCTCTGAGCCAGTTGTCAAACACAGCCATTACTAAAAGTTAAATTATATAAACTTACAGTGAAACACTTTGTAGTAAAAAAAAGTAATGATTCTCAAAATTTATCCCTTCCAAAGTACTTAGTGTATTTTAGTATTATTTCTGCTGTTGTAGTTATTCTCATTCACTCTATCTGTGTGTTGAAAATTCCATATAGCATTGTACTATTGCATATCTCTTCTCAACCCTGAGTTCAGTGACATCATATTGGTAGCTTGAATCAGTCATGATGGAAGAATTTACACCACAGAAATTGGCAAGTGCTGTAAGAAAATCAACTCTTCCACCAGAGAGCTGGTTGTTAAACATTGTCCAGCACACCACTGACAAATAACCACCTGTGATAAATTTTCAGAAAACAGGGAGATGATACAATGGGACAATGGGTCTACCCTCCTAGGCTAGAATTGTCTAAAACCATCATCGTAGTAGAGACTTGAGGGCAATCTGTTGAGATTCTGTTTTAAATAACTTCCGTGACAAAGAACCTTTTGGAATGGGTTGTATAAATCTAGTTTATAGATTTACAGAGCATTAGAGCTGGACAGGACCTTTTGGAGAATCCAAAAAAAAAAAAAAAAAAAAAGCACAGACTGCCTCTATAGAGCCACAAGTTTTCCCAAAATCACATACAGAAAAGTCTATCATATATGGTTCCATAATTTATTTAATCATTCTCCTTTGTTGGATACTAGGTCCAATGTTTTTCATTATAAATAGCACTGCATATATCTTATTATTTCTTTTGGACAGCTTCTTAGAACCAGAATCACTGGGTCTAAGAGTATGATAATTTTTTGGCTCTTAGCAAATTTGGCCAAATAGCTTTCTAGAAAAGTCATACCAGCTTACACACAAATCTTCAGTATACGTGAGGGCTCTTTTTATCAGATTGCTCCAAGATTATCATTTATTTTGGTTTTTGGGGGGATAGGATGTGTGTATGTTCTTTTTTTAATTTATAAAATATTATATTTTAATTATAGAATATTAGAAAATAAACAAAGTAAAGGAGAATTAAAAATTGTGTGTGTAACTACACTACTCAGAGATAACCACAATTAACACCTCTGTGTATTTCTTTTCAGGACTTTTTCCATAAATACAGGTTCATGATTTTTTTTTTTTCAAGAACAGGATTAGTATATACACCATCTTTTGTTGGAAACTCTTTTTTTTAAAAGACAATAATATTACAGACATTTTTCCATTTCACAAAGTATTACCTTAGAGTATCAGTGTCTGAATTGTATTCTGTTGTATAAATATATAAATGTACCCTAATGTAAGTTAGCCCCTACCACTGGGCATTGTTTTCATATCACTGTTATACACAACACTATGGTGAACACCTATACAGGTAAATTTAATTATCTACATCATTCTTAACCATCCACTTAGATTAAATTCCTAAAATTAAAAACGTAGGCCACAGGGTTTGTATTTTGAAAAAGGCATATTACCCTCCAGAAAGGATTTATTTTCATTTCTACCAGCTGTGCATGAGAACTTCTATTTCTCAGTTCTCACACACCAAAATTTCTAGAAAACCTTTGCCAAGTTGATAAGTGGATAATGGTGTCTCATTAGTTCACGTTGGGTGTCCTTAATAGTTACTGAGGTTGAACTTTTATATACATATTCATTGGTGATTACATTTCTTTGGTAAATTGTCCATTTGTATCATTGTTCACTTTTCTATTGAGTTCTTTGAACTTTTCTAACTGATTTGAAAAAATACTTTAAATATTAAGAATATTTGTTTACCATATATACATGTACAATTTTTTTTCTGTTTATTATATGCCTTTTCATTTTATTATGTTGGTTTTTAAGATGCATTTTTATTTCTGAAATTAAATTAGTCTTTTCTTTGTGCTGTCTTTGATGTTATGCTTTAAAAACACCCCTTCCCCCAAATCATGCAGATAACTACATTTTCTTCTAGCATTTTTATGAATTCAACTTTTACATTGAAGTCTTTAACCCATCCAGAATCATGAATGGTATGAAATGTAATGTGTAAATGTACCTTTACTTTTGCCCAATAATTTAGTTTGTGTTTGTAACTTTCACGTCATTTACAGATATTTTCCGTGTCTAGGAATCCCAAAACAATGTTAAATGATAGTATAATAACAGTATTTTCTTTTAAATAGGTTTTTATTTATCTTAATAAAATAATTATGGCTATATGGAAAGTCTATAAGGCTGTCCACTTAATTCTTGTTCATGAAAATAATACATAAATATCACCCCATTAATTAAATAAATTATAGAATGTCTATGCAATAGATTATTTTGCCACCATTAAGAATTACACTGTAGAATGATATATAATGTTAGGGGACAATATTCATGACATATTGTCAATTTTTAAATTAAATATTATTATTATACTAATTTTGCATTCACAATAGATGACTTTCTAAATGTATATGTACAGGGAAGGCTGGAAGAGATGGGGATTTAGGTGGTTATTTCTTGCTGATAAAATTGTGAATAGTTTTATTTTCTACTTTGTGCTTTTTTGTATCTTCCAAATTTCCTACTATGTACATGTATAGCTCTTGTAACCAAAATATACATATCAATATACAGCAAGATATACTTATTCTTTGTAAGAAATTATCATTTTCTTCCTAAAAGTTTTATTTTTAATTTTTTACGTCCAAAATAAGTGTTAGATTTTATCAAACGCTTTTTTCAGCTATCTCTTGAGGGGTCGTGTGGTTTTTCTCAATTGAACTATTAATCTGATGTATTATATTAATTGATTTACTAAAAATAAACCATCTTTGTCATTTTAGAAAAAGCTCTACCTAATTATCCCAGGCTAATTTAATCCTGAGAAGGCTTTGAGTTTCCTCTTATCAGAAGGGAGGGGGAGAAGCAAGGACCTTCAAATATTTATTTTACTCTTTGGCATTAGTTTATGTTTTTACAAAACTGCTTTTACACATGCTTCATATTGTTTGATCCTGTGACAAATGCCAAGTAAGTATTATTGTCTTGTTTTATAAAAGAAGAAAGAGGGGTCCAGGAAAATTAAATAATTACATGGCCAGACAGTGGTGGAGCCAGGAAAAGAGCACAACCTCTCTCAGCCTCTACACTTCTAAGGGGCAAATACCACCCAGCTGCCCTTCCCAGAGGTTTGAAATGCCCAATGCGTTACTGGCATCTCCCTTACTCTGCAGAGGAGATGATTCTGCATTGTCTTAATGCACCAGCCCCCACTGACTTAGCCTGGAATTGCTCGGCTCTGTGAAGTCTGGGCTGTTCATAAAAAGAAGGAAGTCTGGTTACCATGCACATGACATTGGGCACAAACCCAGTCTGCCATGGGGTCTCTGTGGCCATTCCCCATCCTCTGCAGTGGCAGATACTCAGAACACTCAGAACCCTAGGTGGAGGGCCTGGTTAACCAAGTCCTGCTGAAATGTTATGGATTCTCAAGCTCGCCCTTAGAGAGAACTATTCTCTTCCAAACTGAAATGGTTGTTTTGAATGAAATGGTCCCATCCACCTGCACATCCAGCCCCAATACCTATGCACTTTTTATCCTCACCCTTGGGATTTTTTCTGTCTCTAGAAGGTTCTAATAAGAAGGTTTCTGTCTTTTCTAATAAGTTCCTAAGCCCACCCTTCTATGTCCATGGACGTGAGCTCTAGGTGGGTGATGAGCCATACTCGTTGCCCTAGACATCCAATTACCCCTGGGGTCTCAGGGTAATTGTTAATAGTGCCCCCTTTCACTCTCACACACCACAATGGCCACGAAGAATCAATGATGAGGGAGAAGAGACATAGGCCCAATATGTGGGATCAAAACCCACTCCCACTCTAGAATCAGCCTCATCCGCTCCATTAGAAAATCCTGTTTGCTCTACTTTCAAAGTATATCCAGAATCTGACCATTTTCCTCCAGCCCACAACTCCCTCTGAGTTTCTTAACATCATAACCTCTTACCTATATTACCCTTGTGTCCCCTCCCTGGCCCTGAGTCTCTTTATGAACACAGTAGCCAGAGACATCTTTTTACCATGTAGACAAAGAATGCCACCTCTCTGCTTGGAGCCCTGCAATGCCTCCCTGATGCCCTCAGTGTAAATGCTGAAGTCCTTGCAGTGGCCTGCAATGCCCTTGGCAATCTGTGCCCTTGACCTTTGGCCCCCATCCTCACTCTTCTGACCTCATCCCCTCTGATCCTCGTCCCCCAGCTCTGCTCCTGCCACAATGACCTCCTCTCTATTCTACACACAGGCCAGCCATGCTTCTTTGGACTTTTACACAGACTGTTCCCTCTGCCTGGAATGCTTTTCCCCAGAGATCTGCCTGGCTAATTTCCTCTCCTCCTTGGTCTTTGCTGAAATGTCACCCTCTTCATGAGGTCCCCTGACCACCTATTTAAAATTGCAACATCTTTCCCAGACTCTTGATCCTCATAGAACTAATTTTTCTTCATAGAACTAATCTTTTTCTAATAAACTACATGTTTTCCTTATTTATTATGCTTAATATCTGTCTTTCCCCCCATATTCTAAGCTTCCCATAGCAGGGATTTTTATCTGTTTTACTCACTGGTTTGTTTCAAGTACCCAGAACTTTGTCTGGTACATGATTAAAGCTCAAGAAGTATTTCTTGAACAAACAAGTCCATCAGCACCGAATCAATTTTCCTGGACCCGAACCCTCTTTCTCTGAGCCCTTGGCTCAGTGTCACCTCCATCCCCACTATGCTGTGAGCCTTGACTTAGAGCTGCATTATGACACTCCACAGTGCTCATACTGGGGCTTCGTGGAGGACCATTTGGTCATCTTGGCAAGTCAATTTATGTATCTAGAAAATGGTGAAAAGGCAAAAGCCACCTCCTCTCAAATGGATGTGTCTAGTCCCATTGAGAAGGCCCCTGTGGGCTTTAGTGCCATCTAAGTGGGCTCCTTGCTGTGTCCTCCATGCCTGGAGAGGGAGCACCTGATCAGTGGGGACAGCCTGGCCGGTACCTGTGGCTTCATGTCCTCCTCGTCCTTGTAGTAGTAGAGGTGCTGTGCCCTCAGCACAAAGTACCTCTGCTGCCAGTTTTTCACGATGGACCTCTGCTTCTTCAGCCAGCCCATCTTGATGGGCCTTTCCAGCGGATTGGGGGTGGACGCCGGGTGAAAGGCCGCCATCTGCTCGCCAGTCATCACACTCCTCGACCGAGCTAGAGAGAGGAACAGACAGGCAGACTGAGGGACATGAACAGTGAGCAAAGAGTGGGTGGAGAGATGACAGAGGAGCCCCCGAGGGGGCTGGGATGGGGGTGGGGCTGCAGCCAGGTCCAGTTCCAGGGTCCAGGTCCGAGCAGAAAAAATCCCCCCGGGACCCAGAGAGGCAGCCAGGGGCCTGCTCCTGATCAGGGCCGGATCAAGACCGAAAACGGGCTGAAAGCCAGTGTGGCCCGAGTCTGGCAGCTGCTGCCGGCCCCCTCATTCTGCAAAGTAAAAGATTGGCTGGAGCCTTCTGAAGAGGAAGTGGCCGCAGCATCTGACAAAAGGTGCTTCCTTTTTCCTGCGTGGGAGTCAGCATCTGACAGGAGGGAGGAGAAAATAATGCCTGCTCTGAGGTTCGGGGTGGGTCCCACGCAGCTGCAGAGGCCGCCGGAAGCCTCTGGGCACTCTTCCATCGCGGCCGGCCCCGAGGAGGGGCTGTCCTGCTAGCACTGACCTCACGCCGCGACAGACACCAGGAGACCCCAGCCGCGGCCGCGCGGCCAGCCTGCAGGGAGCTGGCACCTCCTGAATTCTCCCATTCTGTCCCCTGCTCAGTGAGAGTGTCCACAGCACTTCATGCCGGACCAGGGGTCTCACCAGGGCTCCCTTCCTATTACGTTTCAGTCACGTTGTCACTGCCCACAGAACTCAGAAGCAGGATCTGAAGCCAGATCCCTTAACCCACTGCATGGTACAACTGGCTTTTGTTTTCACTCACAAGTTCTGCCTGTCATTTGGTCCAGGCTTGGGCCTCCAGTCTTGTCTCCATGGTAACTCCCACCCAGAACAACTGTTCCACAGTGATCCATTGATCACCCGGTCCCCATTCAACACCTCCTTCTGGGCCTCACCTTCCTTCTTTCCTTCCCTGACAGTTCAACAACGACCTTGAAACCATGTTAGAACACTTTGTCTCCTTGACCTTGTGCTGCTGCCCCATGCTTGATAATACCCAGTGTCTGCATTCCTCTCCTTCTGCCAAGTGTTGCTGGAGGAAGTCTCCATCGTACAATCCCTTTATTCGGTTTTTGTCAGTCCCCAGAACACTCACAATAGCTGAACTAAGCCGTCACCTCCACTCTCACTCCTTTTAGTCTCACCCAATTAGAAACTAGTTCTTCCTTTCCTGGCTCTTTGTGCAGGGATAAATTATGCAATGTCTGAGCCTCAGTTTCCTTGCTTGTTAAACTAGGATACTAATAGTCCCTACTGTATGAAATTGTTATGCAGATTAAACAAACTAACAAATACAAACTACTTAGCACAGATCCCTGGTCAAAAATAAGCATATGTTATTATTATTATTATTCTCAACAGATGACTTTACTTCTTACTACAAAGTTGGAGATCATCTCTGAGAGCTTCCTCCACCACTCCACTTCAAAATGTCACTCCATGGTCAAGCTTCCCATCTTCCTTCATTTCTATCTTTAATGCATTTAATTGCCAACATTCCCCCATTTCTTTTGATTTCTTTCTTTCTATCTCCTTCTAGATCTGTGGTTCTCAACCTTTATTTATGTTCACAACATACTTTCAAATGCTAGAATTTTGTACGGCATGGCCATCTTTCTTCCACTGACTCCAGTTGTATCCAGAACTAGCACCCTGTCAACATGTCTCACCCTTCAGAAGAGGACTCTGCTCTAACCAGACTACCTTGACTCTCACAAGGGCTCTGTGTTCCTGTAACATACCCTATACCTGGATTCCAGCTTGCAGTCACTCCTCACCTCCCACCAGGGGCCTGGAGAGGCCAGGCTCTGCTGTACAGCAGGTAGCAAAACATATACTTGGCTCAACCTCCCATTGGATGGACATCATTGTAAGAGTGCATATACCCAGTTATATGCAAACTTTGATGACAACCTGGCAGTGTGCTTGCAAAAGTTTTGCTTTATCAGTGTGTCTTGGCACCCCAGTTAAGAACTTCACCTTAGATCTTGCTCCTCAGTTACCTGCTATTTTCATGGTCTTCCATCTGTAACTCAAACAACAGCCACTCTGGGGCTGACCACTTACTCTAAGGCTGTGCAAATGATCTAATGGAACCACAGGAGGGTTTGGACAGGAATACAGTGGGGAGGAGGGAATTTGAAGGACTGTATACAGCTCTGCATATCTCTAGGTCAGAGACTAGTCCTTGCAATCACTAGGTCAGAGACTAGGCCCCCCTCCTAGCACTGTGTAATGAGGACCCTTCATACGGCTTCTGGGGTGATACTCCCCAATGGCACCAGTGTAGGAAAGGAGGAAAAGGAGGTTCCACATGGTGGCTATGAGGACTCAGGCTTCTTGGGGTACCCCCAGAGGCCCATGGACATTGTTAGAACCACTATGGGAAATAGGAGAAACTGGTCTCCAACAGCATTGAAGAAGTGGGATGGGAGTTAGCAGGAGCAATAAGATACTGCAGAGTGAAGAGAATTTGCTCAGCATAGAACTCAGTTGCTGAGATATTATTTTGTGCTTAGTTCTGGGAAATTTTTATGCTTTGTTATGGCAAAAACAACAACAACAACAACAACAACAAAAACCCTTCCCCTAGAAGCATGTGTGCATTGCAGAATGGCCTGGCAAAGGCAGGGGTAGGTGTGAGGGTCTTATGTTCCCAGTCCTGGCCAACAGGGGCATTGATGTCCTTGTGAGAGGGAGACAACCACTCTGTCTGACTACACGTGATCAAGGCTTTGACAGACCCTATTTAATTCCATACATGATGCCACTCACTGCACATCCAACCAGTGTTTCTGGAGTGCCTCTTATCATGCCACCGTGATAGGTATGACACAGAGTGTGGATGCTCAGGACAAAGCTCCACACTGCTAGAATTAGGCTCAGACACTGGGAGATGACAGCTGGGGGCTCAGATGAGCTGGTGATCAAGCAGGGGAGGTTTGTGTCCCACGTGCAGGGTGGTCTTCCACCTCAGCCCTCAGCATTGCTCACCAGCCAGGCTGTCAGGAGATGATCCGAATACCCAGGAAGAAATCCTTGAGTTTGAGTTGGTTTTGACTAACATTCCTTGTTTTTTTTTTTTTTGGAACAATCTCTGTTCTTTGTGGGTGTGACTTGTTCCCACATAAAGTAAACACAGAGATCTGTTGCTATTAATGGAGCTGTTTCTCATAATGAAAACAATAGCCATGATAAGCTTTGCTTGTGAGCCAGTCATTGTCCACTGAGTGTGTGTTCCTGGCCCTTTGGGAAGGAGGTCCGATCCTAGTTGCAGGCTGGAGAGGGGGCCGTGAGCAGACCAGGAGGCAAGGTGGGAAGGCAACTGCTCAGTGTGTACAGAACACTCTGGGGCAAGTGGGAAATGAGGGTCTCAGTGAGGTCAGAAACCACCCTTATTCCAGTAGACAGAAAGAGCAAGCATTGTCCAGGACAGTAGCCACTAGCCTGGAGTGGCTGTGTTGTACAGTTAAATGAATTAAAATAAATTAAATCAGGCTATAACTCAGTTCCTCAGTCATATCAGCTTCATTTCAAGGGCTCAGGAGCCCCATGTGGCTTTCAATACTGGACCACACAGATAGAGAACATCTCCACCATTACAGAAAGATCTGTCGGGCAGCAATTCCTGGAATCTGAGTTCCATCAATATAAAGCATGGGATGAAATGGGTCTTAAAGGCAGAACAGCATTTCACCCATTACAGAAATCAACTAGAGGGCCCAGAGAAGATGTGGCTTTAGGTGGCAGAGTGAGACGTTCAATCTTATCTGAGAGGTAATAGGGAGCCATTTCGTGTTTCTGAGCAGGGGAGGACCGTGCTAAAATACGGGTAAGTTACGTCATCGGACTGTTTAAGCTGAATTTTAGTCTGCAGGTGAGGGAAGTTACCAGAGAGGGAAGAAGAGAAATGGAAGGGATTTGTTTCTGCAGAATTTAGCTGCTTTTTGCCACAAGTTGAAGCAAAAGAAAGTTAAAGAAGAAAATATGAACAGAGAAGTCATCTGAGAAACATTACCATTACCTTTGCTCATCTTCCCACCTTCTGACCCCTAACCCCAACATAATCACAAAAGCTCGTAGGGTGGAACTCTGATATAGTCCTTCTCTCTGCTCTCAGCTCTGACTCAGTGTAGATTCTATTTTAGGTGGCTGTGAATGTGTGGGTGAGGTGTGAGTAGTTCTTTCAAAGCTGGGGGGGGGCGCTAGTTTAGGTATTTTCTCAATATGTAGATATGAGCCTTGCATTAGTTTGGGAACCATATTTAAACAGATTTGAAAAGGGAGTAGAATTTACGTGGCTTCCCCTCAGGCCTCTCTCTTGAGCTGCAGACCTGTCTCTCCAGCTGCAAGCTCACCATGTTGCTAGTCAAATTTACTGCCTTCCCCCTTCTCACCTCCCACCATCCTCTTGCCTTGCACCGACAAACCCACCCAAACCTGCCTTCCCTCTACTGGTCTCTGTGATGTGCTGTGAGTGACACCCTCCCAGCCAGCCACCCACCCAAACCAGAAAGCTGCCCCATTCCTACAGTCAGCATAGATGACATTGTTTATGACATATCTTTCTAGAGCACAAATCTGATCATATTACTCTCCTGCCTCAAAGCCTCTGCTGAACCCTGACACCTCCCTCCTAAAAGATGAAGACTAATTCTCTGCCACGGAGGTCGGGGTCCTTTGTGGCTTTTCCTACTGGATTTCCTGCTCTTCGCCATACCCATCCTGCACTTTTCCCATGGCAACATGCTATTCCCTCTGCTGGATGGCTCCCCTACCCATCCCCACCCATCCCCAACGGCACCCAATTCAACTTCTTGGAAAACTCTTATTCACCCCTTTAAGACTCACTTTCGGCCACACTACCTGTGAGAAGCCTTCTCAGCTCAGCCCATTTCAGTCACTGTCCAGCTCTGTTCTCTCTTCACGGGGGACTCACAGGCATCACCATAGGCAGCCTTGGGTAAGTCACGCTCTGTCTCTGAGGGCCAGTTTCCTCCTCTATGTAATTATGATAATAATATGTACCTTGTGGGGTGATTAATCCATAAGAATTTCTAATGATAAGTGGACAGGTTGCAGCCAGTGCCTGCCTCTTAAAACATAGGCATTAAATAAAAGGTATTATTATTCACATTATTATTATAGTATGGACTCGATTTAACGTTAAATGAGAGAAAAGAAAGAATCTGCTAAGGAGGGGAGGGATGAATGGAGGGAGAGAGATGGAATAAAGAAGGACTAGCTGGACATTGCACAGTATCCCAGGTACAAATCTGGAGACCAGAATTGGGATGGTGCTCGTGGAAAGGGGAAGAAAATGACAGGCAGCCCCGAGGCAGATGCTCAGGCCTTAGCCACAGCTGCACAAGAGGAGCAGGAGGCAAATACTCTTGTGAGGTTTGGGGTTGGAGGGGCTCCGCTAAGGTAGCCTTCTCCATCCACTCATTCAACGCACACTGCTGAGCACTTGGCATGCACTGGGAACCATGTTGCATGCCATGGGGACACATGATCAGCCAACACAGCCCTGCCCCAAAGAGCTCATAGACCCGAAGGCCCATCTGTGGAAGCAGGGAAGGAAATCAGAGGACGAGGCTGGTTTGAACAGGCGGGTGAATCCAGGTCTGGACCTGATGAGGTGTGAGGGTAGACCGAGAGCCACAGAGAAGGCTCATGGATTAAGGAAAAGGTTGGGGGGGGGGGGGAAGAGGTGCAAGTGAAAACCTGGAGGTCTGTATGGCATGGAAAACTCTCAGATCAGAAGAGTAACAAATAATGTTCAAAGAAAAGGCTTAGCACAGTGGAAACTCTCCCCGAGGGAAGCATTTACAACCCAAGGCTCTGGAGATAAACCTAGATGCCAGACGAAAGAGGTGCTATCTTCCTCAGGGCTTTCAGGAGAGCTCCACACCTTCCAGAAGAGTGTCAGGCCCATTGAAGTTTCTCGATAAACATTTGTTGAGTGAACAAAGCAAACATTTTTGAACGAAATGTGAGCCACCATTAAAGGCATCTTAGATTTGCAGCAAACATTGGCCAATTTACCTATTTGTGGGATTTCTAGATATATTCACTTATGCCCACTCAAGCAGAGTGGCCGGTAGAAGATGTAATCCCTGATCTAGTAATAATAAACATCAATAATTATTTATTGATTGATTACTTACTATGTGCCAACCAGTGCAAGCACTTTATATGTCTAGTTTTATTTGATGCTCATGCTCTTTAAGTTAAGTGCCATAGTGTTCCTCCCATCCATCTGCCCACCCCTCGTCTTACATATGAGGAACTGAAACTCTGAGATGGGAGATGATTTGCTCCAGTTACATGGTTAGAAATCTGATTTCAAAGTCGGTGTCCACACCTAGGCCACACACCCAGGAAGGAGGTTGGTTTACAGTGGTAGAAGGGTGTCCACACTGGGAATAGATGTGTAGTAAATCACAGGTTTAGAGAATGAGAATGAGTGGGCAGGAAGCAAAGCCACTATTCCTAAGCTATCAGGTGATGCACCTGCCCCACCTATTTTGCCTCAATATTGTGCATAAACAACTTTGTGCTACTATTTCCGCCCAACATGTGCTCTGCAAGGCTCAGCAGGCCTTGCAAAAACAGTGACAGAGACACGGTACTGAAACCTCAAGCCCACCCGAGGCTGTGCTGACACCCCAAAGGAAGGCAGGAAAATGGACATATTAGGTAATCCTGCTGTGTCTCACCAGCTCTCTACCCCAGCTCATGCGAAATGACCAAAGGAGTCTGACTAGAACGCAGTGCAGCCGAGGCGTGGGATGGAGGGAGGCTGAGCTAACCCAGCGTGGGCCCAGCACACAGGCCCACACCCACAGGCCGAGAAGGCAGCTGCCGGGGAGCCTCTGAAACAGCAGACCCATCATTGCAGCCTGCAGAAAATGATGAACATAGTCACACGCCCTTGCTCACACCCTGCACACATACACACATGTGCTGCCCCACACAGTCGCACACACAGACCCTCAGCCTGTCCCATTATCAGACCCTGGGATGATGGCCCTCAGTTTCCACCCAGAAAACGATTAGGACATTTGATTTCAGAACCTCTGGGCTCACTTTCTTTATCCCTTTTCTCTCTCCAAAATAAATTGTCCTCCGTTTAAAAGCACCCATCATTCAGGGGTCAGGGGGATTTTTAAAATCTGGCATTGAGACTTTAGAATAAATTTACCCTGTGATTACTCTCCTTGATTTTTTATTCTAAGTTTCGCTTTTAACTTTGGTATGAAAAACATTGCCCCTTACAAAAGGCAACAAGCTGTAAGACTGATGACAGCAAAGGGGCTTCTCTGTGTAACTCGAGATTAAACCATGGGACTTCCCAAGGATGTTCACCCTCAAGACAAATTGACATAACCTCATTCATAGAAATATCTAGAAGTTATTAGAACATCTGAATGTCTGCCTCAATACCCCGGAGTTGAGCAGATTTAATTTTCCTGTGTTCTATAGCTTCTAGAAATGTCCTCCATTGTTCATCAAGTGCCTACCTATTTCAATCTAAAAGAGCAAATTTTGATTTGGAAAGGGACTTAGCACAGATAGCTATGTCTTCTGTAGGAAGAGGTAAAAATGCAGTCTATGTAGTAATACGAGACAGAGGGAAATTGTGTGTGTGTGTGTTTGTGTGTGTATCTGGTCTGAGAGAGAGAGACAGAGACAGAGAGAGAGAATTTGGCTTTTTTTTTCTTTCTTTCACTTCAGCTAGCAAGAAGTCTTGCAAATTTTTCTGCACTCGGCCAATCTCAGTGGGCCTGGAGTGCTTCTTCAGGGCCACCCCTTTGGTTTTCACATTTTGGAGCTTTCGTGTATCTTAGGAATTTAGAGTCGCCTCTTGTGGGTCTGCATGTGTCTCCATCAGTTGCAACACTTCATCTGGCCCTCTGTGCCTATCTCTGCATAACAGGAAGTCATGTGTAATAGCAGAAGCTTGCAGAATTGTGAACATTTCCTACTAAACACTGCCCCAGAGCTGCCTCTTCCTCAGCACGAAGTGAAGTGGAGATTGGGCAATCGGGTGGTAAATTCACTCTGGTTGAAAACGTGGTTGGTTAACTGCATGTGGAAGCTACCTGCTCTCCTAAGCAGGAATGTAAGAAAAAACAATTCTCATCATGTACGACTGTTGCTCTGCCCAGCACACTTGTGTGTTAAATTAAGAAGAGCATTAGGTGAAGTATTGACCCTTCCTTTGTCAAAGTTATCCATTCATTTTAGATAAGAGGTACCGCTTCATTAGTCCCTAGCATTTATAAATAAATAGTACACTTCGAAGTAGTTGTGTTTCATAAGTGTGAATAAAATTCTGTCACCCTGGTATTTCACAGCAAGAATCCCGCCAGGGCAACACTGGAGGATGGCAACTATGATCAAGCACTGGGCCTTCAGGAAGCTACAAGCCATTGCTCATCCTAACAGATGTCACTCCAAGCCATTCCTGGGGCCTTCACTAGTCTTTGAGGACAATAATTTCAGCCTTTAACTCTACCGAAAATGTGAACATAAACAATGCTGGCAGTGGGATGAGACTGGTACATAAGTCATGATACGTTCTTCCACTCTGCAACCTTATAAAAAAGCATAACCATCAAAATAAAGGCAATTCAAGCCAAAGCAATCCTCAGCAAAACAGTAAAGCCTGAGGCATAACACTACCTGACTTCAAATTATGCTACAAAGTTGTAATCAAAATAGCATGGTACTGGCATAAAAATAGACACTTGGACCAGTGGAACAGAATAGAGAACTCAGAAACTAACTCACAGACTTACAGCCAGCTGATCTTTGACAAAGGCAACAAAAACATACATTGGGGAAAAGACTTCCCCTTTAATAAGTGGTGCTGGGAAATTTGGATATCCATATGCAGAAGAATGAAACTAGACCTGTACCTCTCACCATATACCAAAATCAACTCAAAATGGATTAAAGACTTAAGTATAAGACCTGAAACTGTAAAACTACTGAGGGAAAATATAGGGGAAACACTTTGCCCAGAAAGTAGAACTGGGCAAAGATTTTATGAACATGAGCCCCAAAGCACAAGCAGCCAAAGGAAAAATAAATAAATGGATTATATCAAACTAAAAAGTTTCTACACAGCAAAGGAAACAATCAACAGAGTGGAACGACAGCCTACAGAATAGGAGAAAATATCTGCAAACTATACATCCGACTAGGAATTAATATCCAGAATATACAAGGAACTCAAGCAACTATACAATAAAAAGACAAATAACCCAATTAAAAAATGGGAAAAGGAGCTGGATAGACATTTCTCACATGAAGACATACAAATGGCCAACAGGCACTTTAAAAAATGCTTAACATCACTAATCATCAGGGAAATGTAAATTAAAACCACATTGAGATATTGCCTCACTCTAGTTAGACCAGCTATAATTAAAAAGACAGAGAATGATAAATGCTGGCAAGGATGTGGAGAGAAGGGAACATTCCTACACTCTTGGTGGGACTATAAATTAGTACAACCACTATGGAAAACAGTGCAGAGTTTCTCAAACAACTACAGATAGATCTACCACACAATTCAGCAATTCCACTTCTAGGTATATACCCAAAGGAATGGAAATCATCATGTTGAAGGGATACCTGCACTCCCATGTTCATCACAGTTCTATTTACAATAGTCAAAATATGGAAGCAACCTAAATGTCCACTGACAGATGACTGGATAAGGAAAATGTGGTATATATACACCACGGAATACTGCTCTACCGTAAAAAGAGAATGAAATTCTGCAATTCACAGCAACATGAATGAACTTGGAGAAAATTATGTTAAGTGAAATAAGCCAGGCACAGAGGGAAAAATACTGCATGTCCTCACTCATAAGTGGGAGCTAAGAGAGAAAGAAGGAAGGAAAGAAAGACCACAGTGATGCACTGGACTTGCAGAGGGAGAGACATACATAGGATGGCTGGAAGAGGGAGGGGATGGAGGTTGGGGATGACATGGGGAATAATTGTACTTTGTGGTAATGGGCATGCTGACAGTATTGATCTGACCATCACATCTTGAGCACAGGTGGTGATGGTCAGCTTTGCACCCCATGAATATACGTAATCAATAAAAAAAATTAAGGCAATTCGATTATGGATAGAGGATAGAGGATATCACTAAATTTTTGATCAGTTTTGTTAGGAATGATCAGGACAATGTAGTTAGGAAATAAAATATCCATATTTTAAAACATGCATACTTAAGCATGAGGGAGAAAATTATATCATAATTTGTAAATCTGGGATTTGCTTTAAAATATCTCAGCAAAGAAAAGGAGAAGAAAGAGGTAGGGATAGATGAAGTGAATGTGATGAAATCTTGGTAACTGTTGAATTTCAGGTGGGTCCACATGGCAGTGGAATGATACTGCACTGAGGTGACACTGCACAGATGTCACACCACACACACAAGTCCCTCACACGTTCGCATGCCCTCCAGACAGACCGGCCTCCGTTTGCCCTGCGCTGTCATTTTATCACTTCTCGAACGGGAGGAACCTGGGGACTCCTGATGCTTCCAGTACAGACAGTATTTTCTGTAATGTCAACTTTTACTCAAACACTTAGTGGTGGAGAGGGAGGAAGGACATCTGGAACCCCCAGGGGGCAGGAGGGCGGTGAGTGAGGGAGCCCAGAAGGAATAGACCACGTGGAATTCTAGGGGTCTGACCTCATGGCAACAGCTCCCACTTTCAAATTTCCATTGAAAAGACCAAAGAAGTATCTCAGTAATAACAAGGGGAAATCTGAAATGAAAGTAAAAGTAAAGAAGGATGCTGTCTGCATGCCATTTCGAGGGGAGGGCGATTTCTGTAAGGATAGGTAAGGCTAAACTGAGGGGAGCTGAGCAACCCACAATTCAATGCATATGGAGAACAGCCTGCCCCAGGGGCTGGAGGAGCCGAGAAGAACGTGCACTAACAACTCCCAGAGGGGAAGGGAACAGATGGAGACCCGGAGAGCCACTTCTGGAAGTGCGCAGGAACAGAGGCCTGGCGGGGACATATTACTTCCAGTTTAGTGCCCAAAGTGAGACCAGGTGAAAAGTGACAGCCCTGTCTTGCTGGGTCACTGTACCAGTGAACCACTGAGAGCAGGGGGCACTTTCCCAGCTAAACTGGGGCTTCCAACAAGGAGTAAAACAAGAAGAAAAAGAAACTCTCCACAACAGAGGGAGAGCTGCTTTCCCTTAACAGGATGCTTCTTAAAATGTTACACATAAACTTACATACTGTCCAGCAATTCCACTCCTAGGAATTTACTCAGGAGAAGTGAAAGCACATGTCCACAAAATTTCTTGTATGTGAATGTTCCTGGCAGCATTATTCATGATGGTCAAAATTGGAAACAGTCCAGAAGCCATCAACTAAATGGGTAAAGAAAATGTGGGAGCCAAACAATGCAATACTACTCAGAAATAAAAAGGAATGAAGTACTGACATGCTACACGATGAACCTGAAAAACACTGTGCTAAGTGAAAGAAGGCAAACACAAAAGATAACACATTATATGATTCCATATATATGAAATATCCTGAAAAGACAACTCTATAGAGACAGAAAACAGATCAGTGGTTGCCTGGGCTGAAGCCAAGAGCAGGGATAGATTGCAAATGGTTCAGGGAGAACTTTCTGGGTTGATGAAAGTGTTCTAAATAGGGATCGTGGTGATTATTACACAACTCTGTAAATTTACTAAAAGTCATTGAATTGTACACTTACAATGAGGTAATTTTATGGTATATAAGTTATACTTCAATAAAGCTCTAAAAAGAAAGGTTAAAAACTAAATATATATAAATAGTTGCCATATAAGGGTATTTCCAGAATTTTGTGGAATTATAGAATTAAAAGATAATTCAAATCAACAGGAACAGTGAAGAGCAAAATAGTCTCTGCATAGAAAATAAAAGGAATAATTCCCAACAAATTGTATAGAGTTAAACAGACCATAGACTACACAGAGTTAGAGGTTTTTGCCTGTTTTGTCACTCATCTATCCCAGGTGTCTATAATATTCCAGAAATGCAAGGATATTTCAATATTAAGAAAACTAAGATATGGTTTATCCTACTAATAATTAAAAGATAAAAAGTTTATGTTCACAAAAGATTGTAAACTCACATTTGATAAATTCAACATTAGTTTACATTAAAAATTAATTGTCATGAATAGAAGACTACGATCTTAGGTGTCGAAGAATATCTGTCTCAAACTAACAATAGGAGGGAATTGCAAGAATGCTCTATGCTGCTGAAAATTCAACTACTCTACTGAAAATCAGAAGAATTCTGAATTCTTAGCAATCATTTGCTTGGTGTTTTAGCAGTACAAGAAAAAATGATGAAAAACAGGTGAGACTCTTCAGAGAAACAGAAAATGACACAGCAGAACATTTCTGACATTTCCACTATGTCATATAATTGAACACGTGTAAAAATTTCCACGGCTGTGACATTTTGCAGTTCTGTCAATAATTGCTTAGCGTTTGATAGCAGAAATCATTCTAAAGTTCACAAAACCTAAGTTAAATAGGAAAAAAAATAAACAAACCCACGTCTGTGTCTTGCTCAGAGCTACTGACTTGTGAGAAATTATCGAGTTTTTACTTTTTCATAAGATTATGTCATTTACCAGTTTGTCCATTTCTGGCTATGTTTCACAGTACTTGAGTGAGGCTTTGCAGAATGCAGAATTTCCTTCATGGTTCTGCTACCGACATCTGGCAGGTCTGTTTCCTCTTCAAAGCTGTCACACGTTATCAGCTGTCTGAAAAATGTTTTAGGAGGTTCCCTTTTATCGCTCAAGGTCCCCACAAAAATGTTAGGACTTATTTTGTATGTCTCTGTGAGAACCGTAGTGCTGTGCTGACCTGGGCTTTCTCAGTGCTCACACCGGCCTTTGCCCTGTCATTTCTCTCTGCTCCGTGGCTGGCCACTCCTCCACAGTTCTCATGGAAGAGCTAGAAGATCACCATTCTTCTTTCTTTTTTCTTTATCTGTTTGTTATTAGCCAATGGTCACTACAGGATGAACTAAGCTTTGAAGAAGAAGCTGAAGAAGCAGGAACCACAGATGGACAAACAGGAAGTTGGGGAAGGGCAGCCGTGAGGGGGTGACTCAGCAGACTGACCCCATGACCCTCAGATGCACCCGTCACTCTGAATCCCTCTGGCCCTGCACATCTAGTAGCGTAAGAGATCTTTTTAGGGTGAAAATAACCTGTAATGTTTGATTAGGATTATTTTTCTCCAACTATTTTTTATTGTGGTAAAATACACATAACATAAAATTTACTTTTTTAAGTGTACAGTTCATTGTATCAAGTATATTCACATCGTTGTGGAACCATCACCACCATCCATCTCCAGAACTCTTTTCTTCTTGCAAAACTTTGAAATTTTGTACCCATTAAACAGTACCTCCCCAATCCTCCTTCCCCCAGCCCCTGACACCAACTTTCACTTACAGTCTGAGTTTGTTTATCTAGTTACCTCACATGAGTGGAATCATACAGTGTATGGGTTAAATGTGTCCCCATAAATTCCTGTATTGGAAACGTGACCCCCACAGTGACAGTGTAAGAGGGTGGGAAATCCTATTATGGTAATTGAAAGGCAGAGCCTTTAAGAGGTGATTAGATTGTGAGGACTGTGCCCTGGTGAATGGAATGGCCCATTTATGGAGTGATGGGCGTGGTTCTGATGGTTTTCAAAGAGGAAGCGAGGAGGTTAGCTTTCTCTTGCTCAGCCCATTCTGGCCATGTGATAACCTGCATCTTAACAGGACTCTGCACTAGGAAGAAGGCCCTTACCAGATGTGTCCCCTGGATTATGGACTTCCCAGCCTCCAAACTTAAAGATTCTGTTTTCTTATAAATTACCCAGTTTTGGGTATTTTGTTATAAGCAACAGAAACAGACTAATAGACACATTATTTATCTTCTTGTGACTGGCTTATTTCACATAGCATACTGTCCTCAAGGTTTATCCATGTCAGAATTTTCTTCCCTTTTAAGGCTAAATATTCCAATGTCTGTATATTACACATTTTGTTCATTCATTCTTTCATCAATAGACACTTGGGTCACTTCCCCATTTTAGCTATTGTGAATAATGCTGCTACGAATGTGGGTGTACAAATATCTCTTTGAGATCTTGCTTTTGAGTCTTGGAGGTATATATACAGAAAAGAATTGCTGGATCATATAGTGATTCTATTTTTAATTTTATGAGGAGCTACTATACCATTTTCCACAGCAGCTGTACTATTTTACATTTCTACCAACTGTGCACACAAAGGTTCAATTTCTCCACATCCTCTCCAGCACTTGTTATCTTCTGTTTTTTTGATAGATAGTAGTCATCCTCATAGGTGTGAAGTGCTATCTCATTGTAGTTTTGATTTGTATTTTCCTAATGGCTAGTGATGTTGAGTGTCTTTTTATGTGCTTATTGACCATTTATGTCCTTATTGACCATTCAAGTCCTTTGCCTATTTTGAGTTAAGTTGTTTTATTGTTGTGGTAGAGTTTCAGAAGTTCTCTATATATTCTGAATATTGATCCTTTATCAGATATATGATTTGTAAATATTGTCTCCCATTCTTTGGGTCGCCTTTTTACTCTGTGGATAGTGTCTTTTGACGCACAATTTAAAAAATTTTAATGAAGTCTAATTTGTCTATTTTTTCTTCTGTTGCCTGTGCCTTTGGTGCTGTGTCCAAGAAATCATTGCCAAATCCAGTGTTGTGACATTTTTGCTCTATGTTTTCTTCTAATAGTGTTATAGTTTTAGGTCTTACATTTAGATCATGGATACATTTTGAGTTAATTTTTGTATATGATGCTAGGTAAGGGTCCAACATTATTGTGAATGTGGATATCTAATTTTCCCAGCACCATTTTGAGAAGACTGTCTTTTTCTCATTGAATGGTCTTGACACCCTTGTTGAAAATCTCTTAACCATGTACACATATGTGAGGGCTTATTTCCAGACACTCTGTTCTATTACATTGGTTTATAGTTTTGTCTTTATGCCAGTACCATGCTATTTTGATTAATGTAGCCTCGCAATAAGTCTTAAAATCATAAAATGTGTGTCCTTTAGCTTTGTTCTTTTTTAGGATTGTTTTGGCTATTCAGGGTCTCTTAAGATTTCATGTGAATTTTAGGATGGGTTTTTCTACAAGGATAATGTTCATGGAAAATTTTGTATTATCTTTCAATTCTATTTTTTCATGAACTTTTTGAAGTAAACACACATTTTTGCAAGAAATGTCATTGGGATTTTGATAGAGATTGCATTAAATCTGTAGATCACTTTGAGTGGTATTGACATCTTAACAATATTAAGTATTCCTATCCATGAACATGGGTGTCTTTCCATCTATTCATTTCTTCTTATTTCTTTCAAAAATGTTTTGTAGTTTTTGTAATTTTGTAGTACAAGTCTTTCACCTTTTTGGTTAAGTTAATTCCTAGGTATTTTATTCTTTATGATGTTACTGTAAATGAAACTGTATTTAGCTTTTGACAGTTTGATTATAATATGTCTTGGTATGGGTCTCTTTGAGTTCATCATACTTGGAGTTCATTGAACTTCTTGGATGTTCATATTCATGTCTTTCACCAAGTTTGGGAACCTTTCAGTCATGATTTTAAAAATATTCTCTCTGACCTTTTCTCTCCCTTCTGGAACTCCCACAATAAGTATGTTGGTTCATTTAATGGTGCCCCACAGGTTTCTTAGTCTCTGATCACTTTTCTTCAATCTTTTTCCTTTCCATTTATCAGGTACAATATTTTTCATCATGCTGTCTTCAAGTCTGCTGATTTTTTCTTCTGCCTGCTCAAATCTGCCTTTGAATTCCTCTAATGAATTTTTCATTTTAGTTATTATATTTTTCAGGTCCAGCATTTCTCTTTGGTTTTGTTTTACATTTTCTCTTTGTTGATATTTCCATTTTGTTCATACATAACTTTCTTAGCTTTCTCCACATCTTCCTTTAGTTCTCTGAAAATCTTTAAGGCCATTGTTTAAAAGTCTTTGTCTAGCAGATCTACCATTGGGTCTTTCTCAGATATAGTTTCTGTTTATTTTTTCTTCCCCTTCAAATGGGCCATACTTTTCTGCTTGCTTCTTTGTATGCTTTGTGATTTTTTTGTTGAAAACTGAACATTTGAATCTAATGATTTAGTAACTCTGAAAATTAGATTTTCACCCTTTCCCCAGAATCTCCTGGGTTTTGTTTGTTTGTTGTAATTGATGTAGGCTTTCTCCGTTCCAAGAGTCAGCCTGGGGTATAAACTTAAGGTATTCTCAGGTCTTTTCTGAGACTGCACCTTCCCCCAGGCATTCTCAGTGACTTTCTAATTTCCCCCTTATATGTGGTTGCTTTTGAATGGTCTAGTCTTCAATGTCTGGCTCCCAAAGGGGAAAAGGAGAAGAATGAAAGAGAGGAGGGGAAAGCCACCAGCTCTTCAAATCCCCTGGAATTCTCTTCAGCTAGAAGGGAAGGGGTTTACAGCAATGCAGACAGGTGCGAAAACAATGGTTGCCTCTTCTTTGTCTATACCTCTATGATTAGCAGAAGTGATCAGCGATCAGAGCTTCCTAACTTTGAGGACAGAGTTCATTTTGCCCACCCTGTCTCCTGCAAGGTTAGTGCAAGCTGCTCTTGAAATGTAGGCACAGCTGCTTTCCACAGGGCTTGGGGGTGGGGTAGGGGTGGGGCAGGTAGCTGCTAGTGTGTCAAGAGCTGAAATTGGCTGAAATTAAGCACAATTTACTATCCAAGACTTTCCCTGGAAGTTGCAAGCTCCCATTAGACACCAGAGCTCCAAAATAGTTACATCAGACAAATTCTGCAAGGGTAATTGTTTTCTAGGTGGGGAGATAGGTTTCTGGTGCTTTCTACTTTATCATCTTCCCATAATCCCCTATGAGTTATGTTTTAAGAGTAGAATTTTATTAAATTTAATGCATGCAAATAAATATTTATCAAACATAAAATAACCCACATGTTTTAAAATAAGCTGGCATGGGGTAAATTTAAAAGAGAAATTGTAAATATTTTAATGTAGAATTTAAAAATGGAAGAAAAGGATTTGCGTTTTGTGCTCAAGAATAAACCATAATTTTCCTCCTTTAACTTTTTACCCCAACATTCTCCTCCCTCCTTCTCACTATATTAACTGTGAATGGCCTCACTTAAAATCTGACCCAAGATTAGTAGGAGGGAGTTGTACTCAGACTCAAGAAAAGCCTCTGGAAGCATCTGGTCCTTATTCTATATGGGAAGATGTTTCAAAATACAAATAGATAAACATAGCTAACTAATTTACTTGAACATTAAATTACACTGATATCTACCATGAGTTTTGTTATACCAGGAAAGATATGTTTTGGAAGATGAGTTTTCAGAATTCCATTTCAAATTAACTTGCATAATTTTGAGAAACAATATCCAGAATGATATTTTGGAGTGTTCTTCCATAAAAATAGCACTGGCCTTTCCAATCTTCCAGCACTTTCCTCTGAGTGATAAAAAATACTTGGAAAATGTGACTTTTATGATCTTTGGGAGGAGGCCTGCAAAAGGAGAGCTGAGGGTTCAGAGTGACACAGGAAATCTGTGATTGTATGGGTGTGTTCATGTGGGCAGTTCCGGAGAGGAAAAATTAAAGAAAATGTATGCAAACCATTGCAGGCAGAAGTAAAGTGAAAGACTCAAAGAGTTTATAATATTTATGAAATGTATTTGATATTCACAGAATATCCTAGGTTGGGGTTATCAAAAACAACTCTTGATATCAAAAGCACAATCCATAAAAAACAAAATTTTATATTGGTCTTCAATAAAATTAAGACCTTTTGCTGTGTGAACAGCAGTAAGAGAATGAAAAGCAAGCCATAGACTGGGAGAAAATATTTGCAAATCACGTGTCTGACAACCAACTTGTTTTCAAAATATATAAAGAAATCTCAAAACTCAACAATAAGAAAACAAGCCAATTTTTAAATGGGCAAAATGTTTGAATTGAGGCTTTACCAAATGAAAAGATGTTAAATATCATTACTCATTAGAAAATGTCAAGTAAAACCACAATGAGATACCACTACAAACATATTGGAATGACTAAAACAAAAAAACTGACAATATTAATGGCTGGTAAGTATGAAAAGCAACTGGAACTTTTCATACATGGCTGGTGGGAACATAAAACGACACAGCCACTTTAGAAAATAATTTGGCAGTTTCTTATAAAACTGAACATACATTTACCATATGACCCTGAAGTCCCACTTCTCAATATTTACCCAAGATAAATGAAAAGTTATTTTCACACAAACCTCTAAGCAAATATTTATGGTACCTTATTCATAATCTCCAAAAATTAGAAACAATCTCAATATCTTTCCACTGAAGAATGGATACATCTGTGCAACAGAATACCACTCAGCAATAAAAAGGACAAAATTATCAATACAATCAATAACATGGATGAAACTCAAACGTGTTATGCTGAGTAAAAATGTCAGGCTCTGAAGACTACATACTATATCGTTCCATTGAATGACATTTTGGAGAAAGCAAAATTACAGGGACAGAGAACAGATGAGTGGTTGCCCAAGGTTAGGGCTGGGCAAGAGGGTTGACTAGAAATAGACAGAGGGAGGAAATGTGTTACCATAATGGGACTGTTCTGTATCCTGATTTTGGTGATTGTCCCTTGACTCTATGCATTTGTCACACTCGTACAACTGCAGGTCAAAATAAATCAATTTTACTGGATATCAATTAAAAAAATTTTTTTTCATCTTCTCACATTCATTGCACATTTGTTACACACTGACGTTCTATCTACTCCTGACATTCAAATGTTTCCACAGACAATGCAAATGCTGAATAAAAAAAAGCTTACCATTCCATAGTGACTTGGGCAAGATAAGTGTCCTCAGAAAACAGGGGAACTGTGAGAAGACCAACATATCAAGTTAATTCTACCCCAGTAATCTGGGAGTAAGATCCCAGAGTAGACCAACAGTGTCCCTTCATTTAGCTTGTCCCTTTAACAGGTGCAAGGGAAGGCCACAGCAGTACCATCCCTAACAGTAAGCCCACGTGCTTCAACTTCCTGAAAGTCTGACCATGCTCCTCACCCACATTATTCATTTTGGTGTCCCAAACAAAGGAATGTAGCCAGTGATGTTTCCTTCCATAAACACAGTCTTCTAATTCAGGTAGTTCTGAATTTTAGTATAAGGGACAACAAAATATTAGGCAAGCTGGTGTTGATTAACGATCCTGCAAAGGAGTTTTCTAGTGGAAAGTAGTAGAAAGCCCACTAGTATTCAGGAAATCTGATATCTAGTCTTGGTTCTGCCACTAACTTGCTCTGTTCCTGTTTAGGCATTTTGCATAATTTCTCCATCTCTTTATTTTTGCATTGTCTTAGTTAACCATTTTTTGGCTATAAGAAACAGACACTGAATCAAGTTGGCTTCATCTAGATAGATAGATAGATATAGAGACAGATAGATTAATAGATAGATAATGGTTCTCAACTGGGGATGGATTTAACATCCCCCACCCCTACTCCCCAGTGAAATATTTTTGGTTTCCACAACTGGGAGGGCTGCTGGTAGCATCAAGTGGGTGAAGTCCAGGAACACTGCTAAATCATAGGATGGCCCCTAACAACAAAGAATTGTCTGAATTATCTGGCCCCAAATGTCAATAGTGCTGAGGTTGGGAAGCCCTGACATACATATGTGTGTGTGTGTGTGTGTCACATAGTATATGTGTGTGTGTGTCACATAGTATATATGTATGTGTGTGTGTAATTTTTAAGTATATGATGTTATTTGATAAAATGTAAGGAAATTTTGAAAACAAAAATCCTGACTTTACTAGGAAGATTAAAATCGAGGCGGATAAATGCCCATTCTCTGTAATCCTCAAACCAAGTGAAAATGAGATAGGCACAACTTGAGTCAGCTGGTCACCCTGTTCCTGTCATCCAGGTCTGAGGGTTAGGGTGGCAAAGTGCAAGCTGGTTGCTGTCCATGGAGACTGGATTGGGAGCCCTCAGAGAGGTGGAGTTGGAAAAATGGCCCCAAAGAGGCTTATAAAAGTTATCTGTTGAGTGACAATAATGCCACCTATCCTCTAGACACATACCATCGAAGAAATGGCTGTGAGCCCAGGTAACTTAGAAACAGAAATGGCAGGACTCTCCTTGAAACGGAATTCATAGTATTTCTTTTATTTTTCTTTCTGTCTTGTAGAACAGTTTGCATTTTTTACACTGCTGTGGAACAAATGAAACTATGATTATGCTGAACAATTTGCATAGCTGATTTCATGAAATAAAGTTTATTTATGGCAGTCCCAAGTTTTAACTCCTTAGAGATGTCAGACATGGAGGGTAATTTTGCTGCCTGTCCTTTCTGACATAAGGGCCAAGTGAGATGATTGAAAGGACAGTAAATCCCTGCCTCAATGCAATGAATGGGGTCCCATAAATTCTAAGGGGGGTCTAAAATTCCATCATCTACCACACACGGGCACATTATTTTGAAGCTAGTGAAATGGTTGCCATGGACTGCATGGTTTGCCAGTGGGCAGCTCCTACCAAAATCCATCCCAACCCTGGCTGAGTTTGCTGCCATCTGGTGTCTACTCCCAGCTTCAGCATTACCTGTAGTTCAGCACCAAGAAGCAGTGCTAGGCATCTCCCAGGTTGCTGTCACTAGGCCAGGAAAAGATTGTGAACTAGCAAACCCATGTTGTGTTTTCCACACAGCCTAATCTTTTCCTCCACTTCTCTCTACACACAACCGCCAGAAAATGCCTTGAGCGGATGGGGCAGGGAAAGGATGGCACCGTTTGGAGGAGAGTGAGCATCTTGCTGTCCTCTAAAATGTGCCACATGCCCGTTTGGCTCTTTAGCCATATTTATACATGCTGTGTATCCCTCTCCACCTTGTCTTTTCACCCTTAACATTGGTTCCCTGCTTTGCACACCTGAGTTTTTAATGGCCTTCCCATTTCCCTCTGGTTTCCATGTGAAGTCCCTGGTAGACCAGCAATGAGGTTTGAATTGGAGTGAGAAGACTGGCTGGGATTAAGCCAGCACCTTCGACCCAGCGAGTGAGCGAGCAAGTCCTACACCCTCTGTGGGCTCCGAATAAGGACCAGCATGCCTTAATCCCTCTGGGGATGGAATGAGACACTGTGCACAGGTGAAAACATTGAAAAGGTCAGAAGTGGTATACAATTTTTGGAGTCTGCAATGTTATTCCAAAAACAAGTCCTTTATGCTTAGGGCAGGAGAAATAACTGTGAGCTGGACTTGCTGGTACAGAAAGCTCAGGAGCCTACTGCGGCCTTTGCAGGGATCCCTTCAGCCCTGGGGAGACTGCTTTGATCAATGAAGCAACCAATGTGGCAGGCACTGGGGAGCTCTCAGAGAATAAATTAAAGGCCATGAAAACTAGAGGCTGGGAAATGGATAGGAGCTCACTGTGTAATCTAGGTCTGAAATGGACATTTGAGAAGTGGGTGCATTTGAGATACAGGGAGGAGGTAGAGTTGACAGGACTAGTGGTGCACTAGTTGGGGTAGGAAGAGGTCCTGAGGTCAACGGCTGGCTCAAAGAAGACCCAATTCCTGGAATAAAAGGTGGAAGAATGCCAGGGTCAGCTACATAATTGGCAGAGCCCAGTGCAAAATGAAAACATGGGGCCCTTTGTTCACAAATCATTAAGAATTTCAGGATGGTGACAACAGAACACCAACATGGGGCCCTTCTGAGCATGGGCCCTAGGTAACTGTGAACAGTCTGCACACTCATGCAGCCAGCCTGAGAATAGGATCTTGCTTACTAGACAGAGCAAGGAGGGGCAGACAGTGCATGGAGGGGCCATGAAGGGATGACTAGAAATGGAAGGCCACTGGACTGACGACCTCTGTCTCTAAGAAGGGCCCACTGAAAGTGCTTCTAAATGCCTAGTTAGGAGCTCCCTTGATAGTAAAGAAAGGAACCAATGTCCAGTTAGAGAGAAGGGCTGGAGGAGAGGCAGGGAGGGTGGCTGAGACTCCCCGGTCCCCTGAGTGGAGGAATTCTTGGCCCACACTTTGGTCTCAATCGTCAAGAACACTTGGATTACAGGAGTAGGAAGTGCCTCCTGTGACCCTCCTCAGCAGTATAAGCCCTGCGACTTAAGCTCTGATCTTCCTCAGGAATAGGTAAAAGCTCAGTCATCCACGTGCTATTCCAAATTAGCTTCAGAAACAAAAAGCCTACTTCCCTCTCCTTAAGGTCAGAAGTACCTCTCTGGATCAAATCATTGCTCAACCAGAAATAAGGACAGCAAAAACCAACCAAACAAAAAAACCCACCCCACAAAACCCCCAAGACAACAATACAACAAATGAAACATGCTTTGATCTATTTTAACTTAGTTTCACTGGGGTGGAGGAAAGTTAGCAGGCCACAGACCAGACCCAGCTGTTCCACAAAAATCTCCTTGCTACCTAGTGTATGTGAGGCACTGCTCTCGGCAGCGATGATCTGAAAGTGAATGAAGTAGACAAAGCCCTGCCTTCAAGGAGCTTACAGTCTTGCAGGCACAAACATACAATGAATGAGATCATTTCAGGCACAAATAGCATTAGGAAGAAAATAAAGTAAGATAAAAGATAAAAGGGAGACGGGAGTCACAGGGGCTAGTTATATTAGATACCACGATCAGGAAAGACCTCTTTGAAGAGATAGTATTGGAACTAAGACTGAATGGAGTGGAGGGAAGGCTGTGATAAGATCTGGAAAAGGGCATTTTAGGGAGAACACAGGCCTGAGGGAGTCACGAGCACTGTGTGTTTAAAGACCCTTCTGGCAGGTGCGGCTGGAGCACAGCACGAGAGAAGCAGAGGAACAGCAGACGGGTCGGGAGGGAGGCGCAGGGGCCTGACCCCATGGGCAGGGATCATGAGATTGAACTTCATTCTACCTATATTGAAGGTTTTAAGGAAGAAATGATGTGATTTGATTCCTACTTTTAGAGGATGTCAAGTCTGGCTGTGATGCAGAGAATATATAGTAAAGAACAGGAGTGGAGGCAGGAAGACTAGTTAGCAACCTGGTGCACTAGATTAGGCAAGAAGCAGTGCTGTTTACAGTACCAGAGATAATGGAAATAGGTTAGAGACATAAATTGGTGACAAATTCAAGTTTTTTTTCTGATGCATTAGATGTGGGGCTGGAGGGAAAAAGATGAATGGAAGGTGATTCTAGGTGTTTAGCCTGAGCAACTTGGTGAATAGTAAAGCCTTTTACTATGGTCAGGTGGGGAGCATGGAAAGAGAGTTAATTGAGAATTCTGTGTTGGACATGCTGGGAGAGAGGAGCCTACGACACATCCAAGTGGAGAGGCTGAGCTGTCCAGACACAGAAGAGAGGCCAGGGCTGACATATAAAAGTGGAGGTGGAATCACCCAGCTTGTGAGGCTGGATAAAGGAAGAGAACAGGACTGAGCCTGTGGACCGAGCCCTGGGCCAGGGCCGGTGTCATTGACGTGCAGCCTGTGTAGTCACACAGGCCCCACACTCAGAAGGGCTGGCACCTGGTTAAATGCGCTTCAGTCACCATCTTGAAATGCTTAATTTTTGAACAAGGAACCCTGTATTTTCATTTGCATTGGGCCCCACAATTGGTGTGGCCAGTCCTGCCTGGGGCACGTAAATATTAAGAGGTTTGATAGAGAAGGAGACTCCCTCAAGCAGACTCAGAAAAAGTGGCTGATAAGGGAGGGGAAAGCCTGGAATGGGGGGAGAGAGGAGCAGTATCAAGGAAATTCTGAAAAGATATTATTTCAAGGAGAAAATGGCTTATTGAGTCACACCCTGCAGGAAGTTGATTGAGACGAGGACAGAGGATTCATCCTTGCTTGACAAGGTAGTGACTTTGATTAGAACCTTCCTGGTGGAGTGGCGTGCACCAGTGCTTAATTAGGGTGACTGCTGAATGAGAAGTGGCCAGGTCCATCACTGCTATTTGAGAGCCTGCAGCAAGAATACAAATGGAGGTTCCTGTCTTACAGCAACACCCTTCTCTTCCCACCCCAGCTCCATTTCTCACAGTCAAGAGCCTCACACATATGCATGTGGACACCCCAGCCCAGACGTCCAGACTGTGCTCTGGGCCTCCCTGCAATCAACCATCCTCAAACAACCACTGGAAAGACCCAGGGGACCACTCGCAAAGCTCCAGGAATTTCCCAGTCCCAGATGGTCTAGAAGGCAGGCAGGGTGCAGGGTCTAAGTGGACATGTCCCTTTGGCCCCTCACCCAGTGAAGAGGAGGACAGCTAGAGCAAGGCCAGAACAGGACCCTCTAAAATACGGGTCTCCAGACGGGGGCCTCTGTTGTCCATAGGTAAGGGCAGCACTGGAAGTAAAGATGTGGATAGACAGAAGCCTTTGGTGGTAGGAAAATGAAGTAATTCTCGTTCAGTTGCACATTATTTTTCTGCATGAAATATAAAAGCCAGAGTGATGGCAGGAGGAGGTGTTAAGGCCTTGAGGAGAGAGAAAGGGTAGGCATCAAAGTTTTGGGGAAAAGCAAATTTACTAGATAGGGTTTTTGGTTTGAATGATGGTGTTCCCTCCAAAATTTATGCTGAAATTTAATCCCCAAAGCAGCAGTATTAAGAGGTGTGGTCTTTGGGAGGCTATTAAGTCATGAGGGCTTTGCCCTCCTGGATGAGATTGGGGCCTTTATAAAAGAGCTTGAGGGAGTGGGTTCACCCTCTTCTGCTCCTCTGTCATGTGAGGTCACAGTGTTCATCCCCTCTGCCCTTCTGTCCCTTCTGCCATGTGGGGACACCTAGACAGCGCCATCTAGGAGGAACAGACCTTCACCAGACACTGAACCTGCCAGCACCTTCATCTTGAACTTCCAGCCTCCAGAACTGTGAGAAATAAATTTCTGATCTTTGTCAATTACCCAGTAATTGATATTTTGTTGGAGCAGCACAAATGGACTAAGACAGTAGGTGTAGTAGGTTTGTCTGGCTCTGCTGAATGCCCACCTAAGATGATTGGTCATAAATTTAAACTGAATCCAGACAGCTTGGTGGTCTGATTTTCTCCAGTAATGTTCAGCTGTCGAGGTACAGGCACTGAGAAGGTGGACGGTTGGGTTTAAACAGGGTTAGGAGTTTTCCAGGTGGTTATGATGAGGAGAGAGGGCCAGAGGATTTAAGGGTGGTTGTTCAGTGATGGACTTAATGCTAAAGTTAGGAATCTATGGTAAGGAAGACGTAATGGGCTGATTGATAGTGAAAAAGTAGTAGGACCAGTGGAATGGGGGCTCACTGAGGTGATGTCAGAGAATTCCTGGAGTGGGTGAGCTGGGCACATAGGCTATAGTGATCACAGAGTGGGAAGTCTGAAAGTGAGATTTCAGAGATGGCACAAATATAGGGGATGACATGGTTTATTTATGACTATTAGTAGCTGAGCTAGTTGGAGGAAGCATTATGTGACAACTCTATAAAGTACGCAGAACTACTGCTCCCATTTTTCAGATGGGGAAACTGAGGCACAGAGACATTAAAGTGGCTTCCCAAGGTCAAAGAGGTGATAAAAGGCTGAGGTGAAAATCAAACCCAGGCTTATCTGCCTTCAAGGGCCTGGTTCTCAAAGACTCAAACCTCACACACCCTACGCTCAGGTCTGGCTTCTTGAGTCAAAAGTTGTTTTTTTTTTTTTTCCCTTCAAGAAGTACTTTTTATCTAGAACCTTACTTTTTATGTGTGAAGACAGAAAGCTAACTACATTATCAATAACTTTTATTATAATGCTGGGCATTTCAGCCACAGAAGAATGAGATATGGGGATGACCTCGTGCTGGCCACAAAACTGGTTAAATTCGGGGCTTTCTGGGGAGATACTGGAAACAGACCGGTTTATTGGTAGAAATGTAACTACACTGTCCATGGGTGCTCTCTACTGGCTCTAAATCAGAATAGCAGTCTGCAATTAGAAACTCAATTTGTATTTTTTTGCAAGGAGCATATATATTTCAATTAATGTGTAAAAACTTGCCCCTTGTAGATATTTAAGGGTTATGGTTGAAGTGGGTCAAAGAAAACTTTAGTTACAGAACAAACCCTGTGTCAGCTTTTTAAATGTCACGATAACAAATATATAGTTATCATCTCCAGTCTATTTACAGACAGGGACCTTTGTGCCTTGTCCTGAGACCAGCCTGTTTTCTCTTCATTTTGGTACTGATTTTCTCTCTCTGAGCATTCCAAGTGTGCCACCCAGCTAGGGTGAACAGCTGTCCTGATTTGCCTGGGACTCAGAGGATTTCTGGGACATGGATCACAGTTACACTGCCTAGGTGTGACTTCCCTTAGCAGTGGGAGAGCCCTGTTTCCCTTAGAGTGTCTCTCTATTGAAACCATCAGAATCTTAATCTTTTTTGTCTTACATCCTGAGCCTTGTACAGCGTCTAGCACACAGTAGATGTCCAATAAATATTTGTCAACCAGAATAGAAAAATGAACAAAGTGGCCCAATTTCACAGAAGAAGGAGGGACTAATCCTACTTGGGTAATCCAGGAAGGCTTCCCAGAAGGAGAGGGGTGGTGACCCTGGGGAAGGGCAGGGAGGGGCAAAGTTGAAAAAATCCAGAAAGCACAATGGCAAACTTCAGGGCCAGGTATAGGATCCATGATGGCAGGGATTTTTGTGTGATTCTGGAAAGAAGTACCCAAGTACCCTGCAATATACTGACAGGTGTGGCTCCCAATCCTTCCAGAGAAAGTGTGAGCAGGAATAAAATACTTCATAAAGACAGACGGAGGAAGCTAGAGTGGCAGGTGCAATTAGGCTGAAAAATTAATTTGGAAGGACTTCTGATCATGGGTACTAGAAAGAAAGAACAATCATTCTTGATTTAACAATGATTCCCCATTATCCATTTTTACCCTAAACCATGTGACCTCATGGAAATTCAATTCAAGAAATATACAGAACACCTATATCACAACTGTGGCATTTTTTTCTCTCAAAATACTTTGTTTTCTCTGAGCTTAGAGAGCTGATTCTAGGGTGACTTTTCTCACTTTCACACTGAGTTCCATGTCTCAGGAATCCTTTGAGTCCCAGGCAAATTAGGACAGCTGTTCACCCTAGCTGGGTGGCACACTTGGAATGCTCAGAGAGAGAAAATCAGTACCAAAATGAAGAGAAAACAGGCTGGTCTCAGGACAAGGCACAAAGGTCCTTGTCTGTGAATAGACTGGAGATGACAACTATATATTTGTTATCATCATAACTCTAAGTCTTGTGCATAATAAGATTCCTTACCCACTAGCAAGGTGGGTTTCTGAGTTCTAAATGCTCAGGTTCATGTAATAAAATGTAGAGTTGTAGGTAGAGGGGGAAAATGCACTTATGTGAACCCTTGGGTAGCATCAGCAGAACTGAGGGAAAGAAAGATGGGAGCCTCATTTCAATGGTCATGCTCTTCTCTCACAATTATATCTAAAACTAATGATCTGAAAATGAATAGTAGGCCAGGTGCAGGATTCTTACAGCAAATGGGAAAAACTACTGTGCTGTTGCTATAATCCACATGTAAGTGATCACCAACAGTTAAACACTGAACCCCAAGCAAACAACTTTCAACCCCACTTCAGTGGCCAGAGGTACAAGGGACAGTAGAAGACAGTTAGCAGCTCTGGAGGAAGTGGCTCCTAAGTCATCGGGAGGGTCTTTCAAGCAGTCACTCTTTTCCCATCCAAAGTGAAGAAAGTTTGAGGAACTGCTGCTGTCACAACCAGCACCAAGGCCGTGACATTTCTACAGTGGGTGTTCTGCAAGAAACTTACCAAAAGCCATTATTATCCTTATTGGAAAGTCACAACTCAGGCATATTATTGATTTGGGAAAGAAATGGCAAAAACAAGCAAATGAAACAAAACAAAAATGAAGAAAACAAGAATAGCTACACAACCACAATTGATAAAACTCATGTGAATTAAGGAAGGACTGAACATATGGCAATAGGGGATATAAAAAGTAACATGACCAGTGAGCTACAGACCAGCAAGATTCTTGTGGGCCAGAGCCTCATACTGGGCAGGAAAGGAGATCAGCAGATTCTGTAAAGACCGTATGTCTAAAGAAATGAAAGAAGAACTAAACTTGACCAAGACAAACAAAATCTTGGCACTAATGGCTGTGGTGTTCACTGATGACTTGATTGGAAAGAGTTGATATCAGACCTACATTGTAATATTGCCCATGATGGTGATGATAATTACAACAAGTGCTTATGATGCACTTACAATATGCCAGCTTTTATGCCAAGGGTTTTACATAGATTATCTCCTCTAATCTTCACAATAACTGTATGAGTTAACACTATGATTGTGCCCATGTTACAGTTGAAGAACCTGAGGACCAAGGTCACATAGTTAGCAATTGTAATACCAGGATGCAAATTCAGGCAATCTGACTCTACAGCCAGCTTTCTAACCACTTTACTATAGTTGGCTCATTCCATTATGGTAGCTTAGACTTTGTCAGAAAATTTCTTGTAAACTTTCTAAAATTGTTTCAAAATATTAGAAATTATTCTACGTCCAACTCAGAAACTCTATACTGTGGTGCTTCCTCTTTCACTTTGGATCTCCATATCAGCAAGGAAGCACACAAATGGTTCAGCAGCTATGGCTAGAATTCTAGCAGGAGAAGATCTCCACCCCATCTAGAACTAAGATCTGGCTGTACTTATTTTGGAAGTGGATGGGAAGTAGGGGGAGGATGGGAGAGAGTGAAGCAGCTGTCACCTGAGTCAGTCACAATCTTGGTGACAGACATTTACAGCTTATGGAGAATATATGGTGGTAACAAAATTGAGAAACACTTTCTTTAATAAGGTGGAGGTGTGGAGGAGGGGGTGTTCTCAACATGAGCATCACAGCAGGGGAATGGTCCTTAAATAGTACCTATCATGTAGAGGTGATCAAATAAATGTGTTATGAATGAATGAATGAGTGAATGAAAGAAGGAAGGCAATGAAGTGAGTGGTCTGAATGCACTGAAGATACCATAATTTTATGTAACTCCAGGGAAAGAATATGAGTGGTCATAGAATTGGGTTATTATTTATGAACTAAAAGAACCAATCCTCAGCATTTTGATGTTCTTTGAACTCTTCTTAGAAAAAATTGTAATGCTCGGTTGCTACTAAGAAGTATGAAATCTACCCACAGGATTTCTGACAAACGTGTACTGATATGTTGCATATACTTGTACTCTTTTCTTAAAAGAGAAGACTTAATGGAGTTTTCATATTCACGTAGAAAATCATTTGTAGTGAACACATAAATTCTTATCAAAGACAAAGAATGTGGAAGGCATCTCCCTCTCCCAGGAAGCAGACAAGAAGCAGAGCACACCTAGGTTCTAGGCAGGAGCTGAGGGCAGCATCCCCCGCCTGGAAGTAGTCAAGTAGCAAACCAAAAACATCACTTCCACATGGGTGGCCCACGACAGCCACTGACATAGCAATGGCTGCTGCAAAAGTGGCTTAATACCACAGCAGTAGCCACAGACACTGTGTAGACGGCCCACCAGACACTCGACTACATTGACACAAAGAAAGTCGTCAGGGGAGATCAGAAAAAGAAGAGGATGTCTGTCTCCTCAAACTCCTTTCCAGAATAATGGAAAAAGCAATTGCTCTACCAGATGACTAGACATCAACATAGAGATACTAGAAATACAAAAACCCAAGAAAAAATGACACCACCAAAAGAATACAGTAATTCTCAAATACCAGACCCTATAGAGCAAAAAAAAAAAAAAAAAAAAAAAAAACAAAAACCCTTGAAATGACTGAAAAGGAATTCTGAGCAGCAATCTCAAGAAAACCCAGTGAGACAAAAGAAGACTCAGGTAGACAACATAATGAAATGAGAAAAAAAAAAAAAAAAAAAATTCCAGGATATTAAGGAGGAAATTAACAAAGAGATTAATACCTTAAAAAAGAATGTAGCAGAACTCAAGGAACTGAAAGATTCACTCAACAAAATAAAAAACACAACTGATAGCTTAAACAGCAGGCTAGAACAAACAGAAGAAAGAATTTCTGATCTTGAAGACAGACTTTTCAAAATAACCCAGGCAAACAAAAAAAAGGGAAAAAGAATTTTAAAAAGTGAAGAAAATCCAAGAGAGCTGGCAGACAACCTTAAGTTCACAAGCATTCAAATCATGGGTGTTCCAGAAAGGGAGGAGAAAGGAAAAGGCATGGAAAACCTATTCAATGAAATAACAATGGAAAACTTCCCAAGTTTAGGGAGAGACACAGACCTTCAGATCTGGGAGGCTCAAAGATCCCCAAAGAGATTCAACTGAAAAAGATCCTCTCCAAGACACATTGTAGTCAAACTGGCAAAGTTCAAAGACAAAGAAAGAATCTTAAAAGCAGCACGAAAAAAGCATCAAGTTGTCTATAAGGGAGCCCCTTTCAGACTAATAGCAGACTTCTTAACATAAACTGTACAGGCCAGAAAAAAATGGGATGATCTATTTAAAATGCTAAAAGAAAAAACTGCCAGCCAAGAATACTATACCCAGGATGGTTATCCTTCAGAAATGAGGGAGAAATAGTGTATTTTCCAGGCAAACAAAAACTGCAGGAGTTCACCACTGAATGACCAGCCCTGCGAGAAATCCTCAAGGGAGTCTAGCATCAAAAAAATGAAAAACAATAGTCACTCATCTTACTAGCTATAGTTCTGTTCAAACTCTGTTTTTTCATAATTCAGTCTTGGTAGGTGGTGTGCCTCTAGGAATTGATTCATTTCATCTAGATGATCTAATTCATTGACCAACAATTATTCATAGTATTCTCTGGTAATCCCTTTGATTTCTGTAAATTGGTTGTAATGACCCCTCTTTCATTTCTGATTTTAGTTATTTGATCTCTTTTCTTTTTTCTTAGTCCATCTAGGTAAAGGTTTGTCAATTTTATGGACCTTATCAAAGCACCAACTTTTGGTTTCATTAATTTTCTCTATTTTTTAAAAATTTTCCATTTCTTTCATCTATGCTCCAATTTTTATTGTTTACTTCCTTTGCTAGATCTGGTCTCAATTTGCTCTTCATTTTCTGGTTTCTTAAGGTGCAAAGGTGATCGTTGATTTATCTTTCTTTTTTATTAATGTACTCATTTACATTAAATAAATTTCCCTTTTAGAAAAAAAGAAGAAGAAAGATAAATAAATAAAGTAAAAATAAAATAAAATAGTAGGGAAGTAGGGAATGCCAGTGACACTTTACACGTAAATGCATTTATCTTCTGGCTGTTAAGAGCAACTTTGTTATTATATTCAAACATCTAGATTTTGTCTTCATATATCATACTTGCTGATCTTTTCTTTCTTCTTTAGGAAAGAACACTGAATTAAAAAAATTTTTTTAAAAAGACAAAAAATGTAAGTATGCTAATCAAATGGGTGGAAGTCGCTGTGATTGAGCTTCAAATTTAGCTAAGCTTCCTGGCAGCCAAGACAGCAAGGGGAACAGGGTAAGTTGCAGTGCTGTCTAAGCAGAAAGGAGAGAGCATAGCAGTTCCTCAGAGAAGACAGTTATTTTGAGCACCGAATTCTCACATAACTTTCCCACCGGCATTGTCCGTTCCTCATTCTCATGTTTACAATACGGTTAGCAAAAGACTTCACAAAAGCATGATTGCGGTAAAGATAAAAACTGAGGGTGTAATATTAAAGCACAACCCAGTGAGCTCTGTTCTGTGAGTGCACCGAGATCTAGTCCGATCTCAGATTGGAAATGAAATGGTCTAAAAAGAGAGGAAACAGATGTTAGATGCCGATCATCTAACATGTCATGTGAATGAAATAGTTATTTGCAGAAGTTAAGCAACTGGTTCCAATTCCCTTCTGGTTAGCAGTGGGATCCCAAGCTTAGGCACACACCCTTCTGCCCTGCTCCACTCCTATCAGGAAGAGGGAAAGGACAATTCCACCCTTAGACAGTCTTCCATCAGTGCCACTTTTTTTCAGGCAATTTGAGGTTGTTCTCTCCAGTGAAGGCCTAGAGTGCTGGCATTACATATTTTATTAAGGACAAACCCTTTTGTTCAAAAATGAAATGATCAGTTGGTTAGTAGGGTTGGCTCACATCATGCAAGTTCAAAAGTGTTCATGGCTCTCACCTCAAAGAAAGTCCATAGTCTTAAGAGCTGTAGACTTCTCTGTTTAAATGGTGTGGGAAAGGATTATTACACTCTTCCCAGTGATTAGCAAACTTCAGGAACTCCCAGTGGACAAGATTTCTACACTGTGCCCAAAGCATGGGTAGGGATTGGGTGGTGGTAAGGGAGCCCTTGTGGGGAGAAGGCTCCAGACGGATGAGATAGAGCAGGGAAGAGACAGATGAGATGAGACTGAAGAGGGTAAGACTGGCTGAGGTGGCCAGTGTGAGTGTGTGTGCACCTGAGGAAGGGTACAGCAAGAGACAGGGCTGGGTCATAAGGACTTTCAGCCGAATCCCTTCACGAGGAGGAGCCATATGAAACTACAAAGGCTTTTGCTTCTCCAAAGAAGTAGAAACTATGTACAAGAAAATCAACCTGAGAAAGATGGCACATCCGGGACTCACTGAAGAATACACACGTCTACCTCTTAAAGAAAGAGAATGGCAGGGACGGGGAAAGGGGCAGTGGGTCCAGAATTCCTATTCCTGGGCACCCCCTGTGGCTCCCACAGCTGTGTTCTCATCTCAGGACTTCTCTCACTGTGTTGAGACCATGTCCTTGTCTAGCCCCCACTTACCTATAGGCTCCACAGCAGTGCAGAGCAGGACTATCTTTGTATCTGGCTGCCAGACCTATGGGTAAAATTTTTTTGTAAAGTGATTTTTAGTTTTTTAAAAGTTTTCAAGGAGAAAAATGTACTGAGTAAAGCATAAGGCAGGAAACGTAAATTATTTTCTCTCTTTGTAACTTTCATATCTCAGTTCCTGTCTGGGAACTCTACAAAATCTCCATGTCGTCCTCTGTGATGGAACCCCTATGACTGGCCTGTGCCTCACTGTGGCTGTCCCCCATGCTTCCCTGGCTTTCCTCAGGTACCATTTGGTCTCAATTGCTGTGACCACAGCTGGGGCTTCGCTTCGGCTCTTTACCCGTCTCATGTATCTCAACTTACCTTAACACAGTGCTGACTTATGCAAGATTCTTTTCTTTCAAGCTGCCTTGTATGTGAAGGGACCGTTGTCACCCACTGTCTCCTATGCATCAGTCCTAGGGTCTTTCCAACACCCCCACAGTGAGCATTCCTGCCCCAAAGGACCACATTCCAGCTGTGCAGAGTCTCCATAAAGTTCTCCCATTGGACAGTATGTGAAGATGCATTGTAACTGTGATGTGTGAGACAGAGAGATGGCAGTACCACCACTACTGTAATCTTATTGCTATGTATAACCATGCCAGGGCCATGGGGCATCTCAACCTAGACCCGTTTTCAGAAACACAAGCACCAGGAACCACTGAGCTTGCCTGTGCCACTCCAAGTGCACCTGGCTCCCAGCCTAACACAAAGTACAGAATCTAAGTTGACCTTGTCTAGTGTCTGCAGGAGGGACTTTGTGCATGAGTGGATATAAAACCAAATTCTGTCTTCCCATCACCACTTCAGTTTGTTCCCACTTTGCTGCTGCCACTGGAGGCCCAGAGATAACATCAGTCCCTGTTCCCCAAGTATCCAAGAGGCTCTAGGTTTGGGCAGCAGGAAGCATGCACCTTGTGGAAAGGGTTTAATTTATGCCTAAAGGTAAGTCAGCAATAACATGGGAACAGACATTTTTACTCAAAGAAGGAATAATGATGTTACTTCCACATATAACAGGTGTGGGCCCCGGAAGGAGCACCCCCCTATGTCAGCGTCACTGTCTAAAGAAGGCATGCTCTTGGCCTTGACTCTGCCTGCACATGTGGCAACCTTTATGCATCAGGGACTGGGAGCTACTCAGGGAACACAAAGGCCTTGGCCACAGCAAATGGACAGCATTCAGCCCAGAACATAGGCTAGTCTGGATTAGCACATGGTGAGTTTGGCAACAAATTGTAAAGGGAGCTTTCACCAAAGCCGAGCACTGAAGAAACATAGACCAGCTCATTACAGGATGCATGGTTTCTGGATTCCCTACCTGGGGAACCAGCATTTCAGTGTTCGGATAAATCATAAGATATGCCCATGCAGGCTGGCCTGGAGCCATGTAGCTCTTCCAAGAAAGCCCTGCATCCTGGGGCTAGCGGTCCAGAAAGTCTGCAGAAGAGCAGGTGAGGGTCCTGGCTTGTTCAAACCTCTGCAGCCAGATGAGGGCTTTGGAGCTGGCTATTGAATCTCCAAAGAGCATGTGTCACCCTTAGAACCTTGGGCCAACATGCCTGGCCAAGCACTTTGGAGGTGTTTTACCTTTGAGTATTTTTAATAACACAGTTAACACTTGTTCATCATAGAACTTGGAAAATGCTTTTAAAATAATAATGCATATTTGTGTGGGTATATCTCACCCCTGAATCCTTCACCCAGTTAACAAATGCTGTGTTTACCCTTCCAGATTTTTGAGAATTTACTTATATGTTTACTTCTTTGTTACTTCGACATACAAGAATGAAATTAACTCCCATGTACCTACTACTGAGGATAAGCATCTTTGAAGCTTCCCAAAGGCATTCACCTTCCTCTCCCCTCCAGAAGTAATAACAACCCTGAATTTTATATCAGTAAATTCTTTGTTTTTCTCTACAGTTTTGCCATATGCATACAGATGGTCCCCAATTTATGATAGTTCGACTTATGATTTTTTGACTTTATGATGGTGCTAGAGCAATATGCATTCAATAGAAACTGTACTCTAAGTACCAATACAACCGTTCTGTTTTTCACTATCAGTATAGGATTCAATAAATTACATAAGATATTTAACACTTTATTATAAAATAGGCTTTGTGTTAGGTGACTTTGTTCTGAGCATATTTAAGCTAGGCTAGGCTAAGCTATGATGTTTAGTAGATTAGGTGCATTAAACGTATTTTTGACTTAACAATAGTTTCAACGTACGATTGTTTTATTGGAATGTAACCCCACCATAAGTCAAAGAGTATCTGTATGTAGTTTTTAATCTCAATATAAATGAATTCCATTCTATTCTTCTGTGACTTCCTTTTTTTTGCCCAATATTAAGTTTTTGATATTCAATCTCATTTAAGTGTGAAACCATAATTAATTACTCTTTGCTCTGTGTTTCATTTTATAAAGACGTTACAGTTTATTTTTCCTTTCTATTATTGATGGTCATTTGGGTTGTTTCCTGTCTCCTGTTATTACAAACAATACTGCTATGAAAATTCTGCACATATATTCTGGTTCACATGCAGAGCTTCTGCAGGGGATGGTCTCATGAGTAAAACTGCTGCTTGCCAAGATTTGTACATCATCAGCTTCACTCAGCAATGCCAAGTGGTTTTCCATCCTTGACAACACTTGGTATTGTAAGACTTTTCCATTTTAGCCACTTTGGTGGGTGAGAACAAGTACGTCATTGTGCTTTTAATTTGCATTCCCTGATTATCGAGATTACATGTATTTTCATATGTTTATAGGCCAAGTATTCTTCCTATTCTATAAAATGCCTATTCATCTTTGCTCATTTTAAAAAATCATTTGTAATAATCCATATGACTTTATATCTTCAGTTATGTATTTATATATTTTATACATATTAGTTATACATTTATACATAAATATATATTTATATATTGATATATTTTATATATTAACTCCATGTATCTATGGACCTATCTATGAATCTATCTAAAACTATACTTCCAAATCTAACTTCTTTTAACAAGAATAATAGAGTCCATTGAATAAAGCCTTACAGTTTTATAAATTGGTCTAGTTATAAAAGTCTTAAGTAGCAAATGTTTTCATACCCTTTACTCTGATTTTCTAAAGGGCAAAACTAAACCCCATGTCAGACAAATAATGATTAGGCTGGTATCAAATGGAAACCCCTCCACCCAACTATAGGCATTATTTACTACTTGGTGACTACAATACAGGAATTTTTGCTTCTGAATTAGTTGGAGTTTTTTTAAATATTAAATTTTGGGGCAGGTGGAGGAAATGTTGAAAACAACCACACCTTTACAGCCACTTTCATTATGTATCTCAGAATCATATACTCACTAGGCCCCGTTCTCCCCTATTTTGGATCCTCCTAAGACTGAGAAGTAAATAAGATGTCTTGCAACTGGATACAGTGTGGGTGGTCCTGGAATTCACCCAGTAATCTTCCAACTAAACACTCCTCACCCACAGGGCACAGGGGCCTTTCCTAGGCTGACAGATGCCCTCTCAACAGAGGGCTTACATACAAGGCACCGAATATGCCAGACCCCTGGGGAACATGCAAGAAAGGATGCTGTGTCCCGGAACCCACCCCCAGCAATGACAGTTGGTTAGGAAGACAAAGACGATAGAGAGGAAGATGTCTGAGTCACAGTGCGGGAACACAGTGGAAGGCTCACGTGGTTCTAACTGCTGGGTTACATCAAAGATGATAAAGGATCAAGGGAAGAAATGGGTACTGGGCTCCTCCTCAGGTCAGGGCTGTTTGCTCTGTATTTCCCTTTTCGTCCAACCCCTGTTCCACCAGGATCCACAGGTCATTTGCAGGATGGCCTGTGCCCTGTTCTCCATCACTGCCACAGATCTGCCAGGCTCATGGTGGTGGTCTGTGGGACAGTGCTGCCACATGGTGGGGGCCCCATAGTTCTCTGAGATGGAAGGACAGTGGAGAGTGTCCTCTGTGCCACCCCTCCCCGGAGACTTTTACTTTCACTCCAGCCCCGCCTCAGAACTCACAGAATTTAGGGGAAACTGGAAGTGCAGCTCACCAAGAAAAAGCAGAGACTATGTCTTGCTGTTTCCCCCACAAGTGCCTGTCCTGGTGTCCTTCCTGAGCTACCACCCATCCCTTGCCTGAAGTCATATCTTAATAAGAGCCTCCTTATTTGGCTGAATCATGAGGTAATATTTGGATTCTAGTCCCAAGTTGCCATATAATCACACCGTTTTGGTGATCTTCTACTCCAGTGGTTTTCAACTAGAGAAGATATCACCCCCACTCCACTCTCAGGGAACATGTGGCAATGTCTGGGGACATTTCTGGTTGTCATGACTGGTGCTGATAGGGGGGTGCTTCCATTATCCAATAGCTAGAGGCGAGGGATGCTGCTAAACCCCCTATAATGCACAAGACAGCCCCCACAACAAAGAATTATGCAGCCCAAAATGTCAATAGCGTCCAGGCTGAGAAACCCTGATCTACTCACTCTTTACCATCCAGGCTGGAAAAGCCACAGGTCACTGGCCTCCCTGCCATAACTCCCAGTTCCTCCTAATAGAGGTGGGCTTCTTTGATGTATTGTTAATCCAGTTCCTACAGGTGCACCTGGACACAGGAGGCTGGAGAGGGGACCACAGGGCCCATGACTGAGTCAGTGACTCTCTCCCTCAGAGGACTTGGCTCATGATCTGAATTCTAGTTCACGTGACAGGCGTGAAATGCATTCTGCTGCAGTCCAGTCCCTCAGGGTGACAAGCTTGCAGAGGGCATGGATAAGACAAAGGCTCCTCTTTATTATGTTATCATTTTTTTCATTAAGTAATACTAAATAATATCACCCGATTGTAGTCAAGCATTCATTCAGTCAACAAGGATTTATTGTGCGCCCAGTAAGTCCAGCCGCTATGCTCTATGCTGGATGAATGTTACCTCTCTGAGGCTAGTGAATGTACGTACCTTCAGCAGGAGTTCACCAGATGGGGATGGAAGGGGTGGGTGCTTGTTAAAATGCAGGATCCTGGGCCTCCCTCCAGATGTTCTGATTTTGTAAGTCAGGATGCTGCCCAGGATTCTGTATTTTTAGCCAGAACTCAAGGTAACTCTGATGCAAGCCATCCATGGGATTGCACTTTAAGAACAATTGGTAGAAATCATGAAATCCACCCAACCCAGTCCCAGGTCTGAGAATATGAAGACTTGAGCTCTAATGTGGCAATTTCTATATCCCTGAAAAAAATCATTTAACTAGTGTCTCAAGTTTTCCATTTTTAAATCAAAGGAGAGTAAGACCCTAATACTTATTCAAACACAGATGGTGAGAGGACAGAATGCTTTATGTAAGTAGAAGCAGGACACTTGCAAAGGAACAGAACCATAGAAGTCTGACTTCTCAAAAATGAATTTTTATGACATAGAATGAGCATTAGCCAAGTATATTTGTATCAGCGGTAGTTAGGAGAAAAATCACCTGCTTATGTAAAAGATGTGAACACTATCTATTCCCTGAACCGACTTCAGCATGCAGTGATTCCTAGCTGATTAGGAAACAGTAATCCTCCCTAGTTATCAAGATAAATGGCTCCTCTGATTACTTGCAGTTTTCTTTCAAATCCTTTCTCAGACCTACAACAGACCTGCTCTCCCTGTTATGTGACTTTTCAATGAACCACTTATTTTAGTAGCACATTAACCACCATTAGAGGCCCAAATCTAAACCTTGTTCCAAGCACAACTCTTTCAAACTGTTAGAAACATCTTAACACTTATCCATGTATAATACAAGGAAGTTATCTCACTATGTGGGCGAGATATGTATAAAACATAGTCAGTCACTTTGGGCCCAATTGCTCTACTCTAAATTGCTGTCTAATGGTAGAAGAAATCTGCATAAAGAACCTCATGATAACAATTATACAATAGTTTAAACTTAATGTTTCACTGTCATTGGAACGAAAGAGTATGGATTAAAGGCCAGAATACTTCATAAAATGCACCAGTTTCCCTTAAGATAATCAAAAATACATCTTTTTCAACTCTTCTATCTAAGAATTCCCTTCTATTCTGTTTCTTTAGATTATTTTTATTATACTTTCAAATGTTCCTACATTCCCGTCTTGCCCTTGTTGTCTACTTTTTGCTATAGGTAGCCCCACCTTGACCCCCTGAACTCACAACATAGGACACCCTGAGCATTTCAAAAGACCCCAAAATTTCAGCTCCCATTGAAAACCATTCAAAATATAGATGAGTTTCCAAATAGAAGGAAAATGACTCTTCCATGATATATGGAGAAAAACTCACAGTTTTGTGTGCGATCTATGACTTTAGACCATCCGATGTACCTCAAATCCCACACACCGAAGAGCTCCATTCCACTGCTACCTCCAAACGAGAGAGAGAAACCCCTTCCCAGCATTTTGGAGCCTTGAGCCAACATATCAATTCAGATGCAAATTTCCCCCAAACTCAGATCTATTTTTACGCAGACTATGCTCTCTGCAGACCAACATGCAAATAGTGGGCGCTCAAGTGTAAGGAAGAATCACAGAGGGGACGAAAAGACACGGACCATACATACCTATCTTCGCGGCCTCCACTTTCAGGTTGAAATCCCAGTTCCTTGGCAACTTTAGGGACATTTTGCTTTTGGTTTGGAGGCGTAGCTGGTGAAATGGTGAGTCTGTCACAATTCGTGCCCTTCTTGCTTTTCGATCTTTCCCCCTAGCTTGTATCTGTCCTTTTCCCTCTTATGATTGCTTCGGCAGCAATCTGAGGTTTGAGGTTGATTTGCCGACGTGTCTCCTCCTTTCTCTCAGATGAAAGGTTGATCCATCTGTCACTTGGGGATGGCACCCGAACTCCCCCTAATCCCCACCCAGAGTCTCAAGGGGGCTCACACTCTGCTTTTCTTGCTTTCAGTTTTACCAGAAAGATCCCAGTTGGCACTTCACTCTGCGTCATGGGAAGCAAAGCTCCCGTTGGAAAGAATCTCAGGCCTCACTGAGGCGAGGTCGTGATAAACAACTGCTGCCTCTCCGTTTTGCTTTTTTTTTTTTTTTTAACTGTCTGCTTCCTTGCATTTGAGGAAGTGGGTGGCTGCTCAGTGCAGATGAGGCATTATGAGTTTTCTTTCTTGAGAAAACGGTTTTTGGAAATGCTTTTAAAACTAGGATGAGTGCTTTTGTGATATAAGGCTATAGTTCTGATTAAAAATAAAAGAAAATGACAAGACTCCCATCATATACCTTGACTGTAAGCTCCCCTTCTCCTCACCTAATGGATCAAGTATTTAAAAACAATCTGGAAGACAACCAACATTCCCTCAGTTACCTTCTTCTAAATTCTTTCTGCTGTAAGGACCACATAGTGAGTTCTTCTCCACCTGCTCAGGATAAAGGTTCCAAGTGATACCAGCCTGACCTAGGGAGGGCGTTGATGCATTTAGCTAATAAGTCAACTTTAGCTGGATAAACCCACTCACACGTCATACGGTTCTTTGGCACTGTGTACAGGATGTGAGCTTTAGAACCAGACCAGCAAAGGTTCAAAACTCAGTTCTCCCACTTCCTATCTCTGCAACTTTTTCACAAGCAACTGAATTTTTCTGGGCCTCAATGTCCTCACCAGTAAAATGAGGTTGATAATAACCACAACTGCACAGCATTGCTGTGAAGGAATCTAGTACTGAGCTTGACGCACAGTGGTTGCACCACAAACATTTTCAACCCTTTCTACTTCGTTAAGTTTCATGAAAGGCTTTCATATGTTTAACAGGGTTGGCCTAACCTAGAGATTAAGTATCTGGGCCCTAGAGCCAGACTGCCTGTGTTCTAATCCTGGCTCTACCAGTTTCTCGCTGTGTGACTTTGGATAAGTTTCATGACCACTCTGTGCTTCAATTTCCTCACCTGTAAGTGGGGCAAATAACAGCGCCTGCTTCATAGGGTTGTTGTGAGGCTTTAATAGATAGCAAATGCAAAGTACTCAGAACAGTTGCACCTAGCCAGCATGCAATGCAAGCTACCCATTCTTGGTTTATTCATTCTTCAGCTCTCCTGGACGACTCTGTCACATGCTCACTTTCTGTTGATGACCCAGCTTCCTGTTTCATTGAGAAAACTGATGCAAGTGAAGAGAATATCTGCACGCTCCACCGCCATATCCGCCCACCTACCTTCATGGAAGCCCGTACACTCAGCCTTCTCCCTGCTACAATGGACAGACTGACTGTCATCACCTGCCTATCTCTGCTGTGTTGTCAATTTCTTCTCTCTCCTGGATCTTTCCCATCAGCACTCAAACATTATTTTTTATCCTGTCTTTTTTTTGTCTTTTTTTTTTGTAACCGCCTGCACCGCACTCAGCCAGTGAGCGCACTGGCCATCCTTACATAGGATCCGAACCCGCGGTGGGAGCACTGCTGTGCTCCCAGTGCCGCACTCTCCCGAGTGCGCCACGGGGCTGGCCCTTTATCCTGTCTTTTAAAAAGTCTCTTGATGCCACTTTCCCCTTTGGTTACAGCCCCATTTCTCTCCTTCATTGCTGAGCAAAGCTTTGGTAAGAATTGTCTACACTTGCAAATGTCTCTCCTCTTATTCTCTTCTGAATCCCCTCTTGATGGTTTTGACCCCATGATTCCACAAAATACAGACTTATCAAGGACACTGAAGATTTCCCTGTCTCTAAACCCACAAGTCAGTTCTCCGTTGTCCTCTCACTGACCTGTCAGCTGCATTGGGCACATTGGGTCACTTTCTCCAACTCTAAGCCCTCTTTCCTTGTGGCTCCCAGGACTTGTGTCTGACCTGGGTGTCTGCCTGCCTTTGTGGCTGCTCTGTCTCCAGTTTCTTGCTGATTCCTTTTCGTCTCTCTGACCTGTACTTATTAGAGGAAACCAAGGCAATCAGTGGACTTCTTTTTTATCCATACTCACACCTCGGTGAGCTTAATTGTCTCAAGGCTATAAATGCCATGTACCTGCGGATGACTCCAATGTATATTTCCAAGCCAGACCACCCCCTGAACTCCAAATCACATACATTGCTGCTTAAATCTCTGGTAGTCCTCTCAAACTAAACATGTCCAAAACTTATATTCAGGGGATCAGGCTGAAGGAGCAGAGGCGACCCAGGGCATATTGTCATTGGGAATAAAAGGAGCATAAGAAGGAAAAACCACGTGCATATTTAAAGCCTCTCCAGGACATCCTGGTTGCTCAAATTTCATTGGCCAACACAGTTCACGTGGCCAAACCCAGCGTCACTGAGGCAGGAAGTCACACAGCCTTAAGAGGAAGGGAGAAGGGAGAAGGGCGGGAATGTCTGCTGATCAAGACTCCAGTCCATCATGCCAACCCAGTTTAGCCAGCTCCCCACCAGTGCCAGATTCCTGGAGCCTGACTCAGCCAACAGAAGACTTTGGAGTCCCCACCCTGTTCTCCTGCCTCCCCAACCCAGACACCACTACTCTTTTTTCTGTCCTGACTGTGGGAGCTAGCCATCCTGAGCCCCACCCAGCGGCATCTCCGCAGGGAACTTGACACCATCCATCCAAAGTTTCAGTCCTGGGACTTTTAACTCAGAAACTCTGAAAATATTTTGAAGGTGGCATTTCGAATCACACAGGGAACTTCCTCTACCCTTTAGAGTAGGCTCCTGTGAAACTCGGAAAAACTCATGACCCATGGGGGAAGTTGGTTGAGCGTGCTTGGCAATCAGATGAGCAGTGCCTTGGAAAGGCCCAGCACACGGCCTGCCCTCTGCAGAGCCTGCTCTGGGTCAGTCTGTGGCCTGGATGGGCGTAGAAGGCTGTCGACTGCTGCTCTGCTGCTCCCTCTCCCTGATCTTCATAAAATAAAGAATGACATGTCTTGCCCGGTCCCAAAGTTTGAATCAGCATCTACAATAGCAAAAACATTCATTTGTCTGTTTGCTTACTGAATGCTAACCATTTATCAAGGACTAAATATTTGCTGGAATGTTCATGAACAAGCAGACTTGGTTTCTGTACCAATCCCCATCCCACCTCCACCCCTGCCCCCGTGCAGCTTACAGTCTATTGAGGGAGAAGAACAATTAACTACAATGAGAGAAGGGCTATTTGGGGGAAGTGTAAGGAGCCATGGGGGTTCATATGGGAGAGGCCTAATTGGGACTTGGGGAGTGAGAGAAAGCTTCCTGGAAGAAGTGATTTTTAAATAAATTAAGGTTTGAAGAATGAGTTGGGGGAGGCAAGAGGGTTGGAAAAATGTTTTTAGACCAAGAAAACAGCATGCAAGAAGTGCAGAGGACAGAAAGAACTCCTCAGGTTGCTCCTGAGAAGGCCGCAAAGTATCAGATGGAGGAGAGATGGAGCTGGAGACACAGGCCGGGGCTGGATGGGCTGCATCCTGCAGGACCAGTAAGCCTTGGAGTTTGACTTCACCCTGGGGGAACAGGTGTCATTGAGGAGTTTTTAGCAGGATAGTGGTGAGGGGACTGTGGCAGATATCTAAGGGGGAGGGAGAAATGGGGAGAGAGGGCAGCAGCAGAGGTCATGGAAAGAAGAGGAAACAACGCAAGAGCCGTTTAAGTGGTGGAGTTGATAGCCCCAGGGGAAGCAGCACAGGAGAAAAAAGACACTCATGATCCTGACTCCAGTCACTGGAGGGGTGGGAGTTCCAGTCACAGAAATGGGGCATGCACGAAAAGCTGGAGGATTTATAATGGGGGAGGGGAGTTGAGGTACCCCAGGGAGAAGATGGTGGGCTCAGTTTGGGGCATGTTGCATTTAGGGTCTGTAGTGGATTGAATTATGTCCCCCCAAAGCTCACTGAAGCTTGAATTATGTCCCCCAAGTTTTATGTATTAGAAACTTAACCCCCACTGTGATTGTTAAGGGTGAGAAATCCTATTATGGTAATTGAAAGGTGGAGCCTTGAAGAAGTGATTAGATTGCAGGACCACGCTGTAGTGAGTGGATTAAAAATGGTGGCCAGGGGCGTGGTTCTGAGGGCCTTAAAAGAAGAAGAGAGGAGAGTCTGTTTCTCTCTCTCGTTCTCTCTCTCTACTCTCTCTGCTTCCACCATCTTGCACTGTGATACCCCTGGGTCACTGTTGCCACCATCAGATGGACTTTGGACTTAGCCTTAGAAACTGTAAGCAATAAATCTTGTTTTTCTTTATAAATCACCCATCTCCAGGTATTTTGTTATAAACAATGGAAATGGACTAATACAGGGACCCAGGGAACACTTGAGGGCAAAGCTCCCACACGTGTGTGAGCCTGGAGCTCAGACAGACTCGTTCATTCATTCACTCATTTACTCCATTTACTTATCCAGTACTGTGCTGGATGCTGAGTAAAGAAGCATGATTAAACACCTAGCCTAATCCTCAAGTGACTCAAAAGAGAGAAGAGTAAACATAACAGCAGTGCTGTGGGAGGGACAGGAGCAGTGCCCGTATCAGGTGGGGTGGCAGCAGGAAGCGAGCAGCTCTGCATGGGTAGCCAGGGTGACTTCCCAGGAAAGGTGACCCATGAAAGAGCAGTCATGAGAGGAGGACGTTCCAGGCCAATGAATCAGCAGATCTCTGTTAAAACATGGCACCCGTTTAGGTAAGTGCCAATTGAGGAATGGTGTATGGCTGGAGGGGAGGCGGACAGCGGTCGTAGGGCTCTGGGGCCAGGGTCTTACAAACTAGCTGAGGGGTTGGACGCTACCCTGAGGTGACAGTCATTGAAGAAATTTTTAAACATTCCTTTCATTGTGACTTTTACCATGGCAGAAGTCCATGTGTGATCTTTATAGAAGTTTTAAATAAGCATAAAGGAAATAAAAATCACTGTTACCATTTAGTGCATAATAAGAATTTTCCCCATGTTTAGTTTCCTATCTCTCTCTTGCTCTTTCTATTTATGTGCGTATTTATATATGTATTTTTAAAAATTTTAAATAGTGTATGTGCTGTTTTATGAGCTGTTATCTTCTCTTGACAAAAGAAAACATGAATAGTTATTTGTCATTTAGCATTTTTCCAAAATATCACTAATGGCCTCTTAGTTTTTAATTATTTGGTGGGAGCAAAATTTATTCAACAAATCACTGCATCATTGAACATTTGAGATGTGTATAAAATTTCATAATATTCTTGTACAGAAATATTTGGATAAATCCATTCTCTCCCCATCCCCCTCTCTGGGAGGACTTCTTAGACGTATAAATGCTGAGAAAGTGGATAAGGAAATGTTAAGACTTGGTGTCTATTTCCAGATTGTGCTCCAGAGGTTCTACCAATTTATGTTTCCATGAGCAGTATATTAGGGACCTGGTTCTCTCATAGCTTCACTGATAGTTGGCATTGCTATTATTAAAAAAAAAAAAAATTCCAATTGAATAAGCAATTTTTCATTAAATAGTAAAACTAAAGTTACTTTTTAATGAGCTTATTGGCCATTTGTAGGGGTTGAACGTGTTTGAGTGCTTTTGAAAGGAATCAGTGCAGAAAGGTTTTCTTATGTCTTTATTTGTGACTTTCACTCTACTGGCTCTAGGATCTTTCTCAGAAACTCCAGTTACTTGCTTGTATGCTGGCACTCCAGCCTGTTACCTCCATGCCTTTCATCATCTTTGTCTTTTGCATTTAGACTGAGTTTCTCATATATGTCTCTCATTTCAGTGCTTGTTTTTTTTTTAACAGCTTTATTGAAATAACATTCACATATCATACAGTTATGACTTTCAGTATATTCATAGAGCCGTGCCATCACTAACACAATCAATTTTAGAACATTTTTCATCATCCCCCCAAAAGCAACCCCTCACCCACTAGCAGAACTTCCCCATTTGCCCCAGCCCTAGGCAACCGCTAATCTGCTTTCTGTCTCTATAGATTTGCCTATTCTGGACATTTCATACAAATGGAATCATATAATATGTGGTCTTTTGTGACAGGCTTCTTTCTCTTAGCATAATGTTTTCGAGGTTCATTCATATTGTGGCGTGTATCAGAACTTCATTTCTTTTCACAGCCAAATATTTCATTGTATGGATGTAGCACATTTTGTTTATTTACTCATCAGTTGATGGACTTTTGGGTTCTTTCCACTTTGGAGCTATTATGAATAATGCGGCTATGAACATTCATATACAAGTTTTTGTGGACCTTATGCTTTCATTTCTCTTGGGTATGTACCTAGCAATAGAATTTTGGGGTTGGGCCGACCCCGTGGCGCACTCGGGAGAGTGCGGCGCTGGGAGCGCGGCAGTGCTCCCGCCGTGGGTTCGGATCCTATATAAGGATGGCCGGTGCGCTCACTGGCTGAACACGGTGAGGCCGGTCACAAAAATGACAAAAAAAAAAAAAAAAAAAAAAGAATTTTGGGGTTATATGGTGACTCTATGTTTAAACGTTTAAACAACTGCCAGAATGTTTTCCAAAGTAGCTGCACGATTTGACATTCTCACCAGAAATGCATGAGGGCTCCATGTTTCCACATCCTCCCCAACTCTTGTTATCTTTCCTTTTTATGTTAGTCATCCTAGTACAGATGAAATGTTATCTCATTGTGGCTTTGATTTGCATTTCCCTGATGGCTAATGATGTTGAGTATCTTTTCACGTGCTTATTGGATGGTTTGGTTTTCCAAAGCACAAATCCTGCTTCCTGAAACATCCAAAGACATAGCCATCCTGAACCTGCATTTCTACAAGACCACATTCTAAAACTCAGTTCTCCAGCTTTGACTTAAATTCTGCTATTTGCTTTTCTTCTTTTTTATCCTTTCTTTGGGGAAGACGATGTGCACGATGCTCAGTCTCCTTCCGGGTTTCCAGCAGCCTTCTTCCTATATACTTGTGCTATACTGATGTGCCAGCTTCTCCTCCCCCGGCTTGGTTCTCCAGAACTTGTAAGTAATGCTGTCCATGCAAAAGCAGTCACATCCCTCTGGAGTGATTGGATCTGCTGGAGAGAGTCACTCATCACCAGATCTCTCCGTCCCCTTCCCCATCACACACTCCAGGCTGTGGTTGTCACTGTCGTCCTCATCACCATTACTGTTGTAGCTATGGTTTTCTGCAGGGTTTTATAATGATGCCTGGGGAGAGGACAGAGGGGTGAGTCCAGCGGCCTCACTGATAAGCATCAGAGAAATGGATGGGGCTAGAAGGGAAGTTTGGTTTTCTGGATTCTACACAGCATGTGTCTCTGAGTGAAGAACAAACTTCTGGAGAGTCAGAATGTGAGTGTCCACGTTTGTCAGGAGCTCTCTGTTCATAGAACAAGGCGGCGGGGGCGGGGGGCATTCTCTGAACCCAGGCCCCCGTGCAGTAAGACAGTGCCCTGTACCTGGAAGCTCAGCAGAGACTGACCCTCGCAGACAGGTCAAGTGCACTACATGGGCCAAAACCCTTCCACTCCCACGAGGCAGTGCCAGGTGCTGAGGTCTCACACTGGTATTGTTGTTTTCCTTATAATCGATTTAAAAAGAAAACAGTAATACATTGTGCCCAAATCTCATTTGAAAGTGGGGAGAAGAAAAGGTAGCCTGAGGTCCAGCAGGTTGGGACAGAACACACTTCTTGGTGGACTCGAGTCAGCCAGTTTCACTCGTGTGTGTTTCCCTCCTGGCTCCTGCAGGCGTCTGGATGAGGCCCCACGTTGCGGTGCACTCAACCAGCAGCTATGCTTGCAGCTGAGACTAACTGCCTCGGGCTGATGGCTGCATCTTGCAGTCTTGAATGAGATTCCCCAGCATTCATGCCCTGCCACGTGGCATATGGAGACACAAAAATTAAAGTTCTTCCTCATTTGGATTTTATAGTCTATATCTTTAAGTACACTGGATGTAGACGGCACAAGTCCAAGGTTTTACTTCCTTTCCCTTGGCTATACGTGAAAAACAGAAAACCACCACCTGGCATAAGAAGAGATTTCTGTCCTCTGAACAGTGTGAGCTCCAGGGACCAGGGACAGGCTCTTTGGCTCAGACCACAGAGCTGTTCCTCCCAGTCCCAAGCAGTGAGTCAGAGGTGCCCATCTCATTACTGATCTTGCTCTTGACAAGGTCCCTGTCATTGAATCTTATGTCTGGTCACAGTTTGATAATTCTATTAACCTTTATTTTTCTAACTATCTCACAGCCAAAAGTTTTATATCTGAAGTCCTGAAGGCCAAGACTGTCAGTGTTGCTACCAAGGCTCTACCTGGAGGAAGGCTGCTCCGGGGATCACAGGGTTAGGAAGAGAAATGTCTATTTCTTGCCAGGTGACTATAAACAGACCTGATATTTTCAAATGGGAGCACACAGAGCAAAGCAGGGGGAAATGCCCCTCACATAATACCTCCTTTCGGCCACTGTTATGAGTTGGTTACATTATATTAGGTTGAGCCACATGAAGATGCCAACATCTGGCAGCTTTTGACCTGCAAAAACAATTACCTATGGTTCAATGCAATAGGCCCATTCTACTTCCTGCCACTCATTCATCCAACAAATGTCAAATAAATTGTTCACATGTTAGGTTCAAGGTACTGCTTTAGATGCTGAGAATACAGCCATCAGCAAGACAGGTAAAAATGCCTGCTTTCATGAAGCTTAGTCTCCAGAAGAGAAAAAAAAAATAAGCAAAATAAATAAACAAAGTAAATAAAATATGTTAGATGGAGGTAAGTGCTGTCGAGGAAAAGAAAAAGTGCTATGGGAAGAGGAGGAGGAAGTGTCAGGCTGAGAGGAAGAAAAGGGAGATTGCAGTTTTAAAGAGTAGAACAGCATAGCCTTCATGGAGAAGGGGACATTTAAGTAAAGAAAGTCCTTAAGAAAGTGAGAGCAAGCCAGGTGAGCACATGTGGAAGAACTTTCCAGCAGAGGGAAGAGAGAGTAGAAGAGCTTGCTCTGCCAGAGGTGGGAGCAAGCCCACTGTGTTTAGGAGACAGCAGGGAGGCCGCGAGTTTGCAGCAGGGGGAAGAGGAGAAAGATTATTGGAGACAGGATCAACCAGGTAACAGGACGTCAGTTGTACAGGGCTTTACAGGACCTGGCCAGGACTTTGGCTTTTACTTACAGTAAGGTTTGCAGGAGAGGACTGGCTTGATTTGATTTACACTTTTAAAAGATCACTATGGCTTTTGCGTTGAGAACAGACCTAGGGGTAGGGAGGGCAAGGGCAGAAGCAGACATCACAGCTGATTGTAATGGGGCAGGTGAGCCCCATTGGACCAGTGCGGACCAGCCAGCACACTGCACATGGCTGTGCAGTTGGTGCGCTGCACAAGGCACCAGCCTCAGGTAGGTGGGGCTGCAATCCAGCCAGGTCACTGAGCACCAGCCCAGAGCCTAAGTGTGGAGGTGCATCCATCCAAAGGAAGGGGCACCACTATGCACAAAGGCTCTGTCTGCCATTATGTCATGGGGTGATGTTTTTCTAAATTTTACAAAAGCTATGCCATATGGACCAGCAAAGGCTCTGGTGGTATGCTAGACGTATCCTGGACTGATCCTGTCAGCTCCACTGACTGATTGGATTTGGGGTGTGAGAGAAAGAGAGGAATCAAGGGAAACCACAAGGTCCCATTTGCTGAGGTGGCATAGACGGGAAAGGAGCAGGCTTGGACGGGGGCTGGAGATTAGCACATATTAAGCTAAAGATGCAAGGTAAACATCCAAATGGAGATGGTCTGGCAGGCAGTTGGATGTGAGTCTGGTGCTTATAGCTGAGGTCCAATGGATGGACAGTTTAGATAATGTAAAAAGACTCATTTCCTTAACTTTAAATGTTTTTGATCACCCAGAGTGGCTCAGGAAGAACATCAGCAAGTGCAGCTGGTAGCGGCCTGAGGGGTCAGCAGGTGCCTGCAGCCCCCATTCGCTCAGCTTCCTGCAGAGATCACGCCCGGTGGGGCTTGTGCCAGCCAAGGCAGCTGCCCGCTGTTGCTCTCCTTTTTTAAAAAGCGGCTAGTACCAGTACGAGAGAGGCTTTGCTCAGGAGAAATAAACATTTTAGGCTCAGATGCCAGGCGGTCTCAGCTTAGAGGCCAGGTGTTTAGGGGGCTGAGGGCAAATGTCAGCATCCTAACACTTGGAGAGTTGGGGGTCCATTCCAGTGTGAAGTTGAGTCCAGGTGGAAAGCCGTCCTTCCAGGCCACCCAGCCAGCTCTGAGGTCAGCCATCTGACAGTCCTTCTCAGCTCACTGCTATGCCCTCTGACCCCAGTGGCTCATCAACCAAGGTCACGGCCCTGTCCTATCTGGATGAAGGAGAGATCATTTATCCCACCCCACCCACTTCCCAGTGTCAGATGTGTCCATGCCCAGTCAATTGGGGTCTCTCCTCCTCCCAAAGTGAGCCAGATGATTTACTCTTCTCCTTGAAGCAACAAGCTCTGTAGGGATCTGGGAGTCACCATCTTGCCACCATAGTGACCTCCAGGAACCAGGCAGTGTGTTAGTAAAACCACCCAGGGCACATCCAAATGTTCAGTTTGAGTCTATCCCAGACTGATGGCTATAGCAGTGACAGTGCCTCCTCTCTCACCCCCACCCCCAAGGCCCAGGGTCCCAGTGCCCTGTAGCAGAGGGTGCATCTGTGGGCTCTGATCCCCAGGACTGGAAGTCAGAGCAGCATGCAGGACAACCTGGCCGAGCAGGCAGGTGAGCAGTGAGGTGGAGAATAGCATCTCTCGCCCTCATCCCTCTGCTCTCGAGGGTCCAGGAGTCTCCTCATGACAGGGGAGCCCCTCAGGGAGCCCTCCTTACCAGCATTCCCCAAGCACTCAGCCACACCAGCCCCTGAGATAGACATCAGTGGTCAGGATGCCAAGATTTGTGCCTTCTTCTTTCTCCTCCAAGTCCTCCAAACCTGGTGGACTTGTCACTAATCCATAGAAGGAACCCTGGGACAAGAGGGGAGCCCTTTCTGCCTTTCCTCCTACTTGGCCGTGTTCTGGATGGTCACCCTCCTTCCCATAACTGCTGTAGGCTTTCATTTGCTCCCTCTTGCTCTGTCCTAGCTGTTACAAATAACTGCAAGGGGGTTCCCAGTAAATATAGCCCATTTCTATAATTTTGAAAGGCCCCTCCAAGTTTTGGGTAGATCATGGTTTTCTGTTTTGCAGACCTATTTCCCCAAATAGGTCTACAGGCCCGGGAAGGCTGCCCTGGCCAGAGCCCCAGGAGGGTAAGTCCACCAAAATGACCACTCTCCCTCCCTCCCCTGGGCTCCACTGAGACTTTTTTGCTGTTAACTAGCATCCACAGTGCACACACCTAGGTGGCTGCCTGCAGGCCCTCAAGCCCAGATTTTTTCTCCTGGCCTTGAACACAAGCCCACTGCCCTGTGCAGGCCAACCAAGCCTAGTGTCAAGATAGATAACACCATGTGCATTTGCCCTGGTTCTGCCAGGATCTGCTGAGCCTTGCTTTTCCTTTTGGCTTTCAGTATTTTCTCCATAATTTAAGAATTAGGAATTCCTCTATTTCTCATTTTACAAAAACGCTGTCAGCCATCTTGCTTGAGATGATAGTTCTTCCCAATGGATTTGTCCCAGCCATTTTTCCCTTTCTGGCCTTCCTCTGCCCTTTCTCTCCTAACTCTTTCCTGGGTGGAGACCATCCTGCCTGGGATCTTACAGTTCACATTGACCATGCGGGCTGTGCACAGGCTCCTGTGGTCTTGGCAAGGATGCTCCACTTTGCAACTGGGGTCTCTAGGAAGTGACATCCCCCACAGGTATGTAAACGTGTTCACTGTGAGTCCCGTTCACCACTGGGGCAGGTGTGCTTGCTCCCTCCTGATCAGCCAGACTAGACCCATCATTCTGCAGTAAAGGGCCCAGTATTAACCCTCTACTGCCTATCGTGTGGCCTTACTCAACTGCAAAGAGATTCTGTCTAGATAGCGATGCTCCCAGCTCGGGCTCAGGGAGCCCAGTGCTCCTTCCCCAGGGTACATCTAAACAGGAGCTGCTCCACCCTGGGGACTCACATTTGGTCCCACCTTTCCCCTGGTCCTTCACGCTGTAAGGAGGAACTGAAGGACTGAATGCAGCAGCCTCATGGCTCCAGTTCTTTCTACATGGGTGACCTCCATGCCAGGTTTCCGAGGGACCCTCCTGTCAGGGCTTTTGTGGTCTACAGATAACACCATGGCCTCCAGACCACCAGCCCCCACTTAGGGCCAGTAATCTGCTCTCTCAGGGTATTGTTGGCCTGTAGACATTGTGGTCACCCTTGTTATTGCTCTCTCCTGAGCTGCCATCACCCTTGGGGTATGGGCCTCATATACCCTCCCGTGTGCCTATTCCACATTGACACACTCTGCCACAGAAACCACCAGTGCCACCTCTTGGGCAGGCTGGGACCAGGGGAAGAAGAGCAGCCGACACCACAGTCCCCTTCCTCTTGGCCATGCATGTGGAACTGGACTCCACAGGAGGAACCACTTCTGAGAAAAGCATTTGGAATGAAAAAGCCCAAGAAGTAGTTGGATCCAACAGCCATTTTACCTACCACAGACCACGGAGGCCAGCAGGATCCCTGCCCAGACCCCGCACAGTAATAAAACAGCCACCAAGAATGTGGAAGCCCAACAGGGAACCTATTTGACACAGAGATGTGCTGCTTGCCAGTGAGTGGTCTGTGGCTCAAGTGAGCGGGGCTCAATCCCACGGGGCTAGCATGGCCCACGATGAGCAGACTAACTTCACAGGCTCCCTGCACCTGACTGGGGGCTTCACTTTCTTGAACACATTCTCAGAGAATGAAGTTGTCCACCTCTCCTGAGTGGAGGACCACAGACTATTAATGTTATAGATGACCTCCTTTGTCATGTGCTGGATTCCCTGACACTTGACAACAGGATCTCAGTTTATCACCACTGCCTTCTAGTGGGCTTGACAACATGGAATTTGATGGCTGTTCTACACACCTTACCAACCACTGCCAGTGTGTCTAAATGAGGACTGGAATAGCCAGCTCAAGGACCAAAACACAGCCACTATCACCCTTGTCCATAAGAAGTGATAACATAGAGGAAGTGATGTCCCTCTGCTGGAGCACCAACCCATGTTTCTCCAGCTGAATCCCAGACCAAGCATGCCTCTCCCCAGCTTAGAGAGTGGGGAACCTGTGTGCCTGTTGACATTCTACACAAAGTGACACTCACTCGTGTTTGCCCCATGTCCTTTGCACAGTGCTTAAACAAAGCTGTCCTTGAAGGCTCATGTGCCCATAAGTAATATGGAAAGGTCAGGAGTTCAGCAGCCTTAGCAGGAGTAAGAAGGTGCTGTAGGAACCAGGGGCCCTAGAGCCAGACTCCCTGGGTTCGAATCTTAATTCTTCAGCTTACTACCCTTGTGACCATGGGCATGTTAATTAATCTCTCTATGACATACTTTTCTAATATGCAAAATGAAGGTAGCTCTTGTGTCTATCTCATGGAGCTGATGACCAGATCAAATGAGGTAGTATATAAAAAGCAGCTAATTTAGTGCCTGGTATGAAGCAAGTTCTAAATAAATGTTAGAGAAGAAAATAATTTTCACTGGCAGAATTATGAGTTCTGAAGAGCCCTTAAAGCTCCACTTCATGTGACTTGTTAAGAAAGGATAGCTAACAAGTTAAAATGTGCTATATCTGCTCCAACTGTAGGAACACGAGAGACCTGCCCTTCCTTGCTTAAATGGCCTGTCTTGGGCTAAGCCAGCTTGGGCCAGTTGGAGAGGGGCATGTAAAAGAGTAAGGAAGGACCTGTCTGTCCACAAAGCACTGCGGTGCTGAGATGCTGAGGGTGGGGACTGCTTCTGGACCACAAACCACTGGTGTGGTTTAAGGAGGCCCTCCTTGCCTGCCCACCGGCCCAGCATGTGCAGACAATGACACATCCAGTTTGATCGGCCTGGATATGTGGGCAGGTGGGGGGTGGTGTCCTCGTGAGGAGGGTTAGACAGGAAGGGGGAGAGTTATAATCTTGACACCCAAAGAGATCCAAGTAGCAGAAAGACAAACTTGCAATCTTCTGTCTACCTGGGTTTTTCACTGACAGGAGGTCTCAGTTGGAGAACTACATTTTTAAGTCAAACCTGGACTTCTCTCTACACTCCTGAGATCACGAGATGCTCAGCAGGGCACCGCCAGAACAGGAAGTGACAAAGGCAGCTGATTTCCCTGCTGATATGAAACTCACGGTTCACATTGAGTAATTACACTTAAGAACACCCAGACCTGCTGGGGGAAGGGAAGAATTAAGGGGAGTATGTGAGTTCACTTAGTAAACTAAGTCCACACATTGGCAGAGAGGACACTTTGACTTTCAGAGCCCTTGCACATCTATCTCCCCCTCATGACTCTCGCCACGACCTTGCAACCTTGCATGTGAATGGGGCAAATATTATTCATCCCATTTTACAGATAAGAGGCATGGAATAGGGTAATAATTTGCTTACAGGTCAGGTCGGAAATCTATATTTTGTCCATGAGTTGCTGCAAACCTTAATGGTCAGAAAATATACAATGTGATCCTTAAGATAAAGTATAAAATTCAAAATAAAACAAGGAATTAATTTCTGATTGCTGGATCTGATGCTAAAAAAGAAGAAATGAGTTTTGGCTAATTTCATAAAAGAAGTTACCAAGTTTACCTGTTATGTAAAAAAAGGTTTGTTTATGAAATTAGAAGTAACCAGTGCAATTAAAACTTGTGTACATTTTCATTTGAAACATAACCAGTTCCAGTGTTAAGCTAGAGGTGGTATTAGTTAAAGTTGTCCCCAAGATGATTCATGTGTGTTCCAGATACATGGGGCAGCGAAAAAGCGGTAAGGATGTTAATCCACAATAAGGCTTTCAAGGCTGGGTGTGCCTTAAGTGTATTCTGTACCCAGTGTGAGCACAGCTGGATTTCTATAAAAATCTGTTTCAATTTTGAAAGATAATATTGGTCAAACAAAGGCATCTACTGGGATCACCTTCAAATATCACAAAACATCCGGGGTGCAGGGAGTGCATCAGAAAGCAGCCTGCAAGTTTTAAAACCACCTTGCTATAGGACTTTTAGGACTGAGGGGTGGGGAAAAGGCTGAAAACAGCTTGTGGCCCTTAGGCACCAATAACAAAGTGATTATGGCCATATAATTGAGAAAATTTGATCTTTGCACAGAGCCAAGCTTCCAGAACAAGAATGGGAGCTATTTTTTAAGAAGACCATTTGAAATGTTCCCATGTCGGTGATCTCTCTTCTGTCTCAGCTTCATCCCTCTGTCCCACTAAACATTTGAGCCACAGTTTATCATGGAAACTCATGAGAGTGGCATCTCTCAAGCTACCCCTGCCAAGGGACTGCAATTCTGCCTGACTCCTGAGATTTTACAGATGGGAACCTTCTCTTCCTGGGTGTGTGATTTCTAGAAAACGGCCCAATCAGTCAGCTGATAGTGCACAGGAAGTTTCTGGGGTTTTTCACCAAAACCATCAATGTGGTCTTTGCATAACATTTAACAATTCCTTCTGAAAATAAGCATAGGCTTTAGAAAGGTGGATGTGATATGTCACTGGACAACCCTGGCATGAGACATCACTCATGCTGAGTTTGGGAATAAAACAGGTGGTTATGATGATGACATGAGCCAGGCCCTAAGAGAAGCTCAGCAGGCTCAGACCCAGGGGTGTCTGGGCACCAATCCCTGCTCCATCATTACTTGCCATGATTCAAAACCCCAGACTTCCCATCTACAAGGGCAGGGTGATAATATATACTGCAGGATATTTTTGTGAGAATTAGGCTTCATGTATATTCATATGCTTGGCTCATAGCAGGCATTTGTTAAATAGTAGTGATAATAGATTGCCTTAAAACAGTATCCAACAAGGAGGTTGTGATAGGCTGAATAAAGGCCCTCCAAAGACATCCACGTCCTAATCCCTAGCATTTGAGAATGTGTTTCTTTACATTTGTATACAAAAAAAGTTTTTTCTCTATGTTCTCAATACTTTGCTTCTGGTCACCAAAATGTCTGTATGTGCGTTTTGTTTGTTGTGCTTTGTTTTGCTATGGTGACCAATTCTCCAACACCAGCTGGGTGTCCTATAATTCAATTCAGTTTGACACCATCTGCCTGGAGCTAGCATCAGATCCCACAGATCAAGGGCTCAGTCCCACAAGATCGCCCCCACCTCAGATGCCAATCGCAAGTCCACAGTTGTCACCTGTGCTTCTGAATGACCCGCTATAAATCCCATGACCTTCTCCTTGGGTTTGATAATTTGCTAGAAGAGCTCACAAAACTCAGGGAAACACTTATGCTTACCACTTTATTATATAATAAAGGATATGGATACAGAGGAACACCTAGATGAAGACGTACCTAGGGTAAGGTCTGGAGGGGCCCAAGTGCAAGAGTTTCTGTCCCTTTGGGGTTGGGGTGCACCTGGATGTGTTCATCAACCCAGAAGCTCTCTGAACCTTGCACTTTAGGGACATATTTGGAGGCTTCATCTTGTCCGCACAATTGATTATTGACTCAATCACCAGACCCTCTCCCCTCCCCAGAGGATGGAGTGGGACTGAAAGTTCCAAGCTTCTAATCATGGCTTGGTCTTTCTGGTGGCCAGGCCCCATTCTGAAGCTACCCAGGAGCCCATTAAGAGTTGCCTCATTAGAACAAAAGACACTCCTATCAGCCAAGAAATAACAGGAGATTTAAGAGCTCTGTGTCAGGAACCAAGGCTCAAATATTTGAACAAAAGATACTCCTAATACCTCTATTTGCTTAGGAAATGACAAGGGTGTTAAGAGCTCTATGCCAAGAATTAGGGCAAAGACCAAATATTAGAACAAAACATGCTGTTAGCAACCCCACTACTTAGGGAATTATGAGAGTTTTAGGAATTTTGTGTCAGGAACCAGAGGCAGATACACACACACACACACACACACACACACACACACACACACACACACACACACACACACACACACAATGAGGGTACTTCAAAATGTTCACTAAAAAATTGAATTAAAAGATAATGAATGCTTCTATGAACTTTTTAAAGATTCTTTATTATTTTACAACAAGGTAAAGAGACTTTGAAGATGTGATTAAGTTGAGGATCTTGAGATGAGGGCACTAATCTGGGTTATACAGGTGAGGCCTAATTATAATCACAGAGGTCCTTCCTTATAAGAAGAAGGTAGGAGGAGATTTGACTAGAAAAGTAGGAGATGTGAGTACAGAAGCAGAGGTCAGAGGGATCAAGGGACCACAAGGCACAGGGGCCACAAGGCAGGGTGTACAGGCAGCCTCCAAGAGCTGGAAAAGGCAAGGAAACAGATTCTCCCCTCAGATCCTGTGGAAGAAACCAGCCCTGCTGACACCTTGACTTTAGTGCAGTGAGATCTGTTTTAAACTTCTGCCCTCCAGAAGTATCAGAGAATGAATCCACGTTATTTTAAGCCACTAAGTTTGTGGTAATTTGTTACAGCAGCAAGAGGAAACTCATACAAAGGTTATGAAACTAATTTTCTTGGGTGTTTCATAAGCTGTATCTGGAGGCAATTTTCTACAAGACCATCTTTCCCATTTTTTCAGGACAAGATTATCACATATTTATGACATACCTATTTTATACCAGGTTCAAAAGTAGGCGAGCTTACCCAGGAAGGATGTGTAGAGGGCGATGAGCAGAGGCCCTAAGGCTCACCCTACATCAGTGATTCTCGGACCTCCCTGTGCATTTGAATCATCTGCATTCTTGAAAAAAATGGGGATTCTGATTCAGGAAGTCTGGGGTCTAGCCTAAGTCTCAGCATTTCTAACACATTCCCAGATGATGTAATGCTGCTGGTCCTTGGACCAGAATTTGAGTAGCCAGGTTAAGGGAACACATTTGATTGGCATGAAAGAGACTCCTTTAATAGATCTGCCCTTAACTAAGTTTCCAGTTCCCTCCAGTCCTTTGTAAAACTCCTTGATGGGTGCCCAATATCTGCTGAGAGCTCACAGCTGGTAGCATTCCACTCACTTCTAGTCCCAACAAGTGAATTGTATGGATTAACTCAGTTGTATCTGTTCCCCAGCTAATGCATGCCAAGGTAATACAAGCTCTACTTTCTATTCTAAGTATATGAAGTAGATCACATAAACCAGTAAAATGAGTACAAAGAAAAAACAGAGCTCCTTCTATAAAAACTAAGTTAATGGCTTTGGAAAGAAAGAGTAGATATATATCTCCATAAATATGTCAATTCACATGTGCATAAGTGGAAGAGAGGATCATAAAAATCTCTACACTTGTAATGCCTTAGAATATGTCTTGAGTTTTTGCACTCACTTTAAAGAAACCAAAACTCTTCTGCCAGTACCTTGTAGATAAGGTTTCTGCAAGAAAAGCCATAGAAATAGGCATCTACTCTTCAAGTTAAAATGCAAAATGTCAAGTGACTTTTGCCACTCACAAAGTTGCTGACGGTGTGCCTGTTTACATTCCAGAACTTTGGCTTCACATACACAACACTGAAGTTTCTACCTAACACCATTTTCAAGCCCCAGCACCACAAACCTGTCAGAGGCTGTGATTAATCTCCCATCTTTTCAGAGGAAGTCTAAAGCTCAAAAAGAAAAGAGTGAATTGACTCAGTTCTAGAGGAAGTAAAGGCCTCAACATTCTGACCCTGGGCCAGATCACAATGCTTCTGTCATATCTTGCCCTTTAAAAGAGGGGTCCCTGATTATATATAGCATAGAACCTGTGTTTGAACATACATTTAACTATAACATAAACATTAAGGAATACAAAAAAACCAAATGATACTAAATATATAGAATGTCACATTCAGACATTTAAAAAGACAGAGAATCTGCATATATTGTATAACTAGGGTCAAAGGGTAAAGAGAAAGATGAGCTATGGCAAACCAACACCAGATTGAAGGATGTTTGGGTCAGAAAACTTTATAAAGTCGAATAAGAACACCTATCTGAGATGGCCCTGTAGATCCCACGGTGGTTTGTCACCAATGTAAGTGCTACCTCGAGATCACATTATGTGGTGAGGGTTTGAATAAAGCCAGATATATACATCCTCGACCTGTCTGTGCCAGACAGTTGAAACAAGTTTCATAAAACAATGAAGGCAAAGGGACCCACATCCGCATCTTCTGAGCTACCTTCTGAGAGGGAGGGATGGGAGAACTCGGGCACGCTCAGACACCCTGCGGGTCTCTCCGCTACCAGGCTGATCACTGCAGTGTCCCCATCTATCCTGAAGTGTTTACATTTCGGGAGGAGCCACAGAATGCTGGAGTTAAGAATTACCTCCATAGCATTGGAGTATGTCCCAAACTGTTACGTGGGCATTCAGAGGGGACCTTGCGGAGCAGCTCTACTTCTCTGTGACATCATAGTTCCTGCTTCTCTTGAAACAGGTTATAAGGAACAATAAGTCTAAGTCTCAATGAAAGCAAACACACAAACAAGCTGAGCCTCTGATTCAAGTTGGCAAACCATGCATGCTTTCATCTCTCCACTGACCCCAAACCCCATCTAAATGGCAGTGAAGAAGGAAAAATGGAGAGCATGGAAAAGGCTCAGCAGGCCAAGAATGTTCATGAGTTTCTGGAAGCCAGTCAGTGGGTGGAATAACCCTGAGGGATAAACACCAGCAGAAGGAGCAAGAGCTCAGAACACAGCCCAGAGAAGGCTGCAGTGGCTGGGAAGGGCCCTGGACCCAGAAATGGCGGAGAGGAAGATTCCTGAACAAACACCTATGGAATAGACAGTGGAGCAGGTTCAGTCTCCTACCCGCCTCCCGCCTCCCTCACCCATTCGTGTATGAGTATTAGTGGATTTTATGCCCCAATCTGGAGCCAGAGAGCTGGTCTTTGCAGACACTTATCCATAGGTCTGGGAGGAGACAGAGCTCCAGAATAGTACTTTATCAGGAAACTTGACCACTAAATTCAACTCAACTGGTTTTTAATTTAAAAAAAAAAAAAATATATATATATATATATATATATATATATATATATGCATATTTATACGTACATCACACAAGAAGTTCACAGTAGGATGGCTCCAAGATGGTTAATTTCAGGGCTCTAGGACATCATTAGCAACCAGATTCTTTCCACCTTTCAGCTCCTTCCTGCTCAGGGTGTCAGTGTACCTCATGATTATAAGACAGCTGCAGCAGTCCCAAGCCTCTCACCTGGTCTGGAAAATATTAGTGGAAGGACTGAGGAGGTCTTCCATTCTTTCCAGTCACCTCTCTAAAGAGCAAGAACTCTTCTCAAAAGCTCCTAAAGCAAACCTCACATCACACCTCATTGGCCAGAGCAGGGTCAGGTGCCCACTTCCAAACTGATCACTGGCAGGAGGAATGGGATTTTTTTTTTCCTGTGGGTTAAGTTAGAACAGTGCTTCTCAAACTTGAACATGTTTCAGAAATGCCTGGAGAACTTATTAAAGCACCACACGGGTTGCTGGACACCATCCCCAGAGGTTCTGGTTCTGTAAGTCTGGGGTGGGGCTAGTGGGTTTGAATTTCTATCCATTTCCTAGGTGGTGCTGATGGCTCTAGTTCAAGAACCACTGGATTTGAGGAGGCAACCAACAGTGAAAGGGCCCACCCATCCTCTTTGGGCATTTTAAGAGTGGTTCTAACCTGACTTCCTGCCCACATGCCCGCCTCACCCTCAGAGCTTAGTCATCCCTCTCAGCAGGGAAGTTATGATGGTAACCTTCAGAACAGCTAAAAGCAGAAATGTTAAAAGTGGCCACCTCTGAGGAGGGGGTTGGAGAGGAAGAGGAGGAAGTGAGACATTTTATTGCTGTTTATATGCCCATCTGAATGGACTGGATTTTTCTTTTCATCTGTATTATTGCTTTAATAGAATACGATTATATGCATGTTTTCCCTACTAAAGAATATTCTCAATTTTCTTTATTTCTCTTTTCATCTTGGGTTTTCTCATTTCTCATTTTTATGTAGCAAGATCCAGGTTGTAAATGGAGCTTAATGTAAGTGGGAATAGCTATTCTTTCAAGGATACCAATAATTGAGTTAAAATCATCATAATGAAGTTGAGAAAATATTAACCTGTGGCTTTCACCAAAATTGATCTTAGGAAAGGAACTCTTCCCCTTTGGAAAAATACTTTGAGAAGGACCTAAGGAAAAAGTTCACCTCCAGTCCTCTCCAAGCCTTCACACCAGCACCATGGACCTCTGCAACGGCCAGCACCAAGGCTCAAGAGAAACAGTTGAATGCTCAGCAAATAAAGGGAGAAGCCCTTGGATCTCCTTGGGCAATCCAGCCAAGAAGGGAGAGAAGGGAAAGAGAGAGAAATGGGTGTCATTGAGAGGGAGAGGGCTGCATTCTGTGTGAGTGTGTTTGTTGTGTTGGAAACTAAAGGGTTCAAGTTTCCAGTTTGACATGTGTTGACCCAGACAACTCAGGAGGAAGGGGAAGGCCAAGGAGGCAGAGGAGACTCAGAATTATATAATGTCTGTCTGCACCAGGGAGATGTAGCAGAGATCTTCGTTTTCACTTTCCACAGGCCCAGTTATTACAGAGTCGAAAGCAATTTCACCTACATGTCAAGGGGCAGGTCAGCCCCCAGCTGAGTCCCAGTTACATAAGAACTAGAAAAAGCAACCAAGTTCATGTCAGGGAGCAAATATTTCAGCCTTGTGAAATCACCAGGTAACTGAGGACTCTGGCCTCCTGAGAGGGATCTGTCCCTCACCTGTTACAGAGGCATCTCCCTGGAAGGGAGTGGGTGGTGCAGACAACAGTATCCAGAACCATATGGCCTGGAAGTCACTGTAGACCAAAAGCTAAGTGTATCCTTCAAACGGAGCAACTCTGAACTCCTAGGCAGGTGTTCACTGGTGGAAGAAGCCAGAAAACCAAACCTGATCTATTGCAGGGGTTTCTTTAAGAAATAAATAAGAAAATAAATAAAATCTCTATAGTGAGCTTTAGCTGAATCACTCCGTAATCATTCCATTCAGTACAGACTCTCATTCAAATGATACTTACGCTCCATTTGGTCGTAGCCATCATTCCCAGCTGATACCCAGGAAATATCTGAAGTACTGCCATTAGTACAGAATTATTGCTATTATTCCATTTGCTCAGGAACTTAATGGATTCTGCCCATCAATGCGTTTCTTTGAATTCAAATTTGTGTCTTTTTTAAAAAAGCATTTCCATTTCTCTTCACAATTGCAACACTAGGTTGAATTACTATTTTTCCCTTCCTTTCTCTGGCTAATTCTCCTTTTCATTTATAAATTACCTCTCTGACCCATTTGCTGACCTGGCATAAAATCAACCCCACGCTATCCATCCTGGGTAATTGGCTGCTTTCTTTATGGATCAAAGGGAAGGGCTATCATCAGACTCTTCAATAAAGCATCTCTCAGAAAGAATAACACTATTACCTTAAGGAAAGTCATTCTATAAGTTGTTGGAAAAAAAATCTGAGGAGAAATGTATTAGTCTGTTGCTTATAATGGACTCCCTGAAACTGGGTCATGTATAAAGAAACAAAATTTATTTCTTAGTTTCAGAGGCTGGGAAGTCCAAAGTCCAGGGGACACATCAGGTGATGGTCTTCTTGTGGGTGGTGACTCTACAGTGATGCAGGGTTTCACATGGCAAATGGCCTGAACAAGCGAGAGCTACCTTCTCACTTGCTCTCCTCTGAACCCATCAGAGCCACACCCATTACTCCATGAATGGATCAATCCTTTCCCCAGGGAATAGTCCTCATAACCTAATCGCCTCACTGCCGCACCTTTCAATTACCATAATAGGATTTCCCACCCTCTTAACACTGTTACAACGGAGATTACGTTTCAGTGAGTTTTGGGGGGCATTCAACCCACAGCAAATGTACTGGCTATTTTGTCTCATAATCCAAAGTACAATTGGATTTTGCTTTCCTTGTTTTCACCCCACGTGGGCTTGTAAGGCGACACAGACATTCACTTTGGCTGGCCTGTGTTACCTTTGTTCTCCTAGCACTCCGGGACAGGGACCACATGACTGGCTCTGGAAGGCAAAGTGGGATTGCCATGCCAGGCACACTCACTTGCAAAATTGTGGAATATTTAGATCTTGGTCTGATCTGTTCCAAATTATAACCTGTTAGAGAAAAGTTTCTGTTTTTCTACATCCATAGGCTTTGGGAATATTTGGCAAGAAGAAAGACTTGTTTCTCAGCTCCCTCTGCTGGCCTTTCAGAAAACCATTCATCACCTTACAGCAGGATCCTGAGCTTTGCATAGATGGAAGACCATCTTCCTGCCAATGTGAGCTGATAGAAAAGTTAGGTCCACATCAACTAAGAAAAACAGTCCTGAGCTCTTCAATGAAGAATCCAGTGTTCCGAAAGATGAAAACCAAAGAGGGTCCTTTCCAACAGCGAGTCCAAATTAAAATGCAGATTCTCCAGCCCACCCCACAAAACAGCAAGCCTGAGGTGGGACAGGCATATTTATTCTGAAAAAGAATCCCAGGTTATTCTGCTGCACCTCTTGGTTAGGAGCCACGGGTTCTAAAGTTTTGTTTTATGGTTTATGCTTAATGCAAATTCCAGTTGCTACAGTTTAAACATGTCTCTTCTGCAGGCTGAATGGGGGAAGAAATAGAGAACAGCAAATCATTAACCTGACCCAATGCGCTTGGTTATTTAACTGGCACCTATAGCCTAGCTTCCTTGGGCTGAAAAGAAAAGAAAAAATCTATTATCCTTTTTCCACAGTTCCTATGCTCCTGAAAGATTCTCAGGAGCTAGTAAAGAAATTCAGAGTGACATTCAGTACGGCACCCGAGTTTCCAAAGGCCTCACTGCTTTTATCTTGGGTTTTCTCATTTCTTCTCCTTTAGGGTTTTGCTAGTGTTGTCGCATTCCCTCTATCGCTGAAGAGCAGCCAACAACATAGCCACCCAGTGACAGAAGGGTCACATGTCCCAAGTTGCTTGTGGCCATTTGTTGTGCATGGTGGCAGAGAAGACAGGGCATGGTGCTGAATGACACACACAGCACTCTGAGCCCACAGTACTGAGGTGTATGGATCAAACCTACCCCCAGCAAGAGAAGAAGTCTTGGCATGTCAGCTCAGTGATTAAGAGATTGGTTCTTACTGGCCAGGGCATGATTTACAGTCAAATTCCATTTACTCCAGTTAGAACTGCACCAAGAAAAATGGTTTCAAGGCTCTAGGCTACATCCATGACCTTGGCCTTACAAATGTATGGTCTTGGTTATTTCCTACCAAGGGAAATAATTCAAAATTTGTCCAAATAACCATGGATCAGTCAAAACACATATAGGACAAGAGAACAAGACATTTACGTAGTTCTATTTAGTAAAATATTGTATACACAAAATATAATACCTTCCCACAAGCATGTTACAAAGCATGTTAATATGTGTTTTACAATCGAGTTTCACAACTACAAAAACATACTTGTAAAAACCTTACAATGTTTTGCTACAATTGATTTGTTAGTGTGCGTGCACACACACACATATATTATACATATACCTATTTTTTTATTGAAACATAATTGATTGTACATATCTGTGGGGTGCTGCATTGAATATCAATACCTGTGCACAATAAGTGATGCTCAAATCAGGGTAATTAGTATATTCTGCATTAAACAATGTGATCATTTTTTTGTCCTATGATTTTTCAATTAGAGATTCCTTGAAAAATTGATTCACACCTTTAAGATAAACTCCTTGATTATTGCAAATAATGTTTCTGTTTTGACAATATTAACCCAAAATATCTGTAAGGACTTAACTAATGGCGCATTGCACAAGCACTCAAATTCAATCCCCTGTGAGTACCCTTTGGAAAAAAACCAATGGCAGCACATTGAAATGATCTAGCTTTAATGAATGGGAGAAGGGATCCTTAGCTAAATATAGGTAAAGCTCTCTGGAGTTTTCAAAAACATGTTTTTAAAAAAATTATTACAAATATAATACAGGTTTACTGCACAACAGAGCTGGGAGACTCTGTTCATAATATCAACAATGCTTCACAAGTCACAAGAACACAGTAGTGTGTGACTCTACAAGGTGACGCCTGATCTACAACTTCAAGCTTCCACCGATGATGCTTTTCATGTTCTAATTTGAATGTTCATTCATCCATGCACTCTATATTTTGTTTCCAACAGTTAAAAGATGCAAAGCAAAGGTCCCACTAAGCTACCAAGTTAAAATGAAAATACACTGTATACTAGGGAAGAATTAAGGAGACAGCTGCTCTGGATCACTTCCTTTGCCCTTCTTATAGCACAGAGGCGGAGCCAGAGGCAAGGAAAAGGGTTCAAGCCCCCAAATATTTAGGGTTTAATTGGCAATTAATGCTAACTCATGTTCTAAACTTCCTCATAACTACTTTATTATGGATATTAGCATGACCTTGCCTGGCTTTCTACATTCATTGATTCAACAAATATCTATAAGTGTCTACTGTGTTCTAGGCATTATTTTCAGTGCTGGGGGTAGAGCAATGAACAAAGTCACTGCCTTTGTGGAGCTCGCATTTCTTAGAGGAAGTCTCACAATAAACAAGCAAGCATCTGATATGATTCACATAATGAAGACTTAACTAAAGGAAAAGAAGGTGGCGGGTGGGTGGGGTGGAAAGGCTGGCAGGGCAGTCAGGGAAGGCCTCTCTGACGAGGTGGCTGGTGAGACGAGCTCAGGGGACAGATGTGAAGGAGCAAGCAGTGTGGAGATGTCAGGGAAGAGTTCTACAAAACAGAAAACAGTAGATGCGAAGTCCATAAGGTCTTTACTGAACACCTTCTAGGTTCCAGGTACTGTTCTAGACATGAGATATATAATTGTGGACAAGACGGCTGTGAGCTCCACCATCACAGCTCTTATAAACTATATTGGGAGGGGACCTGCAGGGCGATCTGAGAAAACGGTGGTGAGCGTGGTAGTGAAACTGGCTTACTTAAAACGGTCAGGAAATGCTTCTTGGAAGAGCTGACACTTACCTGGAAGGTGATGTTAGCAAGGAAGCTGTTGTGGTGGCCAAGAGAATGTTCCTGGCAAAGTCCCTGGAAAATCAGTTGGCATGCTCCAGGAAGAGAAAAAAAGGCCAGCAATGCTACAGCACAGCTAGCTAGAGGGAAGGCACATTGAGACTGGTTTGGAGAGAAAGGTAAGTGGCTGACCATTCAGGACTTTGTAGATAAACAGAAGTTTTTTTTAAAAAAGTGTATTGTATAGCCATGAGAGGATTTAAGCAGAGTAACATTACTCTGATATGTGTGCTCAAAAGATCACTTTATACTTTGAAAGGAATAGACTGGAAGAAGACAAGACGGGGTGTGAAAAGTCCACTGAGGAGGCTATTGCAGTAGATCAGGGGAGAGATGCTGGTGGCCTGGAACACCCTGGCAGCAATGGGGATGGAGAGACAGATTCCAGATCTATTTTGAAAACAGGAGACGCAGGTCTTACTTATTGGATTAAAGGAAGGAGATGAGGAAAAGGGAGAAAGCAAAATGGTGGCCTCCTCCTTCCATTGGGCAACAGGTATTAAATGCCATTTTCTGAGATGGTGAAGACTAGGGAGAGAAACAGATTTGTGGGAGGACGGGTGAAGATCCAAAGTTCCATCCTAGACACGTTAAATTTGAAATGTCTGTAAGGCAAATTTTACATGTCATCTCTTTAAAAGGAAGTCTTTAAAAACTAAGTTTGAGTATTTGGTAACTTCTAAAGCTAGTCACTTAACATGACCATCCCAGACAATCTCTCAGGTCAATAAAATGGTTAAGCTTTGTCAGTTTCTGATTCTGCTCAGCCAGTATCATGCAGGGATGCTGATACTAAATTGATTGGCACACAGAGACAAGGCATGGCCTTCCAACAACTAAATTAGTTGCACTTGGTGTGGCAGATCCCTTACGCATAAAACCTGAAAGAATAGAAAAAGAATTAAACATCTGTGAAAGCCTGCTTACAATAGATACATATAAATCAGAATCTAGATGAGAGTGTCAGGTGATTTTTGTGCCTGTTTATGGCAACAAGGTAAATAGTATGTGTAAGTAATAATATAGATGGAAAATGTACATATGGATGGTTTATACTGGAGTCAGAAAGATATTTTAGGAGGAAAATTTTTCTGAGTTCTCTGTTGAAAATAGAATGCAGGTATAATCTCTATGTGGTCTTCAGTCTTTGCCTTCAGATCTGTAGCAGAGGCTGCATGTTGCCTATCTAACCTCTATTATTTTCCTTTCTTCCTTCCTAACAGAACCCTAACTATATGCAGTTCCCCATCCCTGCTAGATCCCATTATGCATTTCAGGGGAAGTTGTTCCTACCCAAATCCCCAGGAAATATGCCCTGGTTAGAGTAATCCAGTTATAGTAATCTCATTTCTCTGACCTGTTAATGGCTCAGGAACGGGCATCTTACTCAATTCTGGCCAAGGACACCTGATGTGAAATCTTCTAGAGGATTTTGGAAAGATTTTCCTCAACCCTAAGAGGGAAAAACAGGAAAACTCTAGATATAATACCTGGAATAGCTGCAGCCTCTTGCAAGCATAAAGGGTCCAGTCTGAAGTAAAATCTGACACAGTGAGGCTGAGGAAAGCAGAGTGAAATGATGAACAGAACCCAGATCCTTGATGACACTCCTGGCCTGTTGATGACACTGCACTGGAGCCTGACCTTCCTTTGGATTTCTCACTATGCAAGGTGTATCAGATACCCCATGCATCTCTTCAGATCCAGCCTCAGTCATCATAGTGACAGCCAACTCAGTGTGGAGCCCAGACAACTCCATGGAGGCGCAACTCAAAACCATCTTGCCTCATAAACACAAATTTCTTCTGCTGTCCCAGAACTTGCCTATTGACAATAAGGCAAGACAGGCAGTGTGACTGCTCTCATTATCCATGCATGTGCAACCCATAAATGTGGGTGAATTAATACCTCATGGGGCAGAACTTGGACCACAAGGAGACAGAAACTAGTTCATAAATTCTTCTCTCTTCTACCTCAGTTGGAAAGTTCTGAGAACCAATCGTGTATATGGATTCTTGAAAGAAAGTTCCATGCTACCAAGCAATTAATCAACGTGATTGTAAGCAGTGGCTAGCTAGGTAATGTACTCTCATGCTGACTCTTGCTCCTTTCCTGCCTCACTAACTTCACCTGTTTCCTCAAATTGTAGTCCCTAGTAAAGTACTGACACATAACATAAGCCTTTGCCAATGGCTCCCCTTTAGGAGAACCAGGCTACAGCGTGACTCGTTTTTTTCCTGACTTGTAACTTGTAGTTGCAACTATCCTATTTATCATCTTTCTATTCACCCTATCAAAGCTGCTTAGCCTCCACCTGCAGGCTCATCTCTGAAACTGGGCTTAGCTTTCTTCAAGAAAGAGGTCTAGGTCAGCGCTCAGGACTTGCCCTCTTTTTATTGAGTACTTGTTTAATTTCTGTTAGCAATGTTTTGTAGGTTTCATCATACAGGTCTTATGCATTTTTAAACTTTACCCCTTAATATTTTATTTTTATGGTATCATAAATGGTACTTTTTTGAGTTTCAATTTCCATTTTCTTCATTGCTAGTGTATAGAATTATAATCACTTTTTAATATGAGTATTGACTTAGTATCCCGGGATCTTGCTAAAGTCATTCATTAATCGTGGTAACATTTTTGTAGGTTCCTTAGGATTTTCTACACAGATGATCATGTCTGAGAATAAAAATGATTTTTGCTTCCATCTTTCTAATCTGTATGCCTTTTATTTTCTTTTCCTTGACTTATTATACTGGCTGAGATTTCAAGTACAATGCTGAATATTAGTGGGGAGATTGAACAGCCTCACCTTTCCAATCACGAGGAAAAGCATTCAGATTTTCATCATCAAGTGCAATTTAGCTACAGATTTTTTGTAGATGCCCTATATCAACTTTTCTTCTGTTCCTAGTTTGCTTAGGGTTTTTATCATGAATAGATATTGAAGTTTGTCAAATGCCTCCTTAGCATTTATTAAGATGATCATATGGTTTTTTATTCCATTGATATGGTGAATTATATTGATTTATTTTTGAATGTTGAGCCAGCTTTGATATAAATCCCATTTAATCATGACATGTGATCCTTATTATTTATTGCTGGATTTGATTTGTTAATATTTAATTGGGTTATTGTGTCTAAATCCATGCAGGGTATAATCTGAACTGTATGCTGGCCTCCTATACTTTGGAACTATTTTCTCCTTTACTATTTTTGAAAAACGCATGTACAAGATTTGTATTTCTTCTTCCTTAAATGTTTGATAGAATTTACCAGTGAACTCACCCATGCCTAGATTGTTCTCTGTGAGCAGGTGTTTAACCACATTTTAATTAAACAGATAATGAGCTGATAAGATTACCTATGTCTTCTTAAATGAGCTTTGCTACTTTACCTATTCCATTTTTTTTCTGGTGAGTCTGGCTAAAGTTTTTCAATTATATTGACCTTTTCAAAGAACCAACTTTTGATTTCATTGGTTATCATTAATTTTTCTCTATTGTATTTCTGTTTTCTGTTTTATTAACTTCTGCTCTTATTGTTATTACTTCCTACTTTTATTTCCTACTATTATTACATTTATTCTTCCTTTCCTAGTTTCTTCAGATGGAGGCTTAAAATATGGATTTAAGACTATTATTCCTACTATTATTACATTTATTCTTCCTTTCCTAGTTTCTTCAGATGGAGGCTTAAAATATGGATTTAAGACTATTATTCCTACTATTATTACATTTATTCTTCCTTTCCTAGTTTCTTAAGATGGAGGCTTAAAATATGGATTTAAGACTATTATTCCTACTATTATTACATTTATTCTTCCTTTCCTAGTTTCTTAAGATGGAGGCTTAAAATATGGATTTAAGACCTTTTATCCACTGTCAAATATAAGCATTTAATGTCTTAAATTTCTCTCTAAGCACTGCTTTAATTACAGCTACAAATTTTGATATCTTGTATTTTTATTTTTATTTCATTCAAAATATTTTCTAATTTTGCTTGTGATTTCGTCTGTGAAATATGACTTATTTAAAGTGTATTGTTTAATTTTAAATTATTTGAAGATATTTCAGACATGCTTCTATTTTTTATTTCTAGTTTAATTTTGTTGTGTTCAGGGAATTTGCTTTATATAATTCTAATCATTTAAAATTTATTGTGGATATTGCCTATTTTGATGAATGATGAATATACACTTGAAAAGAATGTGTATTCTGCTGTTGTGTGCAGATTTTTCTGTAACTGTTAAGTAGAAATGGTTGGTGGCTTTGTTCAGGTATTTTATACCTGTACTTACTTTTCCTTCCCTTGTTCCATTTATTCCTAAAGGTAAAGTACTAACATCTTCAAATATACTTGTGGATTTACCTGTGTCTCTTCTGTTTTAACAGGTTGAGTTTTTTTAATACTCACACATTTTGAAATTCTGTTATTATGTTCTTTACTTCATTTTTCTCTTTTCCTGCATTCTTTTGGATTAATTTATTATTTCTTATCATTCCATTTTATCTTATTTATTGGATTATTAGCTATTACTCTTTTTTTGTTGTTGTTAGTAGTTGTTTTAGGACTACCGTACTTATCTTTAACTTGTCACAGCCTACCTTCAAATAATATTATAACACTTCACATGCAGTTTAAACATCTTTCATCATTATACTTTTATTTTTTCCCTCTCTGTCTTTGTACTATCATTTTATTTTATGCATGTTACAAACACCACAAAACAATGTCATAATTTTTGCTTTTAGCAGCCCCTTTTAAAAAAAGAAATGTAGAATAATAAAAGTCACTTAAAATTTTCCACCTTTTTGCCATTTCCTGACTCTTTAATCCTTTGTGTATATCCAAATTTTATTTCAACCTCGTTTTATATTCCTCTGCCTGAAGAAATTTCTTTAAACTCTCTTGTAGTATAGGTGTGCTGGCAATGAGTTTTCTCAGCATGTTTTCACCTAAAAATATTTATTTAACCTTTATAGTTGAAATTTATTTTCACTAGATGTATAATTCTAGGTTGACAGTTATTTTTTCTTTAAGACAGTGCTGCCCCATTATCTTCTGGCTTGCATAGTTTCCAATGA